>NC_037357.1:56650922-56968035 GCF_002263795.3 Bos taurus
CCAACCCATCCCCTCCACCAGCCTCATGCGTGTGTGCTCAATAGTGTAACACCATGGACTGCAGCCCTCCAGGCTCTTCTGTCTATGGACTTTTCCAGGCAAGAATACTGGAGTGGGTTGCCATTTCCTTCTCCATCCCTGTGTTATATAGCAACTTCCCACTAACTGTCTGTTTTACACATGATAGTCAATGCTACTTTCTCAATTCATCCTACCCTCACCTTCCCTCACTGTGTCCACAAGTCTGTTCTCTACTAGGTTCATGAGTACCATTTTTCTGAATTCCATATACATGCATTAATATACAATACATGTTTTTCTCTTGAAATGCAATCAAAAGTATAATGAGGTATCACCTCACACTAGTCAGAATGGCCATCATCAAAAAATCTACAAACAACAAATGCTGGAAAGTATGTGGAACCAGTGCAGTAGGGAACTCTCCTGCACTGTTGATGGGAGTGTAAACTGATACAGTCATTATGGAAAACTGTATGGAGATTCCTTAAAAAACTCGGAGATCTTTCTTCTTTTTCAATGTAGGTATTTTACTGCTACAGGCTTCCCTCTGAGCACTGCTTTTGCTGTATCCCATATGTTTTGGTATGTTGCATTTTCATTTTTATTCATCTTAAAATATTTTCTAAATGCTATGTGATTTCTTTAACTCATTGGCTATTTAGGAGTGTGGTGTTTAGTTTCCTCTTATTTGTGAATTTACCAAATTTCATTCTATTGACTACTAGTTTCATTCCATTGTGACAAGACAGCATGTCTTATATCATTTCACTTTTAAAATTTACTGAAACTTATTTTGTGGCTTAATATATGGTCTCCTTTGGAGAATGTTCCATATGCAGTTGAGAAGAATGTATATTCTACTATTGCTGGGTGGAGTATTCTCTAGATGTCTGTTAAAGCTAGTGCATTTATAGAATTACTCAAGTCTTCTATTTCCTTGATAATCTTCCCTCTATTTATTCTATGCAATATTGATAGTGGAGTATTGAAATCTCCCATTATTATTGTGGAACTGTGTTTCTCACTTCAGTTCTGTCAATTTTTGCTTCATATATTTTGGGGCTTGATTTTTTGGGGGAACTTATATTTATAATTGTTATATATTCTTGAGTGTTTGACCCTTTTTAAAATTACATATTGTCCTTCTTTCTTGCTTATACCAATTTTTATTTTAAAGTCTATTTTGCTTGATATTAGTATAGCCACTCTAGTTCTCTTTTGGTTTGTTTGCATGGAACATATTTTTCCATCCTTTTATTTTCGACCTGTTTTTGGTGAGTTATAAATGAGTCCATTAAAGACAGCATATACCTGAATCATAATTTTTAATTTCTGTTCTGTCATTCTTTGACTTTTAATTGGGAATGTAATCCATTTGCATGCACGCATGCTTAGTTGCTCAGTCATGTCGACTCTCTGTGACCCCATGGACTGTATCCCTCCAAGCTCCTCTGTCCATGGGATTATCCCGGCAAGAATACTGGAGTGGATTGCCATTTCCTTCTCCAGATCTTCCCAACCCAGGGATTGAACCCACATCTCCCATGTCTTCTGCATTGGCAGACAGATTCTATACCACTGAGGCACCTGAGAAGCCTTTGACTGATTTACATGTAATGTAATTACTGGTAAGGAAGAACATCCTTCTGCCATTTTGCTATGTTTTCTATATGCCTCACTTCATTTTTTTTATTGTTGTTGTTCTCAGTTTGTTCATTACTGAATTCTTTTGTGTTCAATAGATGTTTTATAGTGTACCATTTAAATTCTCTAGTCATTTTTTAAAATATATATTTTCAAGTTACTTTCTTAGTGGTTGCCCTGGGAGTCACAATTAACATTCTAATCTATAGTAAACAAAGACCTGGAAAAACTCCTAGCTATCCAGAGTGAAGGTAGATGATAGTAAATACATATTCAAATTCTTATGATGTAGGGAGTTACACAAAGTTAATTTGTAAATATTCAACGTGTCCCAAGGCTATGGTTTCTGTACAGATCCTACCTTAAGAGTTTTTCCAAGGTTACGAATCTGGAAAATGGAACATGGACTGGAGACTTCAGCTATTATCTGATTTAAATTTTCTCAACAATGTTGTCCCAGGGCAGTTTCCGAGTTATTTTACCATGACAGTTCATAGCCTGCAAATTTTCCATCAAACTTTATTCCAGAGAGACTGGAGAGACCAAGGGACAGTCTCCATAACCTGTTTCTCCCAATATCCTTTATTTTTTCAGAGTCTGATGCTTTAATTGAAGTTTGCTCAAGGTTTCATAGAAGTAATCTGGATTATCCAGATGAAGTCTTTGATTTGTTGAGTCAATTGAACTTGGATGAGAGGCACTCTGTTTATCATACTGGTCAGCCAAGGCATTTTCTTTCACCTCATGGGTTTGTTCTTTAGTGTGAGCATGGACTTTAATTATAGTCACTTTCTTGGAGAGGAGCATGATATCTAATAAAACTTGAATGTGATCACACTGCTTATCGTAAGTACCAGCAGCTATTAGGAAGTTCTCTTGTTTCATTAGTATACCAAAATAATAAACCACACCAAAGGCATTTATTTCTGCGTGTATGTTAGCCCTTTCATTCTTTGCTGACTGATAGGCTAGAATCAATCCTATAAGTTCAGCTAGTCATAGTAAGTGGACTTCAGGAAAATATTTATATTAAATAAGCTCTTGGGAAGTGGTAATAGCATAACTAACTTGAGTAGATACTTGTTCAGTGTCAAGGTGTAACTTGTCTACAAAAAAGTCTAGATTTGTTTTAAATGATTCATTTTTAAAAAATTATTTTATTTATTTATTTTTGGCTGTGCTGGCTCTTCATTGCTGCACAGGCTTTTCTCTAGTTGTAGCGATGGGGGTTACTTTCTAGTTGTGGTGTGCGGGCTTCTCATTACAGTGGCTTCTCTTGTTGTGGAGCATAGGCTCTAGGGCACATGAGCTTCAGTAGTTGCAGCACGTGGGGTCATTAGTTGTAGCTTCTGGGCTGTAGAGCACAAGCTCAATAGTTGTGGTGCACCGGCTTAGTTGCTCCTCTGCATGTGGGATCTTCCTGGATCAGGGAACTGTGTCTCCTGCATTGGCAAGCAGATTCTCTGCCACTGAGCCACCAGGGAAGCCCTAAGTTTGGGTTTTGTGGAGACGTTTCAAGGAGCTAAGAAAGAGACAGATGGAGTTCTTAGTTTAAACAGTCATGAGATTTTCACTTCTCTGGAGGAGGGAATAAGATAGGTGGATTAAGATCATGACAAAGAGATATATGAATGGATTAAAAATGTTTTCTTTATTTTTGTGTTTGTTTTTTATGCATTGTTTCTGTGAAAAGTATTAGAAACCTATTACAGTACAGTACTATATAGCCAATTGTGTTAGTTGAGTACCTAGGCTAACTTTGTCAGACTTATAAATAAATTGGACTTACAGACGTGCTCTCAGAAGGGAACTTGTTTGTATGTAGGGGACTTATTGTATATTAATTATATCTTAATTTTGAAAATGAGTATTACTTCTGTAGAAGGTAATATGAGCTGAGGACAGGAGCAGCAGTTCATGGGAAGTGAATCTGAAAGTAGAAAAATGTTGAGTGCTTTTGGCGAAACATTTAAACTTCATGAGGAACCATTAAGTAGAAAGGTAACCCCCAAGATCAAATGCAGCTACAGTTATTGCTCTTAGATAAGAGGGATATGTTTAACTACCGGGTAGGGAGAAAGATTGTAATACCAAATGAGTTTCTGATTTCCGTTATGTTTCTGAGATGAAACGCCAAGAACTTGACCATCCCTTTTACGTTTGAATGTAAAAGTGAAAGTGTTAGTTGCTCAGTGGTTTCCGACTCTTTTGTGATTCTATGGACTGTAGCCCGCTAGGCTCCTCTGTCCATGGAATTCTCCAGGCAAGAATACTGGAGTGGGTAGCCATTCCTTCCTCCAGAGGATCTTCTTGACCCAGGGATCGAACCTGGGTCTCCTGCACTGCGGGCAGATTCTTTACCATCTGAGCCACCAGGGAAGCCCCTTTTATGTTTAAACAGAAAAAAAAAAAAAGCCTTTATAAAATTTGAGAGTGACCGAGAATGGTAGGGTTGTAGATAGTAGCCTTGAGTTGGTCCAAAGTTGACTCTGTAGTGCCCTCTGAAGGCAGAGGTTCAGGGGTGGGTGCCATTTTTAGTCTGTAATAGAAGATGGTAACTGATTCAGAAAAGTCAGGAATCCACGAACTGCAATATCCTCTAAATCTACTTAGTTGCCATTTGGTAATAAGGTGAGGGCAATTTTGAATGGCTGTACTTCTGTCTACTCAGAGGGATTTGCCTCCTTAGGATATACCATGGCTTAGGTAGTGAATCTGAATGTAACAAAATTGTAGTGTATTCTTACAAACTGTAGGTCCTTTTATAGCCAACATTTCTAAGAGATAAAGAGAGCCCTCTTGAGAAGAGGTGATATAAGGTGACTATAAGAGCAGCTCACCTGCGTATTGGATCAAGGTAGAGGAACAGACAAACTGTAATGCTTGGAGATCATGATTTAGAACCCGAGATAAGTATGAAGGGGCTTCAGGGAGGCCTTGTCGCATCACAGTCAAGGTGTACTGTTGGTTTTTCCATGTTAAAGTGAAAAGGTATTGGAAATCAGGATATAAGGCATCACCAAGGAAGACTGAACAGACATCTTCTACTATGAAGTACGTTGACTTTGGAGATATAGAAGCCAAGACAATGTGGGATTGGGAACCATAGAGAAATGTGGGATACTATACAGTTTGTACCTGTACATCATGGGATACTAATATGGTTTGTATCCTTACATCTTATACAAAGAGGTGCTTATGTCCATTAGGATGTTTTTAGTGGATGGATAAAAGTGTTGCAGACACTGGAACAAGGAATGATTAAACCTTTAACTATGAAATCTGTCACAGTGGGCTATACTCCTTCTTGTGCTTTGAGTTTTAAGCCCATTTAGGCAGAGGCATTTCAAGGTCAGTATTGACTTGTAAGGGTTCTATAGCCTTTATTTTTCCTGTATCTGTAGATAAGGGGGCCCCAAGGATATTGGGTAATGAAAAAATTAAATCAGAAAACGGAGGTAATTTTAGGGGGGAAGTGAATGGAGGGCTCAAGAGTAGTCTTCAGATACTACTCAGGTATTCAAGCAAAGCCAACCTAAGATGTATTATCAGAGTTTAAGAGATCAAGAAAAAGTCTTTTGGGTGTACACCTAATTGTAGTTTCCCATTGAGCCAAAAGGTCCCATCTGAATTGGTTAGAGAAGGTGGAAGGACTAAAGAGAAAGGTATGTTGAGAAGTTAAGTTTCTCAGGGTTAGTTAGGCAAAGTTAGAAGTTAAGATAGGCAAAGGGCTAAGCAAGACAGAGTTTGTTCAATTGGTAAATCCCACTATGGAGATTTTTTTATTATCCTAAGGGAGGGTGGTAGGAAACTAGAAGGAGTTAATGGTAGAGAGTGTGGCTCCAGTGTCTACTAAAAATGAGATTGAATGACCATTTATTAATTGTTGTTCAGTTGCTCAGTGGTGTCCGACTCTTTCTGACCCTGTGGACTCCAGCATGCTAGGCTTCCCTGTCCCTCACCATCTCCCAGAGCTTGCTCAAACGCACGTCCATTGAGTTGGTGATGCCATCTAACCATCTCATCCTCTGTCATCCCCTTCTCCTCCTGCCTTCAGTCTTTCTCAGCATCAGGGTCTTTTCAAATGAATTGGTTCTTCACATCAGGTGGCCAAAGTATTGATACTGAGCTTCAGTATCAGTCCTTCCAATGAATATTCAGGGTTAATTTCCTTTAGGATTGACTGATTTGATCTCCTTGCTGTCCAAGGGACAGCATTTATGATTAAATGGAGTTATTTCCCTGCTGATCCAAAGGCAATTAGGGATACTCTAGGATGTCTTCCTTGGAGGGGAGGAATTTGTTTCTTATTGAGCAATCTGTGTAGAGCTGCCAGGTAAAATACAGGAATTAAATTTGAATGTTGGATATGGAACAAATCATTTTTTAGTGTACGTGTGTCCCAGATATTTCAAGAGACATCCTCATGCTAAGATATTACTTGTTGTTTATCTGAAAAAAAAATCCTGTACTTTATCTTGCTAAATCTGGCAACCCTCGTTGGCCAAAGTGGGACAGTCGCAGGCCCAGTGTCATTTTCTCTGCAATATCTGCAGGTATTCAAATCTATCCATGTTATATTTGTGGAGGGCCTTTTATTTCCTTCAAGCTGTTCAACTCATTACTACATAAATCTGTGGTGTGTGGTGTTCTGTTTGTTTATTATGCTCTCCACAAAATGATGAACAAAAAGTGCTGGGCACCAAGTGGAACTCATGAATGGGTATAGTCTGCCAGCCTGTTTTATGCTTCCAATATTTCAGGCTTTAAAGCCTTTAACAAAGAATGTGCAGATTGCTGTAGAGGTGTTAGCATTAATACCCAACCCTGAATATTCTTTAGAAGGGGTTTCTGTTTGGTCCCTACAATTAGAAACAGATTCATCATGCTCTTGTTGACAGGTTTGGATTATTCCTTAGTCAGTAGAAGAGGGAAAACCTTCAGGGATTGCCTTGAAAAGACTTTCTCCTATCTCTATGACTTTTGCGTATCTGGAGAGTTCTGAAGGCAGGGACCTGAAGGTGAGAGGAAGCTAAGAAAGGGAAAGAGGAGAGAAAGAGGGCAGAGCAAAAGACAGAGAGCAGGAGAGGAGGAACGCCAGGAGGGAATTAGTTTATAAGAGTCAGTCACAGTTAGAAAGGAGAAGATCTTTGGGAAGAGAGAAGGCTGAGATTATTTTAAGAGAGAACTCAATAAATTGGAATTGTTCTGAACTGGTTATTTTCTCAGTTTCTCATTACCAGTTAAAGAAAGCTGTCCATTGTTAGTTAGCCATCTTATTTCCTTTTATTCTAAGTTACACACTTCGATGGGCCTTGAGAGTCCCCAGTTGACCACTGCAGTTCAAAATTGTCTTCCTCAACACATAGGTGACCAAAAAGCACACAAAAAGATGCTCAGCATCACTAATTATTAGAGAAATGCACATCAAAACTGCAATGAGGTATCATCTCACACAGGTCAGAATGGCCATCATCTACAAGTCTACAAACAATAAATTCTGGAAAGGATGTGGAGAAAAGGGAACCTTACTACACTGTTGGTGGGAATGTAAATTGGTGCAGATACTGTGGGGAACAGTATGGAGGTTCCTGAAAAAGCTAAAAATAGACTTAGCATATGATTCAGCAATCCCACTCCTGGCCATATATCTGGAGAAAACCATAATTCAAAAAGATACTTGCTCCCCAATGTTCATTGCAGGAATATTTACAATAGCTAGGACATGGAAACAACCTAAATGTCCATCAACAGAGAAATGGGTAAAGAAGATTTGGTACATATATACAATAGAATATTACTCAGTCATAAAAATGAATGAAATAATGCCATTTGTAGCAACATGGATGGATCTAGAGATTATCAGACTAAGTGAAGTTAGTCAAAGATATATGATATCACTTATATGTGGAATCTAAAAGATGATTCAAATGAACTAATTTACAAAACAGAAACAGACTCACAGACTTCAAAAACAAACATGGTTACCAAAGGGGAGAAGTGCAGGGCAGGGATAAATTAGGAGATTGGGACTGACGTATACACACTACTATGTGCATGCATGTGTGCTTAGTTGCCTCCATCGTGTCCGACTCTTTGCCACCCCATGGACTATAGCCCAACAGGCTACTCTGTCCATGGGATTCTCCAGGCAAGAATATTGGAGTGGGTTGCCATGCCTTCCTCCAGGGGATCTTCCCGACCCAGGGATTGAACCCAAGTCTCCTACATCTCCTGCATTGCAGGTGAATTCTTCCACTGAGCCACTGGGGAAGCCTACACACTACTATATATAAAACAGACAATCAACAAGGACCTACCATATAACACAGGAAACTCTACTCAATATTCTATAGTAATCTATATGAAAAAAGGATCTGAAAAAGAATGCATATATGTGTATGTATAACGGAACCACTGTGCTGTACACCTGAAAGTAATACAACATTGTAAATCAACTATACCCCAATATAAAATAAAAATTAAATTTAAAAGAAACAAAATTGTCTTCCTCAAAGTCACTCCATTCAGCCCATAATAAAAGGGATCAACATAGAAGAAGAGAGAAAGACCTCACTCAAACTTAGAATCATCATCCCATTCTCTGTTCCCAGAGAACCTCAAAAGACAAAAAGAAAATAGAGGCAGTGAGACAGTGTGTTCACCCTTTCAAAGAATCGAAGCCTGCAACTTGTGCGCAACAACAAAGAACTGGAGCACATGAGCGGGAATGGAACTCACCATTTGACCCAGCAGGGGCCTCCAAGAAGGGAGGAAGAGGTTCCCCAGTATGCTGTATCCGTAGCTGAATCTCAGTAGGCCCGAGGGTTATCCAGACCCAATCTGAGGTTACAGATTTTATTCAGGTGATTTGCATCCGGGAGCATCTCGACATTAGCTCTCTCCCTGAGCCGAAGCAGGATTGGGTTTAGTTATTTATTTGGCTGTGTCGGGTCTTAATTGCATCATGCAAGATCTTTCCATGTGGCACACGGACTCTAGTTCTGTGCGTGGGCTTCAAAAGTTGCAGCGTGCAGGCTTAGTTGCTTCGCAGCTTGTGGGATCTTAGTTCTCTGACCAGGGATCAAACCCGCATCCCTTGCATTGCAAGGTGGATTCTATACCACTCAGCCACCAGGGAAGTCCCAGGATTGGGAGTTTCATAGGATGAGGAGGGTTATAGGACTGTTGTCATGTCCCAGGTTGCAGTTTTCTTCAGCTGTTAGTGCCGCACACCTTGTGGTTGGAATGGTTGGAGAGTGTTCTGGTTTATGGCAGCTCTCTGGGCAATCTCATTTTGGCTGCTTGCAGAACAGTTCTTTCAAAGCTGACTTTTTTTGAGCCTATGGGTCCTCTGTTAACTCTTGAATGCCAGTTAAGGTACAGGGGACAGGGAGCAAAAATAAGAAAAATAAAAAGATATTTCGAGCAAGGAAAAAACTGGGATATATTTTACTTCTTTTACAGTTGTCTCTCAGCTTCCACCATTTACTCACTCTCCACTCAGATACTCAGATTCTCAAGTTCAAATGTCAGATATTCCTTTTCTTGTACTACACAGCTTGAACCATCCCAATGCTCCCCACAAGATATCTTTGCACCCCAGGTTTTTTGCCTTCATAAACTCCACCCCATAGCCACAGGACAGGTCACCTCTGTTGGGTGAGGAGCATGAAATCAGGGAGGACTTCATGGAGGAGGCTGTATCTGAACTGGGGAAGGCCCCAGATGGGGCAGGATCTGCTTAAACTGAGACGGTAGGAAAGACTTTCCAGTAAGAGATAATAGTATGAATTTGTTCATTTTTCAAATAAAGTATTGTGGAGAGCCTTCTTGGTGCTAGGCGCTAATTGTATACTGACTAAGAGTATGGATTTTTAGGACAAAGACTCAAATCCCAAGCCTTGCCACTTCCTAGCCATAGGGGTTGGGGAATCAGCTATAACCTAATCGGTGAAGCAGGCAGAGTGAAGACTGACAAATTGGAGAGCAAAATCCCTGTTTAATGGGGATAGCAGCTCAGATGCTGACAGTCATAGCTATGTGGGCTAGTTGGGGGTAATACTCTGATAGTTCAAAAAAACCTAAAATTCTAGATTTTCATGTGAAAATTTTTATTTTTCAAAGTATAAACTGCTTCATTTCAAAGAATAAGTTTGTAGGTCAACTATACATCTGTGGCTGACTCTCTCCATGGTTGACAAGTTTGTCCCCTGACTTTAAGGCTTAACTCTGTACTTGGTACAGCAGGCACAGCCTTCTAGCCAACACCTCTGCTTCATCCCAGCCTTGATTCTGTCTATATCTCTCCTTCCTTGCTGCTCTGTGGCCCAACACAGTAAAGTTGTTCTCCACATGATCCTCTGTGTTCATGCATATGTAGTTGAAATGTCCTTCTCCACATCCCCATCTCAATTTTCTTTTCCTAACATCTCCTACTCTTTAAGAGCTATCTTCCTTTAAGAAGCCAGCCTTCACCAGCTCCTCCTCTGTTCTTCCTAAAACCCTGGTTAGTACTTACTTAACTGTACTGTGTTGTCATTCCCTGTCTGTTCATATTTCTTTTCCACTAGTCTGAGTATACTGTGCCTGGGACATAAGGACATGCAATGAATGTTTATTTTGTAAATGAATAAATGGAATGAATGTGTGTTTACAAGGTCACTTGCTATATGTAACCATGAACCAAGAAAAATATGAAGCTCCATTTCTATCCACTCATCCATTTATCCAGCAGAAATTTATTGAGCACCAATTATATGCCAGGGACTGTTCTAGGTGATGGAGATTCAGGAATGAACATGCCAGGCAAAGTCCCTGTCTTCACATAGCTCATCTTTTAGTGTGGGATGACACCAAACAAAATATATACTATGATGTGAGATAGTAATAAATGCCACAAGGAGAATATAAAAGCTGGTGAAGCCTTAGAAGGTGACAGGTGCACTTTTAGATAGGGTAGTTGGGGAAGGGATCTCTGGAAAGGTTACACGAGCAATGATTTGTGGGAGGGGTGGGAGCAAGCCATACAGATAGCTGGAGGAGAACACTAAGTACAAAGGCCCTGGAGCGGGAGCATGGTTGGCATGTTTAAGGAATAGCAAGGAGGCCAGAGTGGCTACCGGGGAGTGAGCAAGGGAGAGAGTGGCGGGAGATCAGAGAGGCAACAGAGGGCTAGACCATAATATCGTCACCCTCCTCAACCACCCATAGACCACAAAGCCTTAGCTGAAAAATGGGGTACGGAATTTCAGCCTTGCTGGGTTGTGTGGTAGCAGTGCCAGGGAGATACACATGGGTCAAAATGGCTTTTCTCACAGATACATGCTTCTCTTAATGTCCTTACTATCCAGAGTTTTTACTGCAAGGCTCTCAAGATGCAGGTCCCACCTGAGACCAGGTGCTGTTTGCCTTGGGAGGGTCATGAAGTGGTGGAGATTGGTCAGTTATTTCCTGCTGGTTGGGGCTGGAACCAGGGTGCACACCTCCACCCAGTTGGAAAGGGCTCCGGAGCTGTTATTCATCAGATACAAGTCTCAAGTTTCCCACTTCTACACCTTTTCCTCTCCCAGGAAGAGGGAGCTTTCCTCTCCCAAGAAGTCTTCAAACTTGCCCTGGGTCTCATGAGACCCAGGGCAAGTTTGAAGCTCCATGAAATGAAGGATTTGGACCCGATGGTCTAGAGCTGTCACATCACGTCTGTGTCTTAACTCTTCCTGCATGACAGGCCACCTGATTTCTCATCTGGAAGTGGGCTTCCTGTGGGCCTCTTCATGTAGCTGCATGCAGGTATAAGCATAACTGTGCAGCTTATTCAAAAACAGTGGTGGTGGCAGAGTTTGATTGAAACCCCAAGGTCTCTTTTCCCAAACATTGTCTCCCACAGCTTCTCTTCTCCTGCATGCCCTGACATTCCTGCCATTAATCATCCCTCACAAGTAAAGGTGAGGGGCTATCTCTGGGGGTAACATCTGGGATCCAGCAGGCCTGAACACCCACCCTACCCAAGCAAGACTCAGTCAAGCTCCTGGAAGGCAGAAAGACAGAACATCTCCTTTGAGTGAGAGACACACAGGCTTCCAGACTGTCAGAAAAACCAGTGGGGGAGGCTCAGGCCAAGGTCTCTGCTGAGTGGCCCTGAGCAGCTCCAGCACACGAAGTGCCAGGGACCACTAAGAGCTGACTCCCTGGGAGTTCTATAATGGATTGTGGCTCTGAAGGAAAATGTGACTGACCTTGTAGCGTGATTTGGGGCTAGCTATTCTGTAATTTATTGCTGAGTCCTGGAGCTTTCAGACCTGGAGGCACAGTTTAATCTCCTAGATGAGCATAGGAGAAGGATACAACTTATCAAGGTCTGGTCACTCACAGGAAGCCTCCCTACTCCTGCTTTGCTGATCTCAGTTTTGTGCTTCCCCCAGAGTTGCTGCTGCCAAGGATTATGGGAGCCCTAAGTCCTCCTTTGCATCAGAAGTGCTGAACTGCCCAGGAAGACTTGAGTCAGTGGAGGAGGCTTTGGAGGTGGGGGTGCTGGTGCCACCCAGTGGCCCAACACCTGGGGCCAAGGAGGGACCCCAGGTGGGGGAGGAGGACAGATACTTCCCTTAGACTCTAGGGTTGAAGCATCCTGTGAGCTTAGCTGGGCCTGGGCTCCTGGCCCAAATTTCATCCTTTATAAGCTCTGTAAATATAGGGGTGTATTATGAGCCACAGTATCCCTGTCACTTTAAACCGGAAGTTGCAAGATCATATGATGTGAGCCTGGTATAAGCAGTTGAGGGTTGTAGGGACTGTGAGCACTGGAGGCTTACAAGCCCCATGTAAAGGCAGCAGCCACTCAGATGTCCTCAGTTGATGCCACACTGCAGTCTGCCTGGATGGCCTTATCTATCAGTGGTTTTAGGAGAAAGATCTTTACAAAGTGATTTTAGAAATTTCCCACATATTTCAATATTGATAAAGAATTACATTTGTGTCAATACAACAAGCTCATCTATAGCACTTACTATATGTAGGCACTGTTCTAAGCACTTTGCAAATAATAAGGTGTATAATTCTTACAGTAATCGCAGTCTCATGAGGTCAGTCTTCTTTTATCTCATTTTATGGGTGAGGAAAATGAGGCACAAAGAATTGAAGTAACTTACCCACAATCCTTCAGCTGGAAAGTGGCAAAGCCTGGGCTTAAAGCCAAGCAGCTTGACTCTGTAGACCATGCTCTTTGTCACTTTGCTAGGCTGCCTCATTAAAACTAGCAAACAAGCAAACCTTATACAAACAGCAAAAACAAAACACCATGCAGGACAAAAAGCAAGCAGACAAGTAAGCACAAAAACAGGCTTTTCATATGCTTTAAACCAAATCCAACAGAATTTGACACTTTTTCTGTTTTCTCCTGCTTTTGTAATATCTTCTTTGTAAGCTCCTTCATGCCTGACCTCCATCTTAACAACTCTTTTTTAGATATTCCCAACACTCTTCCCCCAGCCTGTCCATAAAGCAACCTGGCCTCTTAGCCTTATCATCATTCTCCCTCTCTGTTTTCATTGTTCATTCTAGATTTTTACCTTCAAAAATCCTACTCACATCCTCCCGGAACCCCTCTCTCTTGCCTGGTGGATCCCATGGAACTCATTCTGCAAAGAAGATTTGGGTGTTTGCAGCCCTCCCTTTCAATGGCCCACATGCCTCTTTCTGTACTTGTGTTTATTTGTTCTCTGTGTTGCATAATGTGGCCTTTCATAATTGTGTACTTGTTAGCATCAGTCCCTAAGTGTGTATTTAGTATGTATTTGTCTTGTCTCCCCAACAAGAGTGTGAGCCATGTAAGCAGGGGCTGTGTTAACTGTATTCTACTGTCCCTTGTTCAGAGCCAGGAGGTCACATCACTTAATTGGCAAGGGGATGGAAGTTGGAGCTGTCACACTTGGGCCCAAGGCCTCGCTCTGCCACTTACAAACTCTGTGACCAATGAAAACTCATTTTACCTCTCTTAACTTCATTTCTCTCACTTGTAAAATGAGGAGCATACCTAATACCTCCTTCACAAGGTTAGTGTGAAACACAATGCATATGAAATGCTTAACCCAGGGCCTATCAGCTAGTAAGCCTTCAGCATTTGGCAGCTCTTATTACTATGTCGTAGTGCCATTAATCAGCTCATGGAGCTGTAAAACTCCTCAATCTCTTGGCTCCAAAAAAAAAAATCTCTGTTTTTAGGGTTAACTTCACTCAGGTATGGCAATTTTAGGAAGTGCTGAATAGGACTAGTTGAACAACTAAACCAACTCACCAAGCAGCTAAACCAAAACCAAAGCAGGGCCCTGCAATTATACAATTAGAATGTGATTTTTTTTTCAGGATTTAAATCAAACTTGATCTCTCCCAGTTGGAAGGAATGGGAGGGTCTGGGACCCCTCTGCGTTGAATAGATGTAGATGTGTCCCTGTGTGTGCGCACATTTGCAGGTGCTTGTGCCTGCACATATGTATTTTTTGAAGCAGAGCCTATGACATGTGTTTGTACAGTGCGTCAACACAAACTGCCTAGGAGTAGGCTTCCCCAAACACATTAATGTACACAGCGGATTGAGTCACACTATCAGTTAACATAGGGTTCCTGGTACTAACCCTTTCCAGCCTCCCTACTATCAGTAGGTAAGCAATCCCATGCTACTCGACACAAGCTGACTCATACTTTTCGTTAAAACACAACTTATCAAAGGAGAATTTTTTGGATGCTTCTTCCTTCCCGGACAGGAAACAAAGATTCCCCAAATTCAACAGGACAGCAACCTCCACAGCTCTACCTAAATATATTCCCATAGTGCCTTTGATTCAGAGCTTTACTGAAGGCTGCTGGAAGACTCTCAATAAGGTTTCCAGAGAGCATATTTAGGGGGTGTGAGTTCACACCAGGTTGATTGCCGTAGGAAATTCCAGTCCTTACAACTCAGGGATGGTAGGGAGAGGAGGGACTCTTTCACTGAATAACACCATCACAGAATTCACTTGACAGATTTTTTTTTCTGGAACTCCTACTTTGGAACTCCCAGCCTCCTTCTGTGGAGAACTGCAAAATTATGTGCCACTTCTTTTTTATCGTTTTCAAGGCAACTCAATGTTAACTTGGAAAAAGAAGTTTGTTGTTGTTGATGATACTGATATTACTCTGCTACTGCTACTGCTAAGTCACTTCAGTCGTGTCCAACTCTGTGTGACCCCACAGACGGCAGCCCACCAGGCTCCCCCGTCCCTGGGATTCTCCAGGCAAGAACACTGGAGTGGGTTGCCATTTCCTTCTCCAGTACATGAAAGTGAAAAGTGAAAGTGAAGTCGCTCAGTCATGTCCGACCCTCAGCGACCCCGTGGACTGCAGCCTTCCAGGCTCCTCCATCCATGGGATTTTCCAGGCAGGAGTACTGGAGTGGGGTGCCATTGCCTTCTCCAGATATTACTCTAGATTTGTTTATTAACAAATATACCAGATCATACACACCCAAATAAATTCCGCCTTTTAAATATTCACTTTGATATACCAAGAATTTGGAAAAGTGAATTCACCAAACATTACTAGGTCAGTTCCTTTAAATCACAGTCTACCATAAGTTAGTGTACTTCTAAAGGTGGCTCACTGGCAAAGAATCTGCCTGCAATGCAGGACACGTGGGTTCGATCCCTGGGTCAGGAAGATCCCCTGGAGAAAGAAATGGCAACCCACTCCAGTATTCTTGCCTGGGAAATCCCAAGGACAGAGAAGCTTGGCGGGCTACAGTTCATGTGGTCGCAAAAGAGTTGGACATGACTTAGCAACTAAGACTAATTAACTAAACAACAACAACAAAACCACAAGTTAATAGCATGTGTCCCAGAACCAGGTATCTTGGGCTGAGGTCCTGACTCTGTCATTTATGTAATGTTTGGAAAAATTCTCTCTCAGCCTCATTTTCAGCAATAAGATGGTTATTGGAACTGAGGTTTTGACCACCAGCAGTTTTACTTCTGAGGAGGATGACTGACAGCCATTTCACAACAGGGAACTGGTAAAGCAAGATAAATATGGCTGCTCAGTAGATGTGCACAGTAAAGGATGGGGAGGGGGAGCAGGAGCCAATAGGTATTGCCCTCCGAAGAGAGCAGAAGACCACTCAAGTGTGCAAGTGAGTAGGACGCAGGCTATATAAAATAACAGGAATATTCGAGGCCAGTTGAGAGGATGAGAATATGAGTCCTGAGGCTGTGTGTTGCTATATATGAGGTTTGTGCAAATTGCTTCATTTCCCTGTGCTTCTGTTTCTTCCCCTATAAAATAAGCATCATAAAACTGCCTATATCATAAGGCTTTGAAAAAGATTGTGATATAATGAATATAAAGAGCTTAGCATAATGTCTGGCCCATAACAAGCTCAGTGTGTGTGTGGCGGGGCGGGGGGGGGGGGGGGGTGGGGTGGTGGTAGAGGGAGGAGGAGGGAGGGAGGGAAAAATCACCTAAACAACAGTCCTTATCCTCCTTCAGAGCTTGCATTCTTAGAAGCATGCAGAGGACCAGTGCATGAATAGCTGCCCTAGCCTCTAAGTGCTGGGCAAATGGTATTCACTAGTGCTGTAAAGATGAGGAATCCCATTCACATCATATAGGAATCAAGAGACAGTATATGGAGGGTTAAGCTCAGGGGATGAGTAGGAATTTGACAATTAGACTTGATGGGGTGGGATATCTAAAGGAGGGAGTAGCTTTGTAAGGGCACAGGGGTGGGAAAGTGAGGCAGAGGTTCAGGAAAGAGTAATTTTGTTTGGAGACTACTTGTAAGACTTTGGCCAGTTCTGACACTCTTTGGTGTTACAAATAACAGAAAATAGACAGGAGAAGAAGGTTGAGGATGCCAGATAAAAACATTTATGTCTTGGCAAAAAGGTGATGGGGTGTCACAGCAGATTTTTGATGATAAGAATGACATGATTACATTGGACTTTCAGAAAGCTTATCTTACTGGGATACAAAAGATGGATTTGAGAAGAAGATCTGAGTACGGGAGATGATGGGCTCAGAGGCTACTGCAGCCATCTAAATGACAGATGACAGTGACTGCACCAAAGGATGACAGGAGATGGAAAGAAGAAGATGAACTACAAAGACGTTCTCAGTAGGATTTGGTACTGGAGCATTGACAGAGTGACTAAAAGTACAAGTCAATGCGTGGGAGCACCAGCAACAGTGACCGGGGAGTGGCACAGGTTTGGCAACAGAGGGTGACTTGTGGGAGGTAAAATTTGAAGCCCTAGTGGGGCATATAAGCAGGGCCGCGTGGCAGGCAGTTGGAAAAAGCACTGAAGCTTCAACGGCATGGTGATTGCACAAGGAGTTTTTGAAACAAGTTCTTCGGAACCATTCCAACAGGAATGAATGAAAATCTTTAGACTCAAAGCACTGACTAGATTGTGCCCTTCTATACATAATTCAACATTGTAAAAAATTATACAAAACCATAAAATGTTCATAAGGAAGTCCAATAAATTCTGATTTTTCCCACGAAAATCAGACATTTCAACTATCAAAAATATATATGAAAAGCTTTACTCCCAAATCTCTCTGTTTGTCTCTCTCTAATAATGGTGCCCTAAGAATGGCCTTGGTCTGTCTTTTGGAAACCTGAGATTGACTTCTGAGCCAGGTCCCAAGCCACACAAAGCCAGCAGGCTCATCACCTTATAATTATGCCTCATTTCTTGACCACAGAACAGCATTACTGATCACCTATTTAATTGATTAGAATTAGCCTCAAATGATATAGCTATTTTAAGAGAAAATTCCCTTAAAGGGTAAAGATTTGCTCTTATTTAGGACATGAGGGCATTAAAAAAAAATTCACCCTATCTCACACAATACACAAAGATAAATTCCAAATGGATTAAATCCAGTTTCACAAATGAGTTAGTGAGTGAAAGTCACTCAGTTGTATTCTTTGCCACCCCATAGTCCATGGGATTCTCCAGGCCAGAATACTGGAATGGGTAGCCTTTCCATTCTCCAGGGGATCTTCCCAATCCAGAGATCAAACCCAGGTCACAAGTTTGTTCATTTAACAAAAAAAGAATAGACAGAAATCCCTGCCCTCTTGAAACTTACTTTCTGAGTAGGTGAAAAAGTAAACAGTAAGTAAGCTGTATAGTATGTTGGACATTAATGAGTGCTATGAAAAAAGGAAAAGCTAGTAGGGGTTGGAAAGGCTGGAGTCAGGTAAGCTGCAGTCTACAATTGTGTGAACAAGGGAGATGTTGAAAATTGACATTTGAGCAAAAACTTCAAGATGAGGGAGTTTGCCCTGTTGATATCTGGGGCTAGATTGTCAGAAACAGAGGCAACTGCCAGTGAAAATGCCCTAAAAAGTGGGAGCATATCTGGCTGGATTGGATGGTCAACAAGAAGAGCAGTTGGGGGATTCCCAGGTGATCCAGTGGTTAGGCCTCTGCACTCCTACTGTGGGGGGCATGGGTTTGATCCCTGGTTGGGGAACTAAGATCCCATATCCACCTTAGCCAAAAAATTTAAATAGTAATAATAAATGTCTTTAAAAAAAAAAAAGAAGAGCAGGTGGCTGGAGCAGAATGATAGAGGGAAGAATGGTAGGAGATAAGGTTGGCAGAGGATAAGATGGCTAGGCAGCATCACCGACTCAATAGACATGAATTTGAGCAAACTCCAGGAGACAGTGAAGGACAGGGAAGCCTGGTGTGCTGTAGTCCATGGGGTCACAAAGAGTTGGACACGACTTAGCAACTGAACAACAACAAAGTTGTTGTTGTTTTAAAGACTTTGACTTTTATTCTGAGAGAAATTGGGAACTACTGGAGGATCTTGAGCAAAAGTGAGATGTGATCTGACTTGCATAGAAAAGAATCATTCCAGTTGCTGTAAGATAGACAATGGGGACGAGACAAAAGCAGGTAGACCAGTTAGGGGCAATTGCAGTGAGCCAGGTAATTGACGCTGGTGACTCAGAGTCAGATGGTAACAATTAAAGTGGGAAAAGTGGTCGGAGCCTGGGAATATTTTGGACATGGACACAAAAAGAATTTGCTGATGAATTAGATGTATGTGAGGGAAGGAGAGGAGTCAAGGATAACACAAAGGCTGTTGGCCTGAGGAAGAGGAAGGAGAGAATTCCCATAACTGAAAGATGGAACAAAATTATAGAAGCATTAAAATAAAATATAATACTTTAATATTAACATGATAATATGTAATAATACTTCTATAATCTTAGATTGGAAATGGATTTCTTAAAGAAGACATGAAACTCGGAAGCTACAAGGAAAAGATTGCTAGATTTAACTACTGCAAAATGCAAAAGTCTTTGTGGTAAAAGACAATCAGTTCTAATGAGGTGGATGAAACTGGAGCCTATTATACAGAGTGAAGTAAGCCAGAAAGAAAAACACCAATAGAGTATACTGACACATATATATGGAATTTAGAAAGATGGTAACGATAACCCTGTATGAGAGACAGCAAAAGAGACACAGATGTATAGAACAGTCTTTTGGACTCTGTAGGGGGGGGGTGATTTGGGAGAATGGCATTGAAACATATATAATATCATATAAGAAATGAATCGCCAGTCCAGGTTTGATACAGGGTCCTTGGGGCTGGTGCACTGGGATGACCCGGAGGGATGGTACAGGGAGGGAGGTGGGAGGGGGTTCAGGATAGGGAACACGTGTACGCCTGTGGCAGATTCATGTTGATGTGTGGCAGAACCAATACAATATTGTAAAGTAATTAGCCTCCAATTAAAATAAATAAATTTAAATTAAAAAAATTTAATAAAAGTGATAGACTGGAAGAAAATATTTATAATGTATATACCAAACTTAGGTTAACATTCATAACTATAAAGAGTACTTCTGCAATATGAAAAGAAAACTCAAGTGGGAAAATGGTATAAGGTCATAAAACAAGCAATTTACAAGAAAAAGTACACCAGTTTGGCCAACAAATCTATGAAAAGAGGCTCAACCTAATTAGAGAAATACAAATTTAAATAACAATGCAATACCAGTTTTCAGCTGTTATATTAATAAAATTAAAAGACTGATAAATCTCATTGTTGACAAGGCCATGGAGAAACAGGCACTCTCATACACTCTTTTAACAGAGGTGTAGATTTGTAAAGAATTTCTGGTGAGCAATTTTTCATAATATGCCAAAAATTAAAATGTTCATACCCTTTGATCATCCAGCAGTTTCATTTCTAGGTACCTAATCTAGAGAAATCATCACATAAGTGGGCAGAGATACAAGCAAAAGGAAGTTCATTTCACCATTGTTTATAAGACTTTTGTTTTAAAGACTAGAAATGGCCTAAGAATTCCCCATTAGGAGAATGTTAAAATAAGTTGTGGTACATTCATACTATGAAATATCATATGGCCTTAAAAGAGATAAGGTAGCTCTATAGATGTAGTTGTGCATGGTAACATAAACAGAGAACAAAAATGTTTTCTGGAGGGGGGGAGTGATTTATAGAACAATCTATATTATGATTGCCTTTCCTTTAAAAAACCCACCTCATATGCCTGTATGTAAATTCATAGAAAGGCTGAGAAAAATGCAAAACTCCCATTGCTTGTGATCATGGCATGCGATTACACACATGGGTGAGAGAATGGGGCTTTCTCTGCAGGTGAGAGAATGGGGCTTTCTCTGCAGGTGAGAGAATGGGGCTTTCGTTTTATCCTCTGTATGCTTCTTTGTTCTTTGATATCCCTTCACAAGCAAAATGTAACTTTTGTAATTTTTAAGTATAAAAACGAGGGAAAAATCAGATACTGCCAGTTTCTGAATGTTCCCAAGGAAGAACCCTGGAGGCAGTAGCATGTTTGTTACTACAAATTCACACTGGGCCACTGTGCATTGTGATGGGAGGGACAGCATCAAATGCGTGTTATGTGGCCTTGGGAAAGACACAACATTTCTGAGCCTCCATTTTCTTATATAGAGAATGTAGATAATACCTGCCCTATCTATTTTATTGTTAGTTGTGAAGATAAAATGGAAAAACAGTTCTAAAAATTGTGAAGCTCTGTAAAACTGTGCAAGATATTTGATAATATTTCATGTCCCAGTTAATGATTTGATTCTTCTGAGCGATAGTCAGTGATACCAAATTCAGTTCAAAGTGGAAACTTTATCTCTTAGAGTTTATTTTCACAGAGCGCTACCTGTCCAAGTTAGGTCACACATAGCAGCAGTGCAGGCATTTTACTTAAATCCTCTAGAGTGTTTTGTGTTTGTATGAGAGATTCTGTCTGATGCTGCGGGATTTTAGCAATAGCTTTAAGCCAGCCCCTCCTCTCCCCATCTCAGGGTCAACCATCTTGGATATACTGAATTAATTAACAGGGTCTTCTTAGCACTTGCTTTATGCTTAGCACTCCCCTGTGGGCGGGAGGCCAGACGTTCAGGTTTGCTTGGGACTGTCATGATTTATACTATCTGTCCCATGTAATTGGAGAAGAAAATGGCAACCCACTCCAGTGTTCTTGACTGGAGAATCCCATGGACAGAGGAGCCTGGCAGGCTATAATCCATGGCTTCGCAGAGTCAGATATGACTGAGTGACTAAGCATAGCACAGCACAAGACCCTCCCTCAGGGAAGCCTAGGTACCCAAAGGGCCAGTAGACCATGTGGGTGGCAGCGGGGTCGGGTGCAAAAGGGAAGGTGGGTGACAAAGACGTGTAATGGTTATTTGGGGGAAAAAGCATTGCCTTGCACTCAACCTGTGTCTTGAGAAAGGAAAGGAATGTTCTTTCTCTGCCACCTGCAACTCTTCTTCTCCCCTACCCTGTATTGCCCAGCACCCAGAATTCAAGCCAGTGCTAGAGTATGCTCTGTGTGGGTTTGGGAACAAGACTTCATTTAAGCATTGCTTTAGCAGGAAATATGTATTCTTGGATTCAACAATGGGCTAACCAATACATTTTGGGACACGCTCCTTCTTAACTTGGGAACTGCCTGTATAAGACCTGGTCCCCATCCTGGAGGGGCTCATAGACAGTTGATGTAGGGGAGACCTCATTAATACACAGACTACTGAAGAGTAATCTGGTACCAACTGAGGGTATTGGATTTAAGTATAATACAGATTTATCCAAGAGGGAGCCCAGAGAGAGGCGGTTTGTGTGCTCTTCAAAATTTTCACATAGGACAGTATGACTGATCTGTGCTAAGAATATGCTTAGATAGCAAGAGGAGAAAGTTCTAAGTAGGGATCGAGTTCACTGGAAGCCAAGGTTTGGCATCAGACATGAGCATGGACAGGGAATGCTTCGAGAAGGTATGATATGTGATGAGAGCAAATGGCTTTCTGAGGAGTGGTGGGAAGTTCGCTTGGCTGAGATGAGATGGTGTCAAATGCTTTCTGTAACTTAAAGTTCATAAAATATATCACTGCAATTTGTACATATTTCATGCGATTGAACACTCTTTGGGGCAATAACTTTTGACAGCATTTTTCAGGTGGACGATTTAACATGACTTAAATTCAGGTGAGGCATGGGCAAGATCTTAGAAGGTTGGGAATCCAAATTAAGGACTTTGGACTTGATGAAAGAGTCCCTTGTAGTGTCATTGAAGATGCTTGATCAGGGTTGGAACACTGACATGTGGCTGGTACAGAGACTGAAGGAGAAAGGAGTGAGGAGAGGGCCCATTTAGGAAGCTGCTACAGTAGGCCAGGGGTGGAGACCTGAGTACCGGGACCAGGATGGAAGAAACAAATCTGAGAACCATAGTAGAGACGGAAACACCAAGACTTAGAGATTACAAGGGAAGAGCCAAAGGAGGCCCGTATGTATCTCAGGGTTAGTTAAGCATGAGGGCAACTTTGTTAAATGTTGATGTTCAGTTGAAGGCTTCTCACTTATGCAGCCTGCCATTCCCTTCTAGTGAACCCCCTTTCTAAGTTAACCCTGTGGCACCTATTCAGTATCCTAATTCTGCAAAAATTCAGACTCATCCAGTGGAAGTCTTAGCTCATTTATTTACTTACCTCATTTTACAAAATTGCTCGTGTGTGCTCAGTTGTGTCTGACTCTGTGACCCCATGGACTGTAGCCCTCAAGGCTCCTCTATCCATTTTCCAGGTAAGAATACTGGAATGGGTTACCATTTCTTCCTCCAGTGGATCTTACTGACCCAGGGATCAAACCTGCATCTCCTGCATTGCAGGCAGATTCTTTACCTGCTGAACCATCGGGCAAGTCCAACCAATTTGCAAAATTAGGTGAATGAATAAATGCTACAGGGTTTCTAACTTGGAAGACAAAAACATGAAATTCACTCTACTACTAGGGCTTCAAAAAAGTGTGATGTGTCCAAAGTTTGTTCGCATAGAAATTGGATGCTTTCTTGCTTCAACTCCCCCATGCCCTTCCTGTGAACCCTGTCTCCTGAGAAAATCTTAGAACATTAATTTGCTAACTTAATTTGTAAAAGGTTAGTGAATCAATGCCATAAGGCATTTATGGAAATATTTGAAATTAATTAACCTTGTCAACTTTTATCTATATAGGTTTTCTTCCAATTATATCTTTTCCCCTCAAGTATAACTTCTTAATAAGATTAATTTTAAACAATAAAATAGGAATCTGTGTACAAAGAACTTTAAGAATTTAAATATGTGGGTTTATCATTAACACAGTAGCAAATATATCAAGGAAACACGCCCCATGAAAAACATTTCAAAGAAACACACGTCTGCTCTGAGAAAGGTCTGTAACCAATAAGTAAGCCCCAAGAAGCTTGTTTGCTTGGTGATGCCGGCAGATAAGCCTGGCAAACCTCGGTGTGACTGAAGAAGTCAGTTTGAGACTCAGCCTAGCTCAGGCAAGCTACTGGACCTTGACTGCGCTCAGCGAACCTCAGCACAATGGGGTTAACATTTTGGAAGGTGTTTCTGATTCTCAACTGCCTTGCAGGTAAGCGGGGGGTGGATCCCCAGCCCACTAAAGATCTTTGGGAATGGAGTTTCCTTTTAAACTGAAATTGCAATTATTTTTGTACATAGAATATTCCCCTCCTATGCTTAAAAGGAACTATATTAGTGTGCTAAGTAAAACAATTTTCAGAAAACTTGCTTAGCAAATATGTGCTATGCTAATATTTTGGGAACCCAGGCTGTAAATAAAATTGTTTTATGTAGCTTCTGAATTAGAATTCCCCCCACCCCCCAAATTGCAGTATCTTTCTTTTTTTAGCTTGAAGGTTGAACAGATGAATTTACTCAGAAGCTGAAGTTTGTGCCAAGGATACTTTTTTCCCTCTGTTTTACTTGACTGTTTCCTTCAAATTCATTTTGATCAATTTGCTAAACCTGGCTGGGAGCGCCTGTCATGCTTAACTATCTAACATTTCCTAAGAATTGTACTTTTCAAAGCATAAGATGGTATTTAGGAAAATATGTGAGTAATTTATCGTTGTGCACAATCTTGGTGTTTTTAGGGGTTTGGGCAAAACAAAATCATTTTTAGAGTCAAATCCTAATATTGGTAGACCCAGGAGAGATCACTAATTCAGAAAAATCCCTTGGCTAGTTTTTTCAGATACCAGATATATTTTGAATCTCTTCTTATGATAAATTAGGTCCATGGTAGATTCAATAAAATTGTTTATCCAAGAAATGTCTTTGCAACCCCATGGACTATACAGTCCATAATACTGGAGTGGGTAGCCTTTCCCTTCTCCAGGGGATCTTCCCAACCCAGGGATCGAACCCAGGTCTCCCACATTGCAGGCGGATTCTTTACCAGCTGAGCCACAAGGGAAGCCCTAAGTAATATTAGGCAGTTATTAGAATGAGGTTTACTAAGCATATTTAACAACATAAGAAAATGTTCAAGATAAAATACTAAGTGAAAAGCAGGATATACCCACATGCCTAGAATAAATTCTTAGAAGGTTATGTACCAAACTGTTCATGATGATTATCTCTGGCTGATGGGATTATAGATGATTTTAATCTTATTCCCCAGCCTTTTCATACTTTCAATGGTTTCTACAAAGAACACTGTATTACACTATGTTTATCATCAGAAATGTTACTTTTCAAAACTATATGATATTTAGTAATAATTCTCTAAATGTTCATTGCTAAATGTTTAAGCAGACATGTTCTGTGGAGTTACCAGAAGGCAATACTACATTTATCCAGTGATCTAGCCAGGACTTAGAGCTGGAAAAAGCTGCCTTTCTCAATTTCCATCCTGGTGGGAACATATGTTCCTATTTTCCCTTTCCCCCAAGAATATTCATTTTACACCTTAACTTTAGACAGTGAAAGTCTTTGTCCCTTTTAAAGAGATTCCAGTCATTAGCTAATTGGGTCGCCATGGGCCTTCTACAGCAGCCTCTAAAATCACACCTGTAGTCAACACCTACCTCCCTCTCTGAGGCCTAACTCTGGCCTATACTAGATACCATTTTGGAACAGTTACAAAAGTGGCTTCTACTATAACTAATGTAGATACAATTTTTACTGATTATAAATGTAATGTATGGTCTTTGTAGACAGTTGGAAATATGGAAACATATAAATAAGAAAATAAAAGTCACCAGAAATCTTATCAGAGATTCTGGTGAATTTCTTATTTTTTTTCCTCTTGCAAATTGAGTTTATATCTTGTATACAATTTTTTTATTGTTTAAAAACTTACTTAGATGATCTCAGGATCTTACTTGTGACTTGCTGAACAAAGCCCAGAGTTACCAATAAATACTTCAGAGCCTTTGTTTTTAAGTTACTGTCTAACTGATTTTGCTAATGCATAGTGTACATATATAATCTAGCTGGCCCAACAAAATGTGGTAGTGTCAGTCTAGCAGATAGAATGGAAATATGGTACAATATATTGTTGTTTGCAGTGCTTACATATGTATGGAAGTCAGAGAAAGAAAGAATTCAGTAAGCTATGCCTGGTATTAGTAGTGTCCATCAGTTGATCCAGAAATGGCTGTGAGGCAGCTGGTAGCGTTTCCATCAACGTGCAATTTGATGTGTTATCTGGACTTGTTTCCTGGTCAGGAAGAATGTCACATTTTCGGTGTCAAGCATGGTGCTTGGCACATAGTGGGCACATAGGAAATGTTTACTTAAAAGTAATTACCTTCTGAAATCCTGCCATTTGTGACATGGATGGACCTTAAGGACATTATGCTAAGTGAGATAAGTCAGAGAGAGACAAACACTGTATGATCTCACTCATACGTGGAATCTGAAAAAACAGCAACCTGAATTCATGGAAACAGAGAGTATAGTGGTGGTTACCAGGGATGGTGGTTGTGGGATAATGGGGGTGATGTTGATCAAACGGTACAAACTTTCAGTTAGAAGATAAGTAAGAACTAGGGATCTAATGTACAGCATGATGACTATAATTGACAATACTGTATACCTGAAAGTTATTTAGAGAGTAGATCTTAAATATTGTCACCACAAAAAAGAAATGGTAATTATGTGATGTGATGAAAGTGTTAGTTAATGCTTTGGTGGTAATCATTTTGCAATATATGTCAAATCAACACTTTGTACAGCTTAAACTTATACAATGTTATATGTAAATTGTATCTGAGTAAAGGTAGAAAAATAAAAGAGTGAGTTACCTTCTCAAACCCCAAACATTCAGAAATGATTTTCACATGCATATATAAAATGAATTCTTTGGACAACTAAGCAAGACACATTTTATTTTAGTGAAAGCCTTTCTATTGACTTGTAAGGAAGTCAGGTATATTCCACTTCAGGAAAATAATTTTATTGAAAAAAATCTTCAAAAAGTTCAAGCATATCATTTTAGATGCTTGTACTATAGTCACCTGTTTGAAAGATATGTTAATGTTTCCATTTTCACAAGGTATGTGCTATGCATTTTAATGCAGTAATATATTTGAACTTTAGTCAGATCCATAAAGTTAGTGATCACTTGATTATTGCCTAACTCAAAAACGAAGCAATTTTACATGAAGTTGCTTGAACATAGGAGAAGGCAATGGCACCTCACTCAGGTACTCTTTCCTGGAAAATCCCATGGACCGAGGAGCCTGGTGGGCTGCAGTCCATGGGGTCACTAAGAGTCTGACAGGACTGAGCGACTTCACTTTCACTTATCACTTTCATGCATTGGAGAAGGAAATGGCAACCCACTCCAGTGTTCTTGCCTGGAGAATCCCAGGGACGGCGGAGCCTGGTGGGCTGCCGTCTATGGGGTTGCACAGAGTCAGACACGACTGAAGCGACTTAGCAGCAGCAGCTTGAAATTAAATCACTTAAATTGCAACAGGTCAAATATGTCTTTTTGGTATGTTAGAATAATAATCCCCCTAAGCAAAGAGCCTGTCACATTGTAGGCATTAAATAGATGAATGAACAATCATTACCAAAACATGAGGCATTTAAAATCTGTTTAGAGTGTTGATTAACTCAAGTGTATACACCTTGGATTATTTTACTTTAATAGTATGCACTGATTTTTAAAAGCAGTCATACATATTTCAACCATGTATGTGTTCTTTGGGTGCGGGGGTGTTTTTTTAATTCAGCCAGGTCAGTGAGTGAAATTGCAGTCCTCAGTTTTGTTTAAATCAGGTGCTAGTCTTTATTTTGCTGTATAGTCAGAGTCTTGTCAATGTATAGGTGTTTTTTTTTCCTTCTTCAATTTTTAAATAATTTCTCAATTTAGACTAAATGAATCCAAAGAAAGGGAACATTTTTTTTCCCCTGACACACACACAATCACTTTCAGTTTAAGACTAAATTTTACTTTTCACTATCCACATGTGGCTATTCACATATAACTTAATTCAAATTAAATAAACTAAGAAATTCAGTTCTTCAGTTGCACTAGCAACATTTCAGGTGCTCCATAACTGCATGTGGGTAATGGGCTTCCCCAGGGGGTGGCTCAGACAGTAAAGAATTCGCTTGCAATTCAGGAGACTTGGGTCCGATCCCTGGGTTGGAAAGATCCCCTGAAGAAGGAAATGGTAACCCACTCCAGTATTCTTGCCTGGGAAATCCCATGGACAAAGGAGACTGGTGGACTAACACTTTCATGCCCTCAGCAGTGAAAGCGTGAAGTCCTAACTGCTGGGGTCACAAAGAGTTGAACACAACAACTGACATTTTTACTTTTTCACTTTGAATGGCTACTTTTATCATGGAAAGTTCTATTGGACAGTGCTAGACTAGGCAGTGATCTCAGAGGCTTAAGTAATGTTCACTAATGAATGATGTGACATTTTTAAAAACTTCATCTGGAAATATATAACTCTTAGCTCTGAAGTGCATTGTCATTATATTAGAGATGGACAGTTCTGAAAACTGTCTTTTCTTCATAATTTAAGGATTGATTATGGTGCTGAGTATTGGGAATCAGGGCAATAAAAATGGTCTGGGAATATTGCCTTGCCAATTGTTACCTATTTATAGAACAACATGTTGTATCCTTAAAAATATTTTGTCTCACAATAGATTTGGAGGTTACTGTACTTATTCTGAGGTGATATTGTTGAGCTTTTATACATGTCATGTACATATTTATATGTGCTAAATTGCGTCAGTTGTGTCTGACTCTGTGCACCCCTATGGACGCCCAGGCTTCTCTGTCTGCCAGGCTTCTCCAGGCAAGAGTACTGGAGTGCATTGCTGTGCCCTCCTCCAGGGGATCTTCCAGACCCAGGGATAGAACCCATGACTCTTACGTCTCCTGCATTGGCAGGCTAGTTCTTTACCACTAGCACCATATTTATATGGCTTCTATTAAAAATACGTTGAAAATATTTAAATCAGATTGTTACCAACTCCTTGATTTTCATTTGCCTCCATTCTGGTCTGTGCTATATAAATGGTTCATGGTGCATTGACATGGCACACAGAGATTGTGTCTGTCTTGTTCATTATTATTTCCCCAGTGTTAGCACTGTTCATGGCATAAAATAGGTGCTCAGCAGATATTAGTTGATAGGCATCACGACTTTTTCCGTGGCTTGCTTTGTGTGAGAATTGTGTTTACTCTGCCTTTAGGCACTTTTGTTGAGAGCAGCTCTTAGAGGCTTTTCTGTTTTGTTGTGTGTGTGTGTGTGTGTGTGTGTGTGTGTGTGTTTTACTTTACCTATCAAAAGTTATTACCATTACCCAGTCCCATAATGGGCTTCCCTTGTGGCTCAGCTGGTAAGGAATCGACCTGCAATGTGGGAGACCTGGGTTTGACCCCTGGTTTGGGAAGATCCCCTGGAGAAGGGAAAGGCTTCCCACTCCAGTATTCTGGCCTGGGGAATTCTATGGACTGTATAGTACATGGGGTTGCAAAGAGTCGGACATGACTGAGTGACTTTCACTTCACTTTATTTCAATTCCATAGAAGATTTTGGGATGTAAACTAGAGGACAAAAATGACCGCCAAATAATATCTTCAAAATCCCTTTTTTAGAGGAAAGTTTATGGTAACTTTAATGGTCACCAAATCCTCATTCTATCCCTTTAATTTTGGGTGCTTTAAATACATTTGGAAGTCACTATTTGCACATAACCAGGGACGGAGAAGGCAATGGCACCCCACTCCAGTACTTTGGCCTAGAAAATCCCATGGATGGAGGAGCCTAGTAGGCTGTAGTCCATGGGGTTGCGAAGAGTCGGATACAACAGAGCAACTTCACTTTCACTTTTCACTTTCATGCATTGGAGAAGGAAATGGCAACCCACTCCAGTGTTCTTGCCTAGAGAATCCCAGGGACAGGGGAGCCTGGTGGGCTGCCGTCTATGGGGTTGCACAGAGTTGGACACGACTGTAGTGACTTAGCAGCAGCAGCAGCAGGGATGGATGTGCCTAACTTCCAGGAGAAAAGAAATGGGCTTTTGAGGGCAGGAGAGTCACTTAGCGATCTCCAGTGAATTTTCCATCAAAAAGAGTAGCTGCTTTCTGCACTGCAACTTTGTTTTGGGAGGAGATGTTATAGGAACCAGGAATGCATAGGAAGGAGAACATTGGGAGAAGGAAAACTGCGTGGAGTCATAAGATGCTGCGTGAGTGCTTACCCTAAAATACTTCTCTCAATTCATCAAGACATTGATGTAAACAGCCAACTCTGGGAGAGAAGCAACTGGATCAGATGACCTGGCTGTGACAGAGAACACGGCTATTGAGTCCAGGAAACTAGGGGTAATCAGTACAATAGTTTGCTTTTCTTTAAAATTTTCAAAATGTTTGTTAAATCCCTGAGTTCCTTTTGCCTGACCACTGTCACTAAGAAAAAAAAAAAAAAAAACTAAAGTCATCTTTGGGAAGGGGGCCAGGAATTTGTCCTTCTGTACTATTTCCTCTGATCTTCCTGTCATCTTTATATCTTCATCCTGTCCCAACCCTGAGGGTAGCTAGTGTTCTCATTCTAGCCCCCCTGCAGCATAGAGAGCATCTTTTAAACTTGACCATTTTTTAACAACTGCCTGACAGTCATGTTCCACCCTGGAGAGCTTCTATATTCTATGCTCTGACTTTGCAATGGATAATAACCAGTTATTCAAATGAGCTAATGCCTCTATAAAGTGAAAGTGAAGTCACTCAGTCATGTCCAACTCTTGGCCACCCCATGGACTGTAGCCTACCATGCTCATCTGTCCATGGGATTTTCCAGGCAAGAGTACTGGAGTGGGTTGCCATGTCCTTCTCCAGAAAATCTTCCCAACCCAGGAATCAAACCCGGGTCCCCTGCGTTGTAGGCAGACACTTTACCGTTTGATCCACCAGGGAAGATACTATGCCTCTATAGTGTTATCCAAAGTAACATCGCCTGTAACATCCCTTGGGAAAATGCTGGGATAGTACTAAGGATTTCAAGTACACTGGTAGGCTGAATTTTGGAGTAGGAGGCTCTTCGGTGTTCCTCCAAATCATATGGGCAGCAGATTATTTTGTAAGGTCAACAGTTCTCAAACATCGTGGTCTCAGGCCCTTTTTACAGTCTTAAATCTTGAAGGAGATTTCTGGTTTGGACAAAATGACACAGATATGTTTCTCCTTGCTTCTCCCTGCTAAGCACAAGTATAAACCCTCCCTGGAAATAATGCAAGAGACGACCAAAGGAGAACTCAGAAAGATATTAAGAAGAAAGCAGGGCTTTCCCTGGTGGCTTGGTGATGAAGAATCTGCCTGCCAATGCAGGAGACGTGGGTTTGACCCCTGATCTGGGAAGATCCTGCATGCCGCTGAGCAACTAAGCCCGTGTGCCACAACTGTTGAGCCTGTGCTCTAGAGCCCTTGCCCCACAAGAGAAGCCACCGCAGTGAAGAAGCCTGCGCACTGCAGCTACAGAGTAGCCCCCTCTCTCACAAGCTAGAGAAAAACCTGCACAGCAACGAAGACCCAGCACAGCCAAAAATGAATGAATGAAAATTATTTAAAAAGAAGAAAGAAAACTTGCTTGGGACCCTGGAAACAACAGAGAGGCAGGGTGTCTTATGTCTCTTTACCCAAAGGAGGACGGGAACCCAGAATGAATGGGAGTCCCTTTGACATCAGATGAGCTAAACACACTGGCAGGGGGGAATCATCAGGAGTCCCGCCAACAATAGTAGACAAAAGAAGCAATCTCCTTCCTCACTGGGCCTGAGATTCACTACTTTCACCTAGCGATACTGAGGTGGGAGGGTGGAACAGAAAAGAGGGATGAAGTCACAGCAAGTACCTGGTTCTAGAAGGCTCTTGTCTCTCCTCCCCCAAACAGAGACACCAGAGTAGCTGGGGGTTCCAGTAGGAGTATCTTGCCATACCTATCCCCAGCCAAGAGACACCCAGCAGCCTGACCTGGGGAAATGTTTCCACCCACTCAGGCAACAGGGTCAGCGATGTACAGAAGCCCTGCTGACTCCAGATAACCAAACAGACCAAAACAATACCACAAAGACCGAAAATTAAACTAGCATTAGAAATACAGCCCACAAAGTAGGCTGAGACCTATGCACAGAACATAAATAAAATGGACTATCTGCTAAAATGAAAGATTTAAAATAGGAGTTTCCTAACATAATAGACAAAATGTCTATAGGTTTTGACAAATGTATAATCACATATGTCTACCATTATATTATTGTACAGAGTATTTTCACTGTCCTAAAAATCCCTTTTGCTCTACCTATTGATGCCTTCCTCTATACCAGCACCTTTCAACCATTGATCTGTTTACTGTCTCCATAATTTTGCCTTTTCCAGAATGTCACTTAAGTTGGAATCACACAGTGTGTAGCCTTTTCAGATTGACTTCTTTAACTTAGGAATATGCATTTAAGATTTCTCCGTGTCTTTTCACAGCTTGATAACTCATTGATTTTCAGCGCTGAGTAACATTGCATTGTCTGGATATACCACAGTTTTTTAATCCATTCCCCTACTGAAGGACGTCTTGGCTGCTTCCAGGTTGTAGCAGTTATAAATAAATCTTCTGTAAACATCCCTGTGTGTATTTTTGTGTGTGGACATATGTTTTCAGCTTCTTTGGTTAAATATCAAGGAACACAATTGGTGGATAGTGTGGTCAGAGTATGTTTAGTTTTGTAAGAAACCACCAAACTGTCTCAAAGTGGATGTACCATTTTGCCTTTCCACCAGCAACAAATGAGAGTTTCTGTTGCTCCACAGCCTCATCAGCATTGTGTGTTGTGAATTTTTTTAATTAAAAAAAATTTTTTTTTGGCTGTGCCATGTGGCATGTGGGATCTTAGTTCCCTGACCAAGGCTCCAACCTGCACCCCATGCATTAGACGCCTGGAGTCTTAACCACTGGACCGCCAGGGAAGTACCGCCTGTAGTGTTGTTTTAATTAGCATTTCCCTGATGACATACAATGGGGATCATCTTTTCATATGCTCATTTGCCATCTATATATTACCTTTGGTGAGATGTCTCTTGATGGTACTTAGTCCATTTTTAAAATCCAGTTGTCTGCTTATTACTGAGTTTTAAGAGTTCTCTTGACAGTGTCTTTCACAGATTAGTTTCAGTTTTAATGAAGTTCAGCTTGTCAACTTTTTCTTTCATGGATCATGCCTTTGGTATTGTATCTAAAGTCATCATCAAACCCAAGGTCATCTAGATTTTCTCCAATGCTGTCTATAGTGAGGAGTTTTTTAGTTTTGCTTTTTACATTTAGATCTGTGATCCATTTTGAGATAATTTTGTGAAATGTGTAAGATCTATGTATAGATTATTATTATTTTGCCCATGGACATCCACTGTTCCAGCACCATTTGTTGAGATTTTTCTTTCCTCCATTGTGTTGCCTTTGCTCCTTTGTTAAAGATCAGTTGACTACATTTATGTGAGTCTGTTTCTAGCCTCTCTATTCTGGTCCATTGATCTATTTGTCTATTCCTTCATCAGTACTACATGGTCTTGATTACTGTAGCTTTATAGGAAGTCTTAAAGTTGATAATATCAGTCCTCCAACTTTGTTCTTCTCCTTTAGTATTTTGTGTTGATTATTCTGGGTCTTTTGTCTCTCCATATAAACTTTGGAGTAACTTAGTTGATATCCACATGATAACTTGTTGGGATTTTGATTGGGATTACACTGAGTCTATAGATCAAGTTGGAGAAGGCAATGGCATGCCACTCCAGTACTCTTGCCTGGAAAATCCCATGGGTGGAGGAGCCTGGTAGGCTGCAGTCCATGGGGTCGCTAGGAGTCGGACATGACTGAGCGAATTCACTTTCATTTTTCACTTTCATGCATTGGAGAAGGAAATGGCAACCCACTCCAGTGTTCTTGCCTGGAGAATCCCAGGGACGGGGGAGCCTGGTGGGCTGCCATCTCTGGGGTCGCATAGAGTCGGACACGACTGAAGCGACTTGGCAGCAGCATAGATCAAGTTGGGAAGAAGTGACATCTTGACAATATTGTCTTCCTATCCTTAGACCTGAAATGTCTCTCCATTTATTAATTTTCTTTCATTTCTTACATCAGAGTTTTTTAGTTTTCTTCATATATATCTTGTACATATTTTGTTAGACTTAAGTATTTTATTTAAATTTTGTGTATTTTATATAAATGGTTGTGTGTTCTTTTAATTTTATTGGAGCATAGTTGATTTACAATGTTGTGTTAGTTTCAGGTGTATGGCAAAGTGATTCAGTTACAAATACCCATATATTCATTCTTTTTCAGATTATTTTCTCGTATAGATTATCCAAGAATATTGAATAGAGTTCCCTGTGCTATAGAGAATGCCCTTTTTGGTTATCTCTCTTATGTACAGTAGTGTGTGTATGTTCATTCCAAGCTCCTAATTTATCCCATTGTGTTTTTAATTTCAAATTCTACTTGTTCATTGCTAGTATACAGGAAAGCAATAAAGTTTTGTACATTAACCTTGTATCTTGAAACTTTCTTATAATCACTTACTAGTTTCAGGAGTTTTTTTGCTGATTCTTTTGGATTTTCTGCATAAGCAGCATGTCATCTGTCATTTCTCACAATCCATATACCTTTTATTTCCTTTTTGTGTCTTATTTCATCAGCTAGGACTTCTAGTATAAGACTCGTAAGGAGTGATGAGAAGGGATATCCTTGCCTTGTTCCTGATCTTAGTAGGAAAGCTTCTTGTTTTTCACCATTATGTATGATATTAACTGTAGGAATTTTGTAGTGTTCTACATCAAATTGAGTAAGTCCTCTATTCTTAGTTTATTGAGAGTCTTTATCATGAATATATGTTAGACTTTGTCAAATGCTTTCTCTGCATATATTGATATGATCATGTGATTTTTTTTTCTTTAGCCTATTTCTGTGGTAATGAATTGATTTTCAAGTGTTGAACCAGGCTTGCATGCTTGGTATAAATCGTACTTGGTCTTGGTGTAGAAATTGTTTTTACTCATTGTTGAATTTGATTTGCTAATATTTTGTTGAGGATTTTTGCATCTGTATTCATAAGACATATTGGTCTATAGTTTTCTTGTAATATCTTTTTCTGGTTTTAGTATTAGGGCGATGTTGGATCTTAGGATGAGTTAGGAAGCATTCCCTTTGTTCTGTTTTCTAAAGGAGATTGTAGACAGTTGATACAGTTTCTTCCTTAAATAATTTGGTAGAATTCACCAGTGAACCCATCTGAACCTGGTGCTTTCTATTTTGGAAAGTTTTTAATTATTGATTCAATTTCTTTCATAGATACAGAATAGACATAGGCCTGTTCCAATTGTCTACTTTTTGTGTGAGTTTTGGCAGATTGTGTCTTTCAAGAAATTGAGCCATCTCATCTAGGTTGTCAAATTTGTGGGCATAGGTTTGTTCCTGGTATTCTTTTATTAATCCTTTTAATGTCCATGGTTTCTGCAGTGATGGCCCCTCTTTTATTAGTAATTATATACTTTGTATTTTTTTCTTAGTTAGCCTAACTAGAGCCTTATCAATTTTCTTTATCTTTTCAGATAACCAGTTTTGGTTTCATTGGTTTTGTCCATTTATTTCCTGTTTTCAGTTTCATTGATTTCTACTTTAATTTTCATTATTTCTTTTCTTCTGCTTACTTTGAATTTAATATATTCCTAAATTTTTTTTAATTTTATGGAAATATAGTTGATTTACAATGTATTCCTTTCTGTTGTACAGCAAAGTTATTCAGTTATACATATATATGCTTTTTCATATTCTTTTCCATTATGGTTTATCACTGGATACTGAATATAGCTCCCTGTGCTATACAGTAAGACCTTATTGTTTATTACTCTTCCTTTTCTAGTTTCCTAAGGAACAAGCTCAGATGATTGATTTTAGAGCTTTCACATTCAGTGTTGTAAATCTTCCTCTAAGCACTGTTTTGGCGGCATATCATAAATTTTGATAAGTTGTATTTTCATTTTCATCTAGTTAAAAAATATTTAAAAATTTCTCCTGAGATTTCTTCTTTGACCCATATGTTATTTAGAAGCATGCTGTTTAATCTCCTAGTATTTTGGGACTTTCAAGTAATCTATTCTGTTATTGATTTCTGCTTTATTTTCATTGTGATCTGAGAGCAGATAGTGTTTGATTTCTGTTCTTTTAAAATTGTTAAGGTCTGCTTTATGGCCCACAATGTGGTCTGTCTTGGTAAGTTTTCATAGTGTTTTTTAAAATTAATTAATTAATTTTAATTGGAGGCTAATTACTTTACAATATTGTGGTGGTTTTTGCCATACATCTACATGAATCAGCCATGGATGTACATGTGTTCCCACCATCCTGAACCCCCCTTCCTCCTCCCTGCCCACCCCATCCCTCCAGATTGTCCCAGAGCACCAGCTTTGGGTACCCTGCTTCATGCATAAAATTTGAATTGGTCATCTATTTTACATATGGTAATATACATGTTTTGTTTCAATGCTATTCTCAAAGTACATCTCTTTGTGCAGGTGGGCTTCCCAGGTGGTGCTCGTGGTAGAGAACCCACCTGCCAGTACAGGAGACATAAGAGATGTAGGTTTGATCCCTGGGTAGAGAAGATCCCCTGGAGGATAGCATGGCAACACACTCCAGTATTCTTGCCTGGAGAATCCTATGGACAGAGGACTGTATAGAGCTTCTCCATCTTTGGCTGCAAAGAATATAATCAATCTGATTTCGGTGTTGACCATCTGGTGATGTCCATGTGTAGAGTCTTCTCTTGTGTTGTTGGAAGAAGGTGTTTGCTATGACCAGTGCATTCTCTTGGCAAAACTCTATTAGCCTTTGCCCTGCTTCATTTCATACTCCAAGGCCAAATTTGCCTGTTACTCCAGGTGTTTCTTGACTTCCTACTTTTGCATTCCAGTCCCCTATAATGAAAAGGACATCTTTTTGGGGTATTAGTTCTAAAAGGTCTTGTAGGTCTTCATAGAACCGTTCAGCTTCTTCAGCGTTACTGGTCGGGGCATAGACTTGGATTACTGTGATATTGAATGGTTTGCCTTGGAAACGAACAGAAATCATTCTGTCATTTTTGACATTGCATCTAACTACTGCATTTCAGACTCTTTTGTTGATCATGATGGCTACTCCATTTCTTCTAAGGGATTCCTGCCCACAGTAGTAGATATAATGGTCATCTGACTTAAATTCACCCATTGCAGTCCATTTTAGTTCGCTGATTCCTAGAATGTCAACGTTCACTCTTGCCATCTCCTGTTTGACGGTTTCCAATTTGCCTTGATTCATGGACCTGACATTCCAGGTTCCTATGCAATATTTCTCTTTACAGCATCGGACCTTGCATCTATCACCAGTCACATCCACAACTGGGTATTGTTTTTGCTTTGGCTCCATCCCTTCATTGTTTCTGGAGTTATTTCTCCACTGATCTCCAGTAGCATATTGGGCACCTACCGACCTGGGGAATTCCTCTTCCAGGATCCTATCATTTTGCCTTTACATACTGTTCATGGGGTTCTCAAGGCAAAAATACTGAAGTGGTTTGCCATTCCCTTCTCCAGTGGACCACATTCTGTCAGACCTCTCCACCATGACCCACACATCTTGGGTGGCCCCACATGGCATGGCTTAGCTTCATTGAGTTAGACAAGGCTGTGGTCCATGTCATCAGATTGGCTAGTTTTCTGTGATTATGGTTTCAGTGTGTCTGCTCTCTGATGCTCTCTCGCAACACCTACTGTCTTAATTGGGTTTCTCTTACCTTGGATGTGGGGTATCTCTTCACGGCTGCTCCAGCAAAGCACAGCCGCTGCTCCTTACCTTGACGAGGGTTATTTCCTCACGGCTGCCCCTCCTGACCTTGAACCTGGAGTAGCTTCTGTTGGCCCTCCTGCACCCATGCAGCCATTGCTCCTTGGATGCGGGGCAGCTCCTCTCAGCTGCCACCCCTGATCTCGCCCCTGACCCGTAGCTCCTCTAGGCCACTCCTGTGTCATCGCAGCCTGGCACTCTTGGCTGCGATGGACCACGCAGAAGCATGGCTGAGAGGAGCTACTCCTCGCCTCGCACCTATAACCCCCTATAGTTATAGGAAAACTATAGAGAAAATTAAATGAAATAAAGTCTGTTTTTTTTTAAAAAGTTGATAAACTTCTAACAAGATTGGTAAAAATAAAAAGAGATAAGACACAAATTGTCAATATCAGAAATGAAATATGGGGTATCACTATATATCCTGCAGTCATTAAAAATACAATAAGGGAATACTATAAGGAACTTTATTCACTTATTTGATGACTTAGAAGAAATGGATCAATTCCTCAAAAACAACAAAGTACTAAAACTCACTCAATATAAGATGTATTGTCTGACTATCTCTATAATCATTAAGGAAATTGAATTCATAATTTAAAAACCTCCTGGAAAAGAAATCTCCAGGCCTAGATACTTTCACTGTACAATTCTACCAAATGTTTAAAAAATAATTAACAATTTTATACAATTTTTTTCCAAAAAATAGAAGAAGAGGAGGGAACATCTCAAACTTGTTTTTGAGACTAGTATTAACTGGATACAAAAACCAGACAAAGACATACAAAAATATTATGAACATAATTTTGATCTTGTGCCTACGTTAAGTTCCTCAGTTGTGTCTGACTTTGCGACCCCGTGGACTGCCAGACTGTTCTGTCCATGGAATTTTCCAGGAAAGAACACTGGAGTGGGTTGTCATTTCCTCCTCCAGGGGACCTTCCCAACCCAGGGGTCAAACCTGCATCTCCTGCATTGGCAAGTGGATTCTTTACCACTGTGGATCTTGTAGCCTCCCTAAAATGGTCTTGGGGCTAGGATAACCAACTCATTTAGTTTTCTTGGGACTTTCCTGGTTTAAGCACTAAAAAGTCCTAGCAAAACGAGCATTGCTTGCTCAAGACTTACCTGGTTTTAAAACTGAATGTGCCACATCCAAGGAACTTCATCAGCCCTGGGCCAACAGCATTGGTTGTTCTCAATATTCATGGACTTTTTGGGTCTCTGGACAACACTTTAAGAACTTCCATGTCAGGCCATACTCACACAGAAGAAATTCTCAGTTCAGTATTGTTAACTCACCACTGCATAGGAGTTGAAGATCTTCACACTGTAATTAGTTAGAAATTCTCCTACCCCATGCCAGTTGCTTGCTTGACTTTCAGACATGGTTCATTCTACATTCTCCTCAAGATGTCATTGAAAGTGCTTTGTAGTGAAAAAATATCACTAGAATGTGAAGGTGTACCATTGTTTTTTGATGATTATCTTTTCAGGTCAAGTTAATGGAGTGCAAGTGACCATCCCAGACAGTTTTGTGAATGTGACTGTTGGATCTGATGTCACTCTCATCTGCACCTACGCCACCACTGTGGCCTCACTGAACAAACTCTCCATTCAGTGGACATTCTTCCATAAGGAGGCGTCACAACCAGTTTCTGTAAGAACTTTTTCCCCATGAACTATTCCCCTTCAGTAGTTCTGACATAAACGGTTGGGGTCAGTGTGTGAAGAAGGAATGGTAAGCCAGTGGCAACAGGAGCAGAGCCTCAAATACTAGAAGTTTGGAGATAGCTGTTTAGGGAAGATCGTCATCTAAGTGACAGCCTTTGTCCTCTCCTCATATTTAGTTATGGCCTGTGACCTCCACTCTGTGTAGGTCAGCATCAAGTATATCATGTATTCTAGAGTAGGCAGGAAGGGTCTTTCTTAGGTGAAATGAGCAGTAGTTCTCAAAGGGCTTCTCCCCCCTCCATATCTCTCCCTGTTATTTTCAGAAAACCCTGGTTCAAATATGTGTCCTAGTTGATCTGCAGATCTCTGTGAAACTTAATATCTGGATGCTGCTTGTTGAGTGAGCTAGCTCATTGTGCCAGACTGAGTCCTAATAGAATGAGACTCTCTACATGGGTCAGTAAGGGCAAAGTAGTAATGAACCCTGGGGAATCAGAGGCAGCTGGAGGCTAGAGGATAAGGGACTGGAAGGGAGGCTAGGGTCTGGGTAAGAGGTAACTGGGGGAGGGTGGATGAAAGTCAGAGGAGGATGATTCTACTTGCAAGTTGCCTATTCCTAGATTTTTTTTTTTTTTTCATCTGGCCTTAAGGGTAATTCCTTCTTTAAATCAGTCTAAAGACTAAAATGAATATACTCAAAAGTGTGTGGTTTATGTGTGTGTGTTGGGGGAGGGGGCATATGTGTGCACATTGATGCATGTGAGTGTGCAAGCATACATGCTAATACATATCCCTTGAGGGGGAAAAATCTGTAGCTTTCATCACATTTTCAAAAGGATGTATGATCCAAAACAAGGAGTTCAGAGAAGAGACAAATCAGTGTGGTTTGGATATAGTTGAGTTGGGCCTTGAAGGAAAGCAAAGGTGGTGATGATAGAAGATAGGGAGAGAAGGAAGTTGAGAGGGCTGGAGGAAGCCCAAGGGTGGAGGTGGAGAAGAAGGAGCGCCAGTGTCACTTCAGCCATCACTGAGCTTTTGGAGGTGCTGACTCCTCTTTGTACCAAAGGTCCTGAACATTTGTTCAGCAGGAAACATCGTTCAAGAGGAGACTCTATCAGTGCCACCCTCTAGTCAAAGTTCAACAGTTTTGTTCAGTACTGGTTACCTTAGACGGGCTTCTCTGGTGGCTCAGATGGTAAACAGCCTGCCTGCGATACAGGAGACCTGGGTTTGATCCCTGGGTCGAGAAGATCCCCTGGAGAAGGGAATGGCAACACACTACAGTATTCTTGCCTGGAGAATTCTGTGGACAGAGGAGCCTTATGGGCTACAGTCCATGGGGTCACACAAGTATTTGAATCACTCTGTGCCTCTCTTCAAACTACGGTAGAACAGTAATATTCTTCTACATGGGCAGTATACCTTGTAGCATTCAGTCCTCAGATCCACCCACTTCTGCTCAAACACAGCACAGCCCATGCTTTAATACTGAGAAAAAGGCAGTCAGTCAGTGTCTAAAACTGGTGCATGCAAGAGATGCTTGGGGAAGATGTAGTTGGACCTCTCAGGCAGTAACACCTGTACCACTGGACCCGCTCATTGTTTGGAGTCTCTAGGCTAGTGGCACCAGATTTTCAAAGTGGGATAGGAGGGTCAGAGTTTGGTAAAAATTGAGATCAGCACAAGCCCCTGGCAGAGGTGAGACAATCTTTTTTTTTGGCTGTGATGAGTCTTCATTGCTGTATGGGCCTTTTCCCTAGTTGCAATGAGCAGGGGCTACTCTTCGTTGCAGTATGCAGGCTTCTTGCAGTGGCTTCTCTTGTTGCGGAGCATGGGCTCTAGGGTGTGAGGGCTTCAGTAGCTGCAGCGCGTGGGCTCCATAGTCGCAGCTCCTGGGCTCTAGAGTACAGGCTCAATAACTGTGGTGCACAGGCATAGTTGCTCCACAGCATGTGGGATCTTCCCAGATCAGGGATCCATCCCATGTCTCTTGCATTGGGAGGCAGATTCTTTACCACTGAGCCACCAGGGAAGCCTTGAGACAGTCTTGAGTTTGCTTTCTCATGCCTATGTCTGGAATTCCTTTCATCTTCCTCTAAAAGTTTCAGGCTCTATTGCTGCCTTGAGCAGGGCAATGGTCAACTCTTGCAATAAGCTCATCTTCTGCTCCCCCAAGATCATTGTATTAAAGGAGCAGTTGACTCCAAGACCTAGTACTTCTCAGTACCCAAGAGAGAATATTATCTCCTAGGGACTACCCCCTCCATGGGGTTCCTTTGTGAATAGAGGCTATGGAAGTATTCCATAAGTCTTCTGACCAGGTGCCAGGATATTCATTTGTTGTTTGTTGTTGTTCAGTCACTAAGTTGTGTCCAACTCTTTGCGACCCCATGGACTGCAGCATGCCAGGCTTCCCTGTCTTTCACTATCTCCCAGAGTTTGCTCAAACTCATGTCCATTGAGTCGGTGATACCATCCAACCATCTTGTCCTCTGCCGCCCCCTTCTCCTCCTGCCCTCAGTCTTTCCCAGCATCAGTGTCTTTTCCAATGAGTTGACTTTTCGCATCAGGTGGCCAAAGGATATTCATTAGCATGGTCTTTCTTTTAGAGAAGCCCTCCTTTCAGAAGACATGGACAGATTCAGATAGTCAGTTCCTCAGCAAGAGTCACAGCTGAAGACTCTAGACCCCAGAACAGGCAGGCTAGCTTGGAAGCTTTGGTTCCCTTATTATGAATGGCTGCCTCTTCATTCAGCTAGTCACTGGAAAAATTATTAATACAGGGACCTCACCTGCCCATGAAGGACAGGCATGGAACCTACTTAGCATGAGTCTCTCAAACAACACACACTCATCTAGGATAGCCACAGTGGAAGAAACCCTGTGCCATCTTCATTTCTCTAACACCCATATAATGTGAACAACTTCTTTCTAGAACCTAGTATCATTGTACTCCATGGCTGCTTGGATTCTTCTAGCTTGGCCTCTACAGATAGTATTATATCCAATGCTTTTCAATTATTGGTGAAGTGAGGGTGCTTAATCTCCTTAGGAGCACATTTGAAAATGAGCAAACTGTTGGTCTAATTGTTATAAATGGGAATCACAACTGATGCTTAGTAGATGGTGTCTAGAGAGACCCACACAGGAAAGAATTGTCTGCCCCAAATGCCAGTGTGGCTCCCATTGAGAAATATTCCAGCTTCTTCCCTTCCCAGCACCCCTCCCAATCAAATTTTTTCTTTTCAGTGTCCCATTTACTCAGATGTCTATTAATACTAAATCTGATAAATTAATGTAATGCTAAGGTGTTAAGGACTGGTGATCATTTACTTTGTTCTCTCTCACAAAAAACCATTTAAGCAGAAACCTTCCGTGACTTACAGAAACAGTTCAATTGGTGGGTGTCTCAGGCACATGGCAGGCTGGGAAGGGAGTGGTTTGGAACAGGCAAGCCTTCCTTTTGGTGTTATATTCCTTCCATGTGCAATCCCAGCCTCCTTCACTAGTCTAGAGAAAATTCTAGGGTTGAGACCATCATTACTCTACATTCCTCTTCTCCTATGGTTAGTGCCTTTATGAGCAGAGCAGAAAAGGAAGAAGCTGGAAGGGAAAGAATGGATGGTTTGCTGTGGACTTGCACATTTCCAAAAGGAACCCACAAAAGCAGCTCTGGAAGCTAAAGGCATTTATTAGCTCAGACTCAGACTCAAACAGAAAGCAGACTGAATTCTTTCAACCCTTCTTGTTCATATTCCAACTTCTAGTTAGAGATCTGTGTCACAAAGCTGAGGGGAAAATTCTTTTTGGACAAATCTGGCTCCCAGCTGCACAGCCTTATGTGAATAGGAGCTTGGCACAGGAGGAAGAGAAAGGCTGTTATTGCAGCTGGCATCCATTGAAGGCATCATGTGGTGAACCCACTCGGCATGGGAAACATCATGCCAATGAATAGCAGTGATTTGAAGGAGAAGGTTTGGGCTGGAGAAGGTGATGGAATGGCCCCAAAAGGGTAGGGTGGCCTGGAAGTCTTCTTCCTGGTCCAACGCAGGCGTGTGAGTGCCATGTTCATGGATTCAAGGGACTTGGGAGGTCTGGATTCTAGGTCTGACTACCAAGTGTGTGACCTTGGGATGGTCACTTCTTCTTATGGGGCCTCTGTGTCCTTTCCTGTAGTAGAAGAGGATGAATCAGAGGTTGCAGACTGGCAGCCTCTGGGCCCTATTTGGCCAGTGGATGCATTGGTCGGCCAGCCCTGTATTTTGTTTATTTGCACAGTTTGAAAGCCTTGTTTGTTCTGGCTCTGCAGTTCACCACAGTCTCTACTATCCTCCATGATCTTACTACTACCCACCAACCCCTCCCAGCTAGTTCCCATATTTCCAGTATCCAGCTGGTTCCTGAAGGCTCCTCTGCCTTAGCAACCATGAGCTGAGTTATCTCTTTGTGCTGTTATGTCTCCATAATCAGCCTCTAACATCACCATGGGGCAGGCAGAGAGGACCCTGGGGGGAAAGTAGGGCATTCTCCTGTGAACACAGCCACAAAAGGCAAGTGGCCAAAAAATGAACAAGTGCCACTTAAGGGAATACATGGATGTGTGTTCTCAGGGCAGACTTGCCACCCCCCATCATCACCCCCAAAGGATGTGGCCTGTTTAACAGCCATGGCTTTTCCTGGACCTCAATTTGTTTGATCTCTAAATTGACAATATACTTCCCTTGAAAAGTGTACAAGCCTCACAGGATCATGAGCCAGGCTTTGGCCATTGTTCAGCTTTGGTTTTTAAAAGAATTATTCTTTTGTGGAAAATGGAACCAAGTTGCAATTCCTTCCTGTGTGATTAGATAAGTAGTTTCAGGAAAGCATTTCATTTTCTTTCTTCACAAGGACGATATGCCAGTGTGGACTTCTCCTAACAGAAAGCCCCTCCACCTGTGTGTCTAGGTGGAGGGGTTAGCCCTGGGGACTTTCCTTCTCACACAGCACCCTGAGGCCAGGGCCTTTCCCTTTTATGTGTCCATTGTTACACCTCTTTACCTCTGCTTCCATTCCAGACATCTTCAGTAATATTTGTGGGAGCACAGAATTTATTAGGCTACAGTGTGAGGAGCTAGGATCGAAGGGTTGGTGAAGGTCCTTTTTTCAGGGAAGTTACAAATCTAGGGCCTCATGACTTATTTGCTCATTGATACATGGCCAAACCATGAAACTCTGACATGTGGCTTCTTTTCATGTCCTAGTCTTGACCTAAAACACACTCTCTTGGCCCCCTACTCTCTGTAGAAATAAAGTCCTTTCCCCTACATCTTCTGGGACTTACTGCAGGCTGTAAGCAGGACTGATGTTTCTCATTGTGATGTCATCAAGCCTCAATATAAAACAGGCTGACCAACCCCCCAGTCTTCCTGGTAGCAGGGGAAGCGGCCAGATACCTAAGCTGCAAAGGGCTTCCTTGATAGACCACAGGCTGCATTCCAGGTAATTGTCTGCAGGGCCACAAATTGTTAATTAGAAAGTAAATAAGGCCAGGCTGGCTAGTGAAATGGAAAGCCGGATATCTTGGATGTCAACTCACTTAAAGGAAATAGAACTTTGACTAGTTGAACTTCCTCCTGCCCCACTTGAATACCTTAGGTTACACTGACTGACCAGTTTGTAAGTCAAACAAGACCCCTCTGGGGCAAGAGTTTATGATTTCAGTAGGTATGAATGGACAAATTGACTTATAAATGGCTCTTTCAGGGCACGAAAGAAAGCTAGATGATGTTAGAGAACCACAGGAGAGAAGTTGCTTTCTCCTTAAAGATATTCTTTTCTTTGAATTTTCCATCAGACTCTCCCTTTCTGCTTTAGTTTAAAAACTTACTTGCTTTTTCACTGAAAGAATACATTTGAATTTATGTAGACAATATCTTTTGGTTTTCTGATTGCCTTCCCTGTCTCATTAGCCTGTTAATGTAAAGAATGCTGGACAAGGAAATTGAAGAACTGGGTTCTAGACATGACTTAGCTGTTAATTTTGTGTGTCTTTTTTTAAACCTCTCTAGGCTTCAATCTCTTCTTTAAAGTGAGAAGAATGAATTAAATGAACCATAAGTCTCTTCTAGTAGATTTTATTAAATATTAATTGCCAGTGGACTAGGGAAATCCCAGTTTATTGAATAATGCAAAACAATCACTGGAATCATAGACATTTATATTAAACTAACTAAGCGTGTACATAGACTGTGTATTATGAAGGGACCTCTGGGATCACCTAATCCAGTGATTCCTAAGCTTTAGTCTATTCATGTCTCATCTTCATGATTTTTGTCATTATTTGTGTATTACCAGCACTAGTAATTGTTTAATGTTTTCTATATTGACATTTGGGTGGGGGGGCACACTGTGAGGTTTGCGAGATCTTAGTTCCCTGACCAGAGATTGAACCTGGGCCATTCAGCAGTTAAAAGTACTGAGTTCTAACCACTGGACTGCCAAAGAATTCCCTGACTTGGTTTTGTAAAGTCTTAAAAACATCTGCCTTAGTTTCACTGTAACCAGTAACATCCATGAATTCACAGATTTGATGTGTTTGATATGTCTCTAATACACATTATATTTTTAAGTTTCCAATTATTTACCACACCTAAAATCAACTTATGTACCTATACTAGAATACATATCATACTTTAGAGAAGACTGCTCTGGTTCCTTGTTCAGATATGGAAACTAAACATTGAAGAGATTAAATGACTTTTTTTCTTACTGCAAAGCAGGTTGCCATGGAGACATGACCAGCAGCTACCTCTCCCATGTCATAATCAGAGGCCCAGTCTAGCTAAAACCCAGGTCTTCTTATTCCTGGACCAGGCCTTTTTACATCACACTCTGCTGCTCCCATGGTTACCATTATGATTTAATATCCATGTTTTATAATACAGATGGGACTAGGATCAAGATATTTCTTAAATCTAGTTAATTATAATAATAATATATAAATCTTTATGACTTTGGGTGGGTCATTAGTCTCTGTACTTGAGTACCTGCCTTTATCTGAAAGCATTAATAATTCCATTTCTTCTTCCTGCCATGTGAGCTACTATCTTTCTAGATAGTAGCTACTGTTGACCACGCACTTCCTAGGCCCTTGACTAAGTGACTTTGCTTCATCCTCATACCACCACTGTGAGAGGATGGGGCCACATGGTTTCTCAGGAGCCTCTCTGCTCTGAAATGTTATTCTCCTAACAAACAGAATGAATTCAGTTTTGCTTATGCAAAAGAATATGCGTGTTCAAAAGGAGCATGAATATTCTTTTAGAGGAATCAGATACTCTAGATAAGCCCACTGGGTAAACTCAAGGCAAAGAAAGTTTATACAGTAGAATAAATGATGGTTTGGTTTCCCCATCAGACATTTGTGTCCTAAACAATGAGTTTCTTTCAGATAGACTCATCGGGGTGTATCTTGATCTCCTAGCCTAAGCTTAGGAGTTGAATCCTGTCAGCTCTGGCTGCCTGGAGACAGGCATACCTTTGTGCTCTGATGATATCATAGAGCTGCTTTGAGCACAAATGAGGCCACAACTGTGTACAGCCTTGAGAGACCTACAGTGTCCCGCTGAGCTGAGAAATCTTTGCCACAGGGGTCTTACCAGGGGTGGGAGGGGTGGGGGGATTCTAGTTAGCATCAAAGAAGGAAACATTGGATAGAGAGAAATTCCAAGTAGTTTATCCTAGCCTCAGACATTGTCCAGTTCTCATTTATGTCATTTTCTGTCCTAGATTTACTATTCTGAAGGTGGACAAGCTACAGCCATAGGAAAATTTAAAGATCGCATTGTAGGATCCAACACTTCAGGTAACGCATCCATCACCATCTCGCATATGCAGCCAGAAGACAGTGGCATCTACATCTGTGATGTTAACAACCCCCCTGACTTTTTCGGCAAAAATCAAGGCACCATCAGCGTCAGCGTGTTAGGTATGGACATTTTATCTTCTGCTTTTTCTCTTCTTGTTCTCAATTTAGGACATTGAATGAGCCAAGGCAGTGAGTTATGGTGCCAATTAAGTCCCAAGGGTGAATATCCTCCCTACTTCTTTTATTACCAGGAAAATAGAGACACACCACCAATCTAACCCACAGAGTAACACTGAAAAATCACTCACAAAACATGTTGAAACAGTTGTCAAACCAAACAGGGCTGCCACCATGACAGATAGCAATAGATGACCAAACCTCCTGGGTTCCTATCTCTGAAGGATGCAGTGAGAACAGACAGGACAACCCACAGTCTCACTAAATGATCACTAGCAACTCTTTCGGTGAGAACCTCCAATTGAAGCCAGTCCTACATGGGGGTGACAGCTGTCAACTTGTGACCTCTCCTAAGCCAGCCACAATTCCCACTGTTAAATTATTCTTTGAAATAAAGGCAGAAAGGTTCTTTTCTAAAATATTAATGGTATTTGGAAAAAGGACCAGAGTTGATTCATTAATTTATACACAAATATTCATTATGTGACATGGAGCAAGTCATATCCATTCTTCAAATGAATTTGGAGTGGTTCATTCATGTGGTGTTTATTAAGTGCCTGCTTCGGGTCAGGAGCCATGATAGAGGCATGGTTTCTGCTCTTGGGGAAGTTCACAATATTGGTGATTTTTAGGGCTCCTTCCAATCTCTGTCTGAGAGGACAGTGGGAGTTTTGCCCCTGTCTGTATTGCTTGCTTGCTGCTGCTGCTGCTGCTGCTGCTAAGTCGCTTCAGCGACTCTGTATGACCCCAAGGATTCTCCAGGCTAAGAATACTGGAGTGGGTTGCCATTTCCTTCTCCAGTGCATGAAAGTGAAAAGTGAAAGCGAAGTCGCTCAGTTGTGTCCGACTCTTGGCCACCCCATGGACTGCAGCCCACCAGGCTCCTCCATCCATGGGATTTTCCAGGCAAGAGTACTGGAGTGGGGTGCCTTTGCCTTCTCCTCTGTATTACTTAGCAAGTCCTATCTGCAGGTCTTCACACGTGTGGATGGGAGGGAGGCAAGGGTTGTCAAACTTCACCCATTAACCAGTTGAGCTAAAGGCTCTCCCACTTTTATGTAACCTCAAGTGGAACTGGTCTAGCCATGGCTGCTCTTGAGCTGTGTACATCCACCCCTGGAAAAAAAGGAACTAGATCAAACCAGTGACAATAATTGAGTAGCTTGGAAAAACCTCAATTGGTAACAAGGTGCACACGGAGGAGGACTGTCCAGTATTGTCTGAGCTTGCTGCCCAAGTGATGCCAACAAAGAAACAACTCTTTACTGTGAGGCTTGCTACGGCATCTACTCACTTGGAAAAGAGGAAAAGATAATCAAGAGCTGATTTCTAGGAGCAAGGTAACTCCATCGTGTTCTTATTTCTGCTGCATCCTGTGCTAGGCTTTGGGGGTACAGGGGACAACAAGACAAGTATACATAAACCCTTTCCTGGGAGAGTTGATGTTCCAGATTGAAAGACTAGCCATATACATGGGAACTAAATGATGTGGAATAGATGCTAGCACATCAGCTCGGGAGTCAGAAGACCTAGGTTTTAGCTCTTACTTTGCTACTCACTGGCCTCAATGCTAGTCAGTTCACCTTTCTCTGGCCATTTTAAGATGAGTTGTAATTCCTGCCCTGTGATATTATTATGAGAATCAAATGATATATTGGAGATTCAGTGTTCACAGAATTTAAGGGATTAGTCCTCTACTATTTTTGTTACTCCCTGGCTCTGGGTTGTTTCTGACGAGAAACAAACTAAAGAAGCCAAGCCTCTTTTTTTTCTGAGCTTGGAATTAGCCCCGAGGTAAAGTTAGAGAGGGTGGTTAATATTCTTAAAGTTCAGAGAATTCCTAATGAACTTCCATAAGAAGTTGAGGGTTATTTCCCCTCTAAGTTTTTCTTTCCCAAGAGTCATGACCTTTCCTTAAGCCTCCAGTATCCAGGCAAGGTAAGAGACAGAAGACTCTGGATTTCTTTGGGAATTCTCAAAATCCCACTTTAATTAATTAGGCTAAGAACAAAGATGTTCTACAAATTTATGCTTTCTGGAAATTTTGAGACTGATAATTTTCTCTAAAAATTGCAGAGGCTGTTGGCAGTTCTCAAATTCTATTGCATATGAGTGCCTGTTTTGTCTGCCCTGACTGAGGGGTGGGGCATGGTGGGGGCAAGCATGTGCTTGCTAAGTCACTTCAATTGTGTCCGATTCTTTGTGACCCTATGGCCTGTAGCTCACCAGGCTCCTCTGTCCATGGGATTCTCCAGACAAGAATACTGGATTGGGTTACGCTGCCCTCTTCCAGGGGATTTTCCCAAGCCAGGAATTGAACCCACAACTCTTACATCTCCTGCATTAGCAGGCATGTTCTTTACCACTAGTGCCACCTGGGAAGCCCAGGCGAGCATGTAAGGGAGACCAAAAGAGGGAGGTATTGACATTTCCTTAAATATTGCTCTTCCTAGCAATGCATCTTTCAGAAACTTTGATAACCCAGTGGTAGACACAAACCCCATGCACTCACTCATTCATGTATATATTCATTTGGCACACCCTGAACAGATGTTCAGTCACTGTGGTAGGCAGTGGAGATGGAAAGATGTAAAAGATAGGCTCCAAGCCGTCCTAAAGTTGTAAGTATATAGTGGGGGAGGCAGATGTATCACATAAGCTTATAGTGGAGGGAGTAGAGGTGAGCTGGGAGATCGCAGAGGGAACTGGAGAAGGCTTCCTGGAGAAAGTGACTTCTGCAGTGAATGTTGAAGGATATGTAAGAGCATGTCAGGCAGAAGAGGGGCTGAGGTGGCAGAGTGCAGTTTAGGTGAAGGAAGCAGCAGTGCGCAAAGGACGAGGTGGTTTGCATGATCATTCATCTGAAAGACTTCTATTAGGTATGACAGCCTTGGAAAATGAATCTCTGAAAAATACCCAGCAGAAATTTGAATAATTACTTTGTATGCATTTGGAATGAACATCATCTTCCTTCTGCAATTTGGCATGTAAAAAGAAAATGATGAATTTAGGAAGGTTTGAGAACACACTGAAACATTTTCATTTATTTTCTGAGGTGAGCCTCTTCTTCCCACTGCAATTCTATTGAAAGCAATAAAGCTAAATGGTAGATCAGTGGCTTTGCCAGTAAAAATCCAAGTTCTGTCGGGGACTGTAACTGGATGAAATGTCAATTCAATCCTGAATCAGTAGTTTTAGAAAGTATATGGGTTTGGGATTTGGTTCAAAGTGATTCACTGAGTGTTTGGTTAATAAAAATGAAAGGAGAAAAATGTGTTCAGAAAAATATCTGGGTTTGATTCTGGGCTCAAGAAATGAATGCAAGTCATTCCAGGTTTTGGTCCATAATTAATTCAAGTCCTGGGGTCTGGCTTTGTGATGAAACACCCCCATTTAATTTTCTGTTCAAATTATTCTGTTCCACTGTAAAAGCTATAAAATTCACCATGTTTTTAAAAAGGCAGTATCTTTAAAAAAGGCAGTATCTAAATCTAGTGATAGTTGGATTTCTGGTTAAATAGCCTAGTTTATTTAGGGTAGGCAAATCCAAAGAATGAGCATAAGAAGGAAAGTTATGACCAACCTAGATAGCATATTAAAAAACAGAGACATTACTGTGCCAAAAAAGGTCCATCTGTTCAAGGCTATGGTTTTTCCAGTGGTCATGTATGGATGTGAGAGTTGGACTATAAAGAAAGCTGAGTGCTGTAGAATTGATGCTTTTGAACTGTGGTGTTGGAGAAGACTCTTGAGAGTCCCTTGAACTGCAAGGAAATCCAACCAGTCCATCCTAAAGAAGATCAGTCCTGAGTGTTCATTGGAAGGACTGATGTTGAGGCTGAAACTCCAATACTTTGTCCACCTGATGCAAAGAGCTGACTCATTGGAAAAGACCCTGATGCTGGGAAAGATTGAGGGCAGGAGGAGAAGGGGACGACAGAGGATGAGATGGTTGGATGGCATCATCGACTCGATGGACATGGGTTTGGGTGGACTCTAGGAGTTGGTGATGGACAGGGAGGCCTGGCATGCTGCAGTTCATGGCATCACAAAGTGTCAGACATGACTGAGCGACTGAACTGAACTAAAATGAATCCAAAGAGTTGTCTGCAGATGAGGAATCAATACCAGGAAAGAGAGAATAAAGAGCTAACCAGAAAACTACTCCTTTTAATTAAAAGATACCTGTTTAAAAGAAGGGATTGTACAACAGGCAATTGGTTTAAGAAGATATGGTACATATATACAATGGAATATTACTGAGCCATAAAAAGAGTGAAATACTGCTGGTTCCAGCAACGTGGACGGACCTAGAGAATATTATGCTTAGTGAAATAAATCCAACAGAGAAAGACAAATACTGTATCTCACTTATATGTGGAATCTGAAAAATAGTACAAATGAATATATATGCAAAACAGACTCACAGACATAGAAAACAAACTACTGGCTATCAAAGGGAAGAGTGAAGGGGGAGGCACAGATTAGGGGTATGGGATTAGCAGCTTCAAAATACTATATATAAAATAGATATGCAATAAGGATATACTGTATAACACAGAGGGAATTTATACCCATTATAATAACCTATAATGGAATAAAAATCTGCAAAAATACTGAATTACTATGTTGTGTACCCAAAACTATAACACAATATTTCAAATCAAGTATAGTGTAATAAGAAGGTATGGTGAAATTTTCAAACAGCTATAGTTGTATCCGTTTTTCTGCTCATATGTATAGTGGTTTAGTGTCCGAGACTGGAAGGTTGTCAGTTGCAAGGTCAGAAATGTGGCAGCAGTGTTTATTCCTGCCTGTGGACAACAGCAATTCTATGTGTAAGATACCATATACATGATTTTATTTGTATAAACACAATATATTTGGATTAGCTGGAGGTCTTGTGCACATTTTACAGATGAATTAACTGAGGCTTGGCTATGTTAGGTTACTTGCCTAAATACATCTGGTGTAAAGCTGCAGACCCAGTGTTCAGTGTGGACTCAGAGCTGTGCTCTTAACTGCTGCCTCCCAAATAAGAGTCAGAGAGCTGGGCAGTCTGGAGCATTTACAGCCTAAGCCTAAGGGAGAGAATCTATGCCTTTGGAGTATCTTATACCCAAATTAATATAAGGCAGGTGACTGGGAAAGTATCGATTCAGATCCTTATCTGCATGTCAGACTGAGGTTAGAATAAGCTGTGAGCAGTAAGACAAGTGGCAAGAATCAGATTTTCAGCTTCCCACAGGACTTACCCTTAAGCATAGAAACTCAGCATAGCCCAAACTGACCTCATCTTTGCCCCTTCCTCCTCTTCACTCCTTCCCCAAACACCTGTTCCTCTTCTTGAGTTCTTTATCTCAGGGGGTGGCAAGATGGTGTACCCAGCTGTCCAAATCAGAAACCTGGGAGTCATCACTGAGCCCACCCTCTTCCTCATGCCACATATCCAAGCCCTCTGGACTTCTTAATACCTCTTGACTCTGTTTCCTCCCTCCCTTGCCTCATGCACTCCCGGAGTCAGAACAGTTCAGTTAGAATGATCATTGTGCTGCCCCGCACCTACTTAAATTCCTTCTGTGGACCTGCTGCTCTCAGGATAAAAAAACGTGAAACACAAAGCCCCTGAAGCTCTGGTCTCCATTGCTCTCTAGCCTAATCTTACCACTCCCCCCACTCCATTTTAAAACTGTGTCAGAGGCACTTTTGAATTTCTGGTGCCTAGTTCAGTGTTGGGCACACAGGAGACACTCAAGTAAATGCTGTGGCATGAAGGATGAAACAAGATTTCAGTGCCTTGTGGCACACCCCTCCCCCACAATGGGTTTCCCCTCCCAGTGAGGGACATGGGCAAATTCAAACCTTCCATTGTGTATCACCACCAGGAGAATTAATGCCAAAAAACAACTCACAAAGGAAAAGAAAAATATGGCATTAATAAGACAATTTTTTAGAAAAAAAGTGGTTATCTCAAAGTGTTTAATGTTCTCTTTTCCTTTAAAACCATGCTTCCAAAATATAACCTCTGTTCCTAGTTTAATGTTTGCTTACACTTGACTGTTTTAATAATGGCATATTTTAAGGCACAATATGGAAATTCATGGATATGAATCTGACGAAGAGTCAGATGGAAGAGATGCTACTAGACTATTAATGGCCCAGTGACGAGAGAGGTCTTTGCACCTGAAGTGCTCTACTCCCATCTGGTGGTACAACTAGAAAACTGTCACAACAAGTTTTCTTAAGATTAAAAAAAAGTGTACATATTCTCCAAAATGAGAGTGAGGAAGTGGTACAGACTGACATTCATCATGCCTGATTTCTTACCCTTTGTCATCGCCTTACAGTCAAACCTTCTAAGCCCTTCTGCAGCATCCAAGGAATAGCAGAAACTGGCCATCCTATATCTCTTACTTGCCTTTCGGTGCTTGGAACACCTTCCCCTGTGTACTACTGGTATAAACTTGAAGGAAGAAACATTGTCCCAGTGAAAGAAAACTTCAGTAAGTATATATCTTTGCTGCGCCTGGCAAGGCCTGGCATGTGGGCTTGGTTGACAGCATGTATATGTGACTGGCTGCTCGTCCTTAGAGCTCAGTCCTGTTTTTCTGGGAGGGAAATATACAAAGAATGTCAGCCTGTCATCAAAATGATTGTCCTCTGGTCTTCTCCCCAACTTCTAAAAGTCAAGACCATTTTTAGCTTGCAGGTGGCGGGTATGGAGAAAATAGGCATGGTCCCAGATGGGAGTCTTAAGGAATCTAGTTGATCCATCTCCAGAAAGGGAGGCCAATCTGAGGAAGTGGGTGGGCATTGGATGGTCTGCTCCATTCACATGATCTGTACCGACATACAGGATTTCAAAACACTATTTTCTGATATTGACAGACCCAGCCACCGGGATTTTGTTTATTGGAAACCTGACCACTTTTGAACAAGGTTATTACCAGTGCACCGCTATTAACATACTTGGCAATAGTTCCTGTGAAATTGACCTAACTACTCCATGTAAGTGGATCATATAACTTTAACAGTTTCTCCTTAAGTATCCTGTGCCTGCCAATCAAGTCACTTAGAATTCTTTTTTAGTCCTTCCTGACTCTGGAGATTTTGGTGCTTTATTTATAGAATGATACGATGGACGACCATCCTAATATCTAATGCTTACATAATACTTTATATATGTAGAGTTCTAGGACTTTCCACGGTCCCAGCCTATACAAGGCACTATCCCACTATATGAATGCCCTGAATATTCCCCACTGGTCACAGATGCACGGGATGGGGCAGACACTGTGCTCCATTTTACTAACCAGCTGCTTGTATCCTCCAGATCCAGGAATTGGAATCATTGTTGGGGCCTTTGTGGGGACCCTGATAGGTGTCATCATCATCATCTCTGTGGTGTGGTTCGTGAGGCGTAAGGTAAAGGCAAAGGGGAAGGAAAGGAAGAGGAATTCTAAAACCACCACAGAACTCGAGTAAGACCTTACTTCTTCTGTCTTTCCTTGAATAGACATGTCTCAGGCCTATCTCTCTCAGTCAGCTCTTCCTAAGCACGCCTTTTAGCATAAGATAGAGGGCCATCTCTCTGCTCGCTCTCATTGCTTTATGAAAGAGCAGTGATGGCTATCACGTACTGGGTACTGTGTGCCAGACTCTGTTCTAAGCAATTTTATGTGTATCAACTCATTTACCTGTGACAACAGTCCTTTTAGGGCTAAGAAAATGTTTTAATATATTCATCTATTTGTCTATGAACAGGAAATAAAATACAATTTTTAATATTATTTTTTATGGAACAAGAGGTCAATAGACACAAAACTGCTGACAGCCCAGGCTCTTGCCCACTCTATTCTTCCTCATCAAATGTATATCACACATGTTCATTTGTTCTTCCCTCCATTTCTGTGCTTCCACAACTATGTATTGGGTACCAAGCAATTGCCAAGTATTGTGCTAGATGGAGTGGGTGCTAGAGAGGCACTGGAGCCATGGATTTGGCCCCCAACAACCATGTTAGATCTTTATACCCTTTCCTCCTGACATCAGTTTTCCTGCCTCTTAAACACTGGTTTGTTTCTCTTGACAGTATACTTATACAGTTAAGACCTAACCTTTCTGCACCCTAAATGGAGACCCATGGTCTGACAGTGAGTCAGACTATCAGAAATCACAGAGGTTTGGGACCTATGGTCACTGAGGCTACAGAGCCTATGGCTCCACATGAGATGTCAGACCCTAACTTGTTCTTGCCTGGGCCTTCTTCCCACAGACCAATGACAAAGATAAACCAAAGAACGGAGGGTGAGACAATGCCACGTGAAGATGCCATCCAACTCGAAGCCACCCTTCCGTCTTCCACCCATGAGACTGAGCCTAATGCTACCCTGGGGCCAGATCATGAGCCTATCCCCGAGCCTGAGCCTGCCTTGCAGCCTACTGTGGAGCCACCCTCTGGGCCTGAGCTTGTCCCCATGTCTGAGCTTGAGATCCAGCTGGAGCCAGAGCCTGCGCCCCAGCAGGAGCCCGAGCCCTTGATTGTAGATGAGCCATTTTGTGATGAGGAGAAGGTGATTAAGCCATAGGCCAGCGGCCTGAGTCCAATGTTCATCACCAAGGAACCCATTAGTGGCATGTGGAATTGAGTTGACCTAACTAATTTCCCACCACCTGCCTCCATTCTGGCCAACCCTCTTCTAACATGGAGCTCTTACCATCAATCCAGAATAACTACTAAATAAACGCAAGGGTTCCTGCATTACCAGTCTAGAGTACTTAATTTCACTAACCTGTAAACACAATTAATGACAAGTGATTCTGAACTCAGTTGAAGGTGTTTTGCCACAACACCTGTGTCTTATTTCAGAAATCTTATTTCTCTATTTTTAGCTACTCTTTGGCATTCCACATGCACACATGACAAGGTGCCATTAACTGGATTGAATATTATTTCTTGGATTTGCTGTTATCAGAGCTTCCCTATTCATTTTCACATTGATCAGTACGAATTCACCAGCATTATCTCATAGACTGGGAAAAAAAATCCTTAAAATTCCAGAGAAGAAAGGGTACCTATTAATTAGTACATACCATTTAAAACTAGGTCTTAAAATTAATGCTTCATTTATCGTATTAGATTTCCCAGAGAACCACTCTGCTATCCAATATCTGAGCACAGCAAAATTTTAAATTAAATCAACTTTTTAAATGCAAAATAATGTACAGGCAAACAATTCCAAATATAACTTTCTTTCAATGAATACAAAATGTTGATATCACAGGTAATGTACAATTTAGCTTTGAATGAGGTATTATGTTGTCTCACTGATGCTCTCTCTACTTTGGAAGGGCCAAACTAAATGAACACCTAAGATCTATCTTAGATAATCAGAACACATTAATTGTTTTACTGTTGGGATATTTCACATTAACAAAGAGATATCATTCTTGTGTAAATGCTAACTATTAACTAAAATGCATTCATATCACCTCTTCACCTGCTAAAAAGCTTTTCTATTGATTATATTTATCCACACTCCACTTTGAATAAATTTACACGTAGACTTTTTCATTTGTGTAATCAGATTTTAAATCTTTAAAATAATACTCAATAAAAATCTTACTTTAATGAGCCTAAGGTAAATCTTTTATGAATAATTTTATTGGTTTTAACTTTATGTATAATAAACTGCACCTATTTCAAGTGTTTTGATGTGTTTTGACAGATGTGTACACTTACGAATGCCTGCATACATGCTCACTTGATTCAGTCGCATCTGACTCTTTGCCACCCCATGGACAGAGGAGCCTGGTGGGCTCCCCCAGGCTCCTCTGTCCATAGGATTTCCCAGGCAAGAATACTGGAGTGGGTTGCCATTTCCTCCTCCAGGGGATCTTCCCGACCCCAGGATCAAACCTGTGTCTCCTGTAGCTTCTGCACTGCAGGCAGGTTCTTTGCCACTGAGCCAGCAGTACACTCATGAAAGCACCATGGTAATCTAAATAGAACATTTCCATCATCCCAAAATGTTTTCTGTGCCCCTTTGTGCACTCTCACGATCACCCTGGACCCAGGCAACCATTGATTTATTTTTCATCATTAGAGATTAGCTTTGTCTTCTCTTGACCTTCATATAAAAAGGACCATACTGTGTGTACTTTTCTGTGTGTCTTACTTCCTTCTAAGTGAAGCCTTTTTAAATAAAGAAATGAATCTTTAACTTATCACATCTAGGTTTTCATGTAGAGGAAGCTGAGAAACTGTATATATAGATCATACCTATATACTAATGGAGATAGAGTCTCAGAAGATTTTAGGGTAGACAGACATTGAAATTAACATTACACTTGTCCAGAGTCATGGAGAGAAGAGATAGCAAGTTTTTACTTATATATTTTCTGTGATGTGTTAATTTTCAGCCATTTGCAGGGATTTTTGAAGATTGTGTAATTCTGTTCAGACTATAATATTATGACATATAGTGTCTGATGGGTTCAGGAAGCAAAATGATGAAGGTCTTAAGAATGACCTAATATTTAGATCTTAAAAACCAAATACCAGCAGTGTCCAGAATGCCAAAGTAGCTGAAATTCACCTTCCCTTCTACTTTTATGATAGAGGCAAATTACAAGAAAAGAGACTTATGTAATAGTTAACAACACCACTCCCAAATTTTCGATGAATTGGTGCTGAGCAGGAAGGCAGGGACTCTTGGTGGTCTAATAGAGTTCTGTTCTTCAGTGTAATGCTCTCCCAACTGAGCTATTTCGGCTACTTCCTAGAGTTCTGTTCTTGTTAGTATTTCTCTGATCAAAATGGGAGGATCCCCTGAAGAAGGGCATGGCAACCCACTCCAGTATTCTTGCCTGGGAAATTGCATGGACAGAAGAGCCTGGCAAAGAGTCAGACACGACTTAGTGTCTTCATTTCTAATCAAAATGTTGATAGATAGATTAGTGGTTTTTTACCTTTTTCTAGGCTATGGATCACTTTGAGAAAACACTGAAAACTCTGGACCCCTCTCCTTAGAAAAATGCTTATACACACACAGTGTCCAGTTTTAGATAAATTGCAGATGCCCAGAATCCAAGGCACATTTAATAAAATCATGTATCCTGGGGTGCATGGATACTCTGCTGTATGACTCAAAATGATCTTGATAGTCTGGGAGCTGACTTGAAATTAACATAATGAGTTTGCCAGCAATGGAGGGTATGGTCCTGCTTTAAGGATATGAGTACACGTTGCCCATGCAGAAACCCTAGCTGGGCAAGGTTGGGAAGTAGGTGAGGTTAATCAGAAGTAATATCTTTGGATCTCTGTTTTCAGCGCCCTTGGCCTTCTGGCATCTTATTTTCCAAATACTGGGGATTGTCATGTGCTGTCATGCTGCTGGCTCTGTGACCCATTCAGGTCTGCAGCAGGTTGCCTATCCCTTCTCTAGGGGATCTTCCTGACCCAGGGATTGAACCCAGGTCTCCTGCAGAGGTCCAGCCCCGGCTGATCCAGAGTATTCGAAGGAGAGACGGCTTAGGCGACTATTTATATGCTAATTAGAGATATAAAGAATAATAGAATGAGGATAGCTCAGTAGGAAAATTCAGTGGAGAAAAGAGGTTGAGTAGCTTGGTTTACGCGGGAGACCAATAAAACTTCAAGACAAGAAGTTTGCACCACTTACGTAGGCCGCAGGCGCCCTCTCGAATAGCGGAAGGTGCCTCACCCTAGACACCTTCTCGAGTGGGTCTTAGAAGCCCAGGCATAATTAGTAAGCATGGTGGGTTCTGCGCTCCAGATGGAGACTTCAGCCAGAATGTGAAAAGAATGACATGGGGAGACCAAGCGCTGGTGAGCAAGGCCCGTAGCTTTATTTATTTATTTTTTTTTTAAAATTTTTTAGCAGCGGAGCTGGAAACACGCAGGCGCCGTGCCGCCCAGGCCCACCCGCTCACTCCAACGTCCCGCCCCACTTTGAGCCCGTAGCTTTATTTTTAACAGGGGCTTATATACCCTAAGTTACACATAGAGGATAATACGGGATGCAAAGTCAGCAGTTTTTGATCCTTATCAAAAACCAGGGTTTCTTTCCTGCAAATTTATCGTATACAAATGGTTTAGGTGATTTACATCATCTTCTGGCCAGAAGGCCTACTAACATTTTATGACTCTTGACAAGGACTTATCAACAAAGACTTATTTTCTCTAAGAGTAATTATTTTAAGGTTTGGCGCCATCTTCCAAAGATAAAATTGCATTCCTATAGGGCGGATGTGTAATGGGTTTACAACAAAGCAAAGAATTTATTACCTTAAGGGTCTAAAGTTACTAACACCAAGGTCACTACTTATTTTTTCTACATACCAACTATTAATTAATACATATTCAAGGATACAATTCAGGGGATGTGAAAACTTGGCAGCAAGCATTGGCTCATCAATGAAATCCTTTACTAGTCTTATTCTGAAAGTTTCTAACTCTCTGAGAGGCTCTAAGCTATTTGAATATCTTAAGCTTCCCATGCCTCTGGAGGCTGGGAGACTGTAAACAATCGTATGCATAGCTGTGGGAGTCCGGGTAAACTTGTCAGGCGAGTTAGAGAGCCATCTGAGGGGTTTGGATTTAAACACTCCTAATTGCCCAGGAACTTTATTAATGGGAGCTGTAAGTTAACTCTTTGACAGAGAGAGCGAGATGGTGGTAGGGGACAGCCCCCAGTAAAGTCAGAGGTGAGAGCACAAAGCAATAAAGTAGGCAGACTCTGGTTTTTTGGGGGGTAGATGCTCGAGAATATCCGGGCGGACTCCTGAGGCTCGATCCCGCCTTTGCGTATGCCGAGCCTCCTTCCTCATGACCTTTGTCACGAGTGGAATGCCTCACCGGCTCCCGGCAGTCTCCTGCATAGCAGGCAGATTCTTCACCAGCTGAGCTACCAGGGAAGCCTATTAAACAGGTTATGGGGTGTCATAAAAGGTTCAAACCAATCTAAAGACTCAATAATCCCACTTTTCTTTGAAGCTTTGGTTTAAAAACCAAAAATAATTCAGAGATGATAATGAAGGTTCTGGGAAACAAGAAAATAAATCACCCCACAAGTCCACCAATGTAAAGAAAAGCACAGGGTTTGGTGTGTGTGCGTGTGTATATGTTCAGTTGCTAAGTCGTGTCCGACTCTTTGTGACCCCATGGATTGCACCATGCCAGGTTTCCCTGTCCTCCATCTCCCAGAGTTTGTTCAAATTTGTGTCCATTGTGTTGATGATGCCACCCAACCATCTCATCCTGTCACCCTCTTCTCCTCCTGCCCTCAGTCTTTCCCAGCATCAGGGTCTTTTCCAGTGAGTCAGCTCTTCGTACCAGGTGGTCAAAGTATTGAAGCTTCAGCTTCAGTGGGTGGGTATTACAAGTAATGGATTATTGTCAAAATGTCACAGTACCTTCCATTTGGCCCACTGTTTTTTGAGTAGAGGCGGAAAGAAAATGAATAATTTTCTTTCAGGATCAGGATCCAGGAAATTTAGTGTTAGTTGTAGTTCTAGCTCTTGGTGTTTGATCATCTGTAAAATGGAGATGATTTCTGCCTGCTTAATGGCTACAATAGAGAATGGATGTAAAAAATTATAAAGTGTGGTATTCTACTTTTGGAGAACCTATGTCTGCTGATAATTGATTCAGTATTTCTTTCTCTCAACTGGGGATTCCTTTTAATTAAACTTTCTATTTTGTATTAGAGTTTAGCTAATTAACAATGTAGTGATAGTTTCAGATGGACAGCAAAGGGACTCAGCAATATATATACATGTATCCATTCTCCCCCAAACTCCCTTCCCATCCAGGCTGCCACATCGAGTGGAGTTCCCTGTCCTATACAGTAGGTCCTTGTTAGTTATCCAATGTCCGACTCTTTTGCAACTCCATGAACTGCAGCCTGCCAGGCTCCTCTCCCCGTGGGATTCTCCAGGCAAGAATACTGGAGTGGGGTTGATGTGCCCTTCTCCAGGGGATCTTCCCAAACCAGGGATTGAACCCACGTCTCCTGCACTGCAGGCGGATTCTTTTGAGCCATCAGGGAAGCAGTGTCCATCCCAAACTCCCTAACTATCCCTTCTTCCCATCCTTCCCCTCAACCAAGTATTCTTAACCTTTTTAGAAGTCATACATCCCTTTGAGAATCTGACGAAAGCTACAGAACCCTCTTGCCAGAAAAATGCACATTAAAATGTCTGCATTCAAATTTAGGTAGTCAGTACAACTGTGAAGTTATAGTCATACACCTCAAAGTGAGGAGCTCCCATACTATATCAAACTTGCTAACAGAAGAACCTGGGGGCTTGATCGTGTAACAGGATATGGAAACAAAAAGCAGAAGACACTGCCATGTAATAAATTCAGTGTAGCTGGTATAGTTATATTGGGGCATCAAAACACTAGGGTCAGCTAAATTGTTAAGTCAGAGATGATGAAGTAAAATGTACAATTATCTTGAATCTCAAAGAACCACACTGATATCGCAGACTCCCTCCAATAAATACGAATGTAATTTTTCCACTCTTTTGTTTATCTATTGTTTCCATATTATATTCTCAGTTAAGCTCTACAGTTAAAATTGTCATCACTGAGTTCATTTTGAACGTAACTGTAAAACCTGCTGAACTTGAATCAGCTTAATCTCTACTGGGTTTCCTATAGGGAACATGAAACAATCTGATCAATATCTGAAGCCATCAATACCCTCAGTTTTAGTGATTGAAATGTTAAGCCACTTCATTTAAAATGCCAATAGGGAGTTCCCTGGTGGTCCAATGGTTAAGACTCCACAGTTCCAATGTAGGGGATGCAGGTTGGATCCCTGGTCAGGGAACTAAGGTCCCATGTGTCACATGATGCAGGCAAAAAAATAAAATAGAATAAAATGCCAAAGGCATACAAATTACATGAGGCTTGGTTTCATCCGTATTGTTTATTAAAGAATTAAGATGAGTTTTCTTTTACATTCATAAAACCTACTAACTCAGACAAAAAGACTCAGCACTTATGAATACCTTCAGTCCTAACAGGCTCTATTAGATACAACTTTACTCTGTGATCACGCTAAAAAACGTTAGAAAGAAATTATTTCCCATCATCAATTCTATCTCTAGCATTCAATAAACAAAGTCTAGTTCTATAAGAATATGCTTCCCTGATTAATAATTGTAAAGCTCAGCACTCAAAATACTTACGTAAAAGGGTTTTGCATATCAACAACACATTTATGTTTACAAAACCCATTTTAGATACCATTCATTAAGTTTCTGACCCCAAATTAATTGAAGGTTGTGGACTCATTTGGATTACTTATTTCAAGCACTATTTGCAGCATAAAATTCAAATAAAAATAATTAGAAGAGTCACTTGGAGTTCATTAGATTTTATGGCTAGTAATCATTTAAACACCAGACTGGTTCCAAATAGGAAAAGGAGTACTTCAAGGCTGTATACTGTCACCCTGCTTATTTAACTTATATGCAGAGTACATCATGAGAAACTCTGGGCTGGAAGAAGCACAAGCTGGAATCAAGATTGCTGGGAGAAATATCAAGAACCTTAGATATGCAGATGACACCACCCTTATGGCAGAAAGTGAAGAGGAACTCAAAAGCCTCTTGATGAAAGTGAAAGAGGAGAGTGAAAAAGTTGGCTTAAAGCTCAACATTCAGAAAACGAAGATCATGACATCTGGTCCCATCACTTCATGGCAAATAGATGGGGAAACAGTGGAAACAGTGTCAGACTTTATTTTTTGGGGCTCCAAAGTCACTGCAGATGGTGACTGCAGCCATGAAATTAAAAGACGCTTACTCCTTGGAATGAAAGTTATGACCAACCTAGATAGCATATTCAAAAGCAGAGATATCACTTTGCCAACAAAGGTCCGTCTAGTCAAGGCTATGGTTTTTCCTGTGGTCATGTATGGATGTGAGAGTTGGACTGTGAGGAAGGCTGAGCGCCGAAGAATTGATGCTTTTGAACTGTGGTGTTGGAGAAGACTCTTGAGAGTCCCTTGGACTGCAAGGAGATCCAACCAGTCCATTCTAAAGGAGATCAGCCCTGGGTGTTCTTTGGAAGGAATGATGCTAAAGCTGAAACTCTCAGTACTTTGGCCACCTCATGCGAAGAGTTGACTCATTGGAAAAGACTGTGATGCTGGGAGGGATTGGGGGCAGGAGGAGAAGGGGATGACAGAGGATGAGATGGCTGGATGGCATCTCCGACTCAATGGACATGAGTTTGAGTGAACTCTGGGAGTTGGTGATGGACAGGGAGGCCTGGCATGCTGTGATTCATGGGGTCGCAGAGTCGGACACGACTGAGAGACTGAACTGAACTGAACTGAATCATTTAAAATGTTTCCCTAAATTGAGATCAAGTTTATACTTATTAATTTTCTGTTGCTCCAATTGAATTAGCAATTCAGAAGATTTTTACATATTTTAGCTGCAGTTCAAGCTTCACTAATTTTACTGACTTTAGAGTTACCAAAAATTAAGAAAGTATCTTTATAAAGCCTTTAAAGGCTTAAGTGAGTATCTAACTGATTTGAAAGAAGAATCAGGAGATTCAGCATTTTATTCTTTTAGCTGCTGAAATACAAATAAAAATTCATTTTTGTTATACATCATGGTAACAAACTTGACATTCTTTTCAATATGGTGTGATTTAATATAGGTACTTTAAAATTTTCTTTTTAAATTTACTTTGGAGGGAAATAGCTCATTAAAAAAGACACTGGTACTTGAATGCCAAACTTGGACAGCATCCCCGAATCGAAAACTTGGTCCTCACAAGATGTAAGTATTCTTCCGATAACAAAAACAAATTAAACCGTATTGTCGGAAAAAACAGAAATATGTGGCATAGGCTTCTGAGTGATCTTGAAAAATGAGTTATGATGTGTTTTAACTGTATGGAGGAACATTCTAGAATCTACCTAGAAACATTTAGCAGAACAATTGGCCTGGTGCTCCTGGGGTTGTTCTGCCTCAAAGGGGGATAGAGGGTGTGTGATAGGGTGCTTAAGACTCACAATAGCCACAGAATCACTTGCACAGACGTAACCAAAATTCAATACAGAATAATATATTAGAGTAGAACAATGTCAACAGTTGTTCAATGCCTGGAAAGCAAGTTGTAAGCTAAGAACAAATAACTCAGCAGGAACAATAGTAAACATGTTTACAAGACTTAGGAGATGAAAAAACTTCATCATTCATAGATGATGTCTTGTGCACAAGTACATTAGTTACCAGTACATTAGGGGACAGCCACAAAACAAAGTAAGACTAAATCCAAGCTGCTTAGCTTTCCACCATTCTCTTGAGTATTAAACCCAGCCCACCTTTGGCCACTTGCAGGGGTGTTTTTTCTTCTTTATTCTCAATGTAAATGCTTGCTCCTTGGGACACCAGCAATTTTGCTTCTTCCACTCTCTCTTCATCACAGGCTAAGTGTCTGAAATCAAGGACCACAGAGATTGATTAATCATTTCCAATTCTATGTAATGTTTAGGAGTCCCTGACAGGTAGTCTAAACTGCATATGGTCGTGTGATGTTGGAAAGTTATTTAATCTTGAAAGGAAAATCTATTTCCATGGAGAAGAGTGTATATAAGTTAAAATTCAGTGGAATATAGCTTTATAATCTCAGATCATAAATAACAATTCTGACCCTACTACAACAAAAGTGATCTAAATGCCAGCCTAAGGAACAATGCCCTCAATTTATGGAGATTAGTAGGTTACACCAAACACATACAATAATTCTGGATTAGAATTCAGAAAAACCTCTATATATAATCTGCTAATAGCAACTTGTGTGGTTTAAATATTGGAAAAGCAGTCTATAAAATTTTTTATATCATATGATTGTTATAGGCACTCTGTAAGTTAGCAAGGTATTATTATCACCATTTTACAGTTGAAATTGTGACAGAGGTTAAAGTCTTTGTATATGATGACAACATGGCTGAGCAGTGAGTTGGGCAGGGGTAGAGGTGGGGACCTTGTGAGGCACTTAACAGTTTACCAGGTAGAGTACTATACACTTAACATGTTATTTTATTTAACCTTAGAGAGGAAGGAATTTTACATATCTCATATTACAGATAAGAAAATTAGACTCAGGAAACTTAAGTAACTTCTCCAAGTTATTTAATACAAATATTTAATATAGCTGTTAAGTGGCTGATTTTGGATACAGCAAATAGCATCTAACTATTCCTTAATCTTTGGCTCTTCCCAGGACCCAACACTGCCTGTGACTCCTAAATTTCCTCCAGGCCACCCTCCCTTTCTTATTTGGAGAAAAGGGCTAGAACATGCATGTTTTTCTAAATAAAGCCACACAGAACTACAGAGAAAAATTTTAAAACAAAGAGTTAAGAAAACAACACTGAATCTTACTCTGGACTAAAAAGAAGACTCATAGATTTTCTGGTTCAAAAAAGTCACCATTTAATAAGGAATAAAAGTGGCCAAGTACTGTAGAAGAAATATCAAGGTAGAGGATGGCTTCAGATCATACATAATCAGTGCCAGATGCATGTGAGTTAAATGAAAAGCAGTAACTACAGGATGCTTGGGGCTGGTACACTGGGATGACCCAGAGGGATGGGATGGGGAGGGAGGTGGGAGGGGGGTTCAGGATTGGGAACACGTGTACACCTGTGGCGGATTGATGTTGATGTATGGCAAAACCAATAAAATACTGTAATTAGCCTTTAATTAAAGTAAATACATAAAAAAAGTTAAACCAAACCAATACAATGTTTTTTTCGTAAAACAGCAATAAAATACAGGTGACTTAAGTGTACATAGTATAATAAGTGTTAGTCACTCAGTTGTGTCTGACTCTCTGTTACCCCGTGGACTATAGCCCACCATGCTCCTCTGTCCATGGGATTTCCCAGGCAAGAATACTGGAGTGACTGTCATTTCCTTCTCCAGGGGATCTTCCCAACTCAGGGATCAAACCTGGGTCTCCTGCATTATAGGCAGATTCTTAACCGTTTGTGCCACCAGGGAAGCCCAATAAATATAAAGAGACTGGATCTGCAATGAAAATGCCTGAGTTCTCGATTATAGCGTGTGAAAATATATTGGTTGCTATGTTGTGTCCGACTCTTTCAACCCCACGGAATGTAGCCTGCCAGGCTCCTCTGTCCATGGAATTCTCCAGGCAAGAATACTGGAGTGGGTAGCCATTCCCTTCTCCAGGGGATCTTCCTGACCCAGGGACTGAACCTGGGTCTCTCGCATTGCAGGCAGATTCTTTACCATCTAGGCCACCAGGAAGCCCCAAAATACAGGTGAATATCTAACTTCAGGGTGAGGAAGCACTTTCTAGCTATGAGGGAAGATTAATAGATCTGACTATATAGAAGTTGAAAACTTCTGTCATTTCAAAAAAATAAAATTTAAAGACAAACTGGGAAAAATATTTTCAACTAGCACGGAAGAAGGTTAATATTTGTACTATGTCAAGGCTATGCAAACAAATCAGTAAAAATAAATTAATTTTCCAAAAGGAAACAGAGAAAGGGATATAGAAAGCTATAATTTAGAGAAGAAATATAGTCATAGGCACTAAAAATGTTTAGCTTCCTTGATAGTAAGAAAATGCAAGTTACAACTCTGAAACACCATTTTCCCTATAAGAAAAGGATATTTTTGTGTTGGAAAGGGGCAATAGGCACTCTCAAACTGCTGTTGGGAGGAGGCAATAATACAACTCCTCTGGAAGTAATTTTGGAATATACAGCAACTGTTTTAAAATGTGTATCTGTTGACCCAGCAATTCTAGTTCTACACTAAGATACTAATCAGCAATACGGCCAAAGGTTTTCGTATAACGTTTGATCAATGTAGCATTATTTATAATAGTGGAAAACTCAAAAAAGCTTAAATATACAGGAATAGAGGAATTATTAAATTCTGGCATAAAATAGTGTTGTGTATAGGCATTCAAAATCAAATATTTATTAACATTGGAAAATGATTACACTATGAGGTAAAAAGCACAATATATGAAACTACATACACAATATGGTTCCAATTTTACAAAAAAAAAAGCATAGGTAAAGTATGCATATTTACATATGAAAGACAGGGAGGAAATACATTAAAATGCTGTCAGTGGTTATTTCCGGGTGGCAAGACGATAGGCACTTTGAATTTTTATCTTTATACTTTTGTGTACTTTCAATTTTTGTTTGGCCATAAAGATGTATTATAAGCAGAATTTAAAAAAATGGTGTGTAAGAATTAGTGCAAGAGGGCTAATGTCAGGTAGAATACAAATGACTGCTATTCATCACTTACAGAGGAGTGTTACCCTCAGTGTCTTGGATGTTTGTGGAAGCTTTGTAGTACAGAAGAATATGAATCATCTTCAAGTTACCCTTGGCTGCTGCGCGGTGCATTGCTGTGGCCTCATAATGGTCCTTAGCGTCTGGATTAGCTCCACCTTCCAGTAACATGACAGCAATCTGAGAAGATGTAAAAGAAAACAGTGCAGATATCTGTTAATATTTGTGTTTGCGTAGAGGTTTAAAACTCAAGAAGCCTAGGAATGGAACCCTACCTCATGCCTGTTTTTGGAAGCTGCATAATGTAGGGGAGTACAGCCATTTTGATTGACAGCATTCACTTGAGCACCTTTTCCCAGAAGGGCTTTGACAATCTCATCTCGGCCAGCAGAAGCAGCAATATGAAGAGGAGACCAACCTGCCTATAAAAGAGGTGGACAGAACACAAACCAGGGAGAAAAGTCACAGGGATTAACGCTAACATTAAGACAGGGTTTACAAAGCTGTGTATGAATGGTTTTAAGAAAATATATTCTTTCCCTCATTAAGCACTGCAGGATATTTGGAAATCAGATACATACAAAAGAAAAGCATCCATAATTCTGTAACATGGAGACTACCTAAGTCTAATGTGTTTTTAAATAGGGATCGTAGGATATTAAGCTTCGTTGAGTTGTATTTTCCACAATTTCCACTTACCATCATGTTGTAGGAATTTTTCTGTCATTTGGAATCATAACTTTATTGGCTGCATACAATTATGTGGATATACATACTGTATTCAACTATTCCTCCATTATTTTTCTTTTTTTGCCATTATGAATATTACTTCCTCAAGCATCCTTGAAAAGGAACCTGTTTACAAAGTTTTCACCCTATTCTTCAGAAAGTGAAAGTCACTCAGTTGAGTCCAACTCTTTGCGACCCCATGGACTATACAGTCCATGGAATTCTCCAGGCCAGAATACTGGAGTGGATAGCCGTTCCCTTCTCCAGGGGATAGAACCCGGGTCTCCTGCATTGCAGGCAGATTCTTTATCAGCTGAGCCATAAGGGAAGCCCAAGAATACTGGAGAGGGTAGCCTATCCCTTCTCCAGCAGATCTTCTCAACCCAGGAATCGAACCGGGGTCTCCTGCAAGAAGTCTTACTCTAATATAACCAATACCATTGCACTAAATCTCTATATAACAAAAAAGGTTCTAGGCCCTCATTCTAATATCTAGGCACTATTCACCAAAAAGTTTTTAACATAATAAAAAAGGGTTTGTAGTCTCTTAGAGGTCATTGCAATAAGCCTTGATCTGCAGGCTTACCTTAAATTACAGGCTATGAGTGGCAAAATGAACATTCTGAAATAATGCAACCACCAGTCCTGTATTTGGTCACTGGCGCCATGCTGCAACTTCCTAGTCATAAAGGTTAAAATTTGTTTGTGGCTTTAATTCTTGGGCTTCAGTAAACACCAGTCTGGACTCTAAAGATAACAGGGAATTTATCAACTCCGCCTAGTACTCACATCATCTTTATCATTCACGGGCACTCCAAGTTGCAGCAAGAATTCAACAATTTCTGTATGTCCAGCTGAGCATGCCCAATGCAACGCCGTTCTGCTGTCCTACACGGGAAACAGAGAAGCAGTAAGATCAACATTCTTGAAAAGAAATAAAAGAACTAAGACGAGAAAGCAGAACATATTAATCCTGAGCCAGTGAACATACGGTTTGGAAACAAGAAATGGAGAGGACTGGATCCTCAGGTAGGTAACCTTAAACTACATTACCTATATAAGAGAGCCTAAGGTTTTAGTACCATGTGGAGAATACATTGATGAATGTAGGTAATTCTGGGTAGAATAGACCCATGAAAGCAATAGAGCAAAAAACTTACTTCAGTGCTTTGGCAGAAATAGAGCTTTAACTACATACATATTTTTATGTCAGGCACTGTGCTAAAAATTTTATGTCTATCATCTCCTGTAATTCCCATGATCCTATACAGTATATATTATCCCCATTTTACAGATCAGGGAACTAAGATTCCTCAAGGTAAGCAGCTTGTCCAAGGTCACATAGCTAGTAAATGGTGAAATTAGGACACATCTGAATTTTCTAGATGCTCTAGAAAGAACAAGTGAATCTTATGGAAAGGAAATGTTCATAAAACTAGTTGAGATTCCCTATACAGCCATTTTAAAAACATACCACACACAGAATTAGAAAGCAACATTATTTAAAAAAAAAATAAGCTAGAAAGAAGTTAGTCATGTTTCTCAATAAGAATTTCTCGCTCTTTTTTTTTTTTTGCAGTGACTGCTATATTTCTTAGCTCTGGGTAAAAGAAAATAGTATTATAAGCTTTATTACAAAAATTTCAAATTCATATAAAAATAGGCCAATCACTTACATTGTACAAATGTTTTCTTATATTTGCTTCATCTGTTTTTTTTTTCTTAAAGAGATTTTAAAAAACGAATCTTAAATATCATGACTTTTCATCCCTAAATATTTGAGTGTCTAAAAAGCACTCTGTTGTTGTTTAGTCCGTAAGTCCTGTCCAACTCTTTTGTGACCCCCATGGACTGTAGCCTGCCAGACTCCTTTGTCCATGGGATTTCCCAGGCAAAAATACTGTGCTGCCATTTCCTTCTCCATAAAAATACTTTACTACATAGCTATTACACTGATTAAAATTAACTCTAACTCCTTTATAACATCAAATACCCAATCTGTATTCAGATTTGCGCAACAGTATCCCAAATGTCTTTTTGCAGTTAGCTTGTTTTCAATCAGGATCCATACAAGATCCACAAGTTCCAACAGTTGTTTCTTAAGTCTTTTGATCCTGAATAGTTTCTCCCTTTTTTATGCCATTGACTTGATGAAGAATGGTTAGAAGTATTATTAAATCTTAATTTTGTTAAATTAAATCTAAAGTATTAAACATTACCAGACCAAACTAAAGGCAAACTAGGCAAAGGGATTTTTCAGGTTGAGCAGCAAAGGAAAGTTCCAGAGAAGCCTCCCGACTTCTAATTCTCTTCCCAAAGACACAAAATGGAGATTTTTAATTATGTGACATTATCTTGCTAGTGCTTAGCACTGTGCCTGTCAAACAGGAAGCAATCTATAAATGTTTGTTGGCTTACTGAGGGCACCATGAACCTTTCTAGAAACTCAGGGTGAAAGCATGAGGATTCTTTAAGTAGGAGAGCAGAAAGAAACATTCCCAAGGTCCACTCTCTTTTGTTTCGCTTCTGCCTAAACTGCCCATTCATCCTCCAGGGAAACCTCACTCATTGTTCAAGATACAGTCAATCTTCCCTCCTTTGCAAAGTCTTTAGGTTTACAACATTCGGCTTTCCTAAGCCAGATTAAATCAGGTCCTTCCATGATATGTTCTGAAAGCACCACGTCAACTTCTCTCCCGAAGAATACCACAATTAGAATCGGACGTGATTTGGGATTATTTTATCCACGTCTGCTCCTTCCAGTAACTGCCTGACACAGAAGAGGCGTTCAGTTACACATGTTGCCTCGAATAAAATCACTAATAAAAGCAAAGAAATCCATTTCAAAAATCCAAAAACTTTCCTTCTCACAGATGCCTCAAAGATTGGGCATTTCTGAGAAATGAGCTAAACGTTCTAGAAATATCCAAAATACAGCAAGCTAAGTACCGGGCCAAAGGGGGAGGGGGGGAAACATTGGCAGTTTGCGGGGCTAGATTGGGCCGCTCTATCCCGAGTCCTGAGGTGACCCAGGGGTAAGGATGGGGAGGCGCGGGCGGGAATCCCGCCCTCTCGGAACCGGCCTCCCCCTGGACTGGGCAGGGCTGTGCAGCCACGTTGTCTCCGCCGCCGCCGCCGCCGCCGCCTGCGGAGAGGGTCCAGCGCTGCTTTACCTGGTCAGTCCTAGTGGCCAGGGACTTATCCGCCAGGATCCTCTCCTTTAACTCCTCCAGCTTCCCGCTGTAGGCCAGGTTGCAGATCATTAGGTTAGACACACACCCCTCCATTTCGCTTTCCCAGGATCTCGGTGCAGCCAGATCCACCACCTCCTCACTTCGCAGGCTCCGAGCGCTAATCAAAAGAGCCCGTAGAGCTCCACCAATCACCATCCTCTCTTCTTCCTTTGCTTTTCCCATCGCAGGGCGCCTCTGGGAGTTGCAGTCTGAGCGCAGTTCCGGGCGGGGAGGCGCCTTCGCCACTCTCCCCGACTCTGACCCTAGCGGCGCGGAACTACGAGTCCCAGGGTCCCTTGCAGCCTCCGTAGTCAAGTGGCCGGTGGAATTGGCCCAGGATGACAGCTGGAGAATGGAGTCAGGTATGGGGAGCGGCTTCGTGTAGAACCGGGGTGGGTGGTCGCTGTTGGGACACTAAGTCAGTGACGCGAAATGGGTGCGGGGTCATGGCAAGAGAGTTATGGGAGCCAAAAAGTCCGGTCCTGGGGGCCCTGATCTGCAGTGGTAAGCGGAAGGGAAAACGGTAGCAGCTGAGTATTACCTCCTGAGCTCGAACCAGTGCCTGTGGCCACCCTCCCCATCGCTCCTGCCGCTGCCAAAGGATTGGAAGGAAATAGGGGTTAATTATGCTGACATTTCGGTGGAGTGGCATTAGGGCAGAATTCTGCCACAACAGTGATGGCATATGACACTAAGGTGATGTGCCAGGGTGATGCCAAAGGCAGGGTGTGATGCCATAGGAGCCACTTGATATCTAAGAGATCTCACGGAGTCCATGGCGTGGTGACATAACAACTTGAGGGTCATCTTGACACTGTCTATAGTGTTGACTCTTTAATATCATGATAATAAAGGTGACATCGAAGTTTTGCTAGACTATTAATCTAGTAGTGTTTCTATTTATGGGAATCCTAAATAGTGCCACAGCAGAAGAAATGCACGGCTTATCCTTTATAGGGGATATCCAGACTGGCATCATACCACAGCTAAGTTATGATAAGAATATACTCAAGAAAGAGACTGATTATATTTACCCTGTTACAGTGTAGAACAGGGCTTGGCAACTTTTCTGTGAAGAGCTACATAAATATCTTTAGACTTTGTGAGTCAAAAGGCAAAATTATAGGATCTATACTAAGGACGGGCTTCCCTGGAGGCTCAGATGGTAAAGAATCTGCCTGCAATGCAGGAAACCGTGGTTAGATCAGGAAGATCCCGTGGAGAAGGGAGTGGCTACCCATTCCAGTATTTTTGCCTCCAGAGTTCGCCGGACATGGGGTTACAAAGAGTCGGACAGGACTGAGCGACTAATATACTAAGGGCATTATGCCAAAACTAGGTAATGATAACAATACACTCAAGAAGGAGACTGATTATATTTATCCTGTAATAGTGTAGAACACAGTTCTGTAAAGAACCAGATAGTAAATATTTTAGGCTCTGTGGGCCAAAAAACAAAATCGAGGATAATGTGTAGGTACTTATATGACAAAGGAGAAAACAAATTTTAGCAAATGTTTATTGATAAAATTCAAAGTAATAATAATTGAGCATTTATTTTAGGTAATGCAGGACAACTAATGAGAATAATGAAATTCTTTTTGGGAGGTAACATTTTATTTGGGGCTAATAGTATTCTCTGTTGTCAAAATAGTTTCAAATGTTCATGTTAATGCTCATCTATAATGAGATTTTACACATTTTATCTTTATAAATGTCTTTTCACACAGATAGGTATGAATGCACAAACATATTCTTGTTATTTTTTAGTTAAATTTCAGAATAGTGTAAGGTTTATAGAAAAGTTGGGAAGATAATGCAGAATTTCTGTGCACCCCTCACCCAGTTTCCCCTACTCTTCCTTTCCTATTTTTAATAACTTTATTAGGATATATTTTTCATATCAAAAAATTCACCCATTTCAAGTGTATAGTTCAATATTTTTAGTAACTTTACTGAATGATGCAACCATAATCATAATGTTTTAGAACATTTTCACTTCCCTCCTAAATCCCTCATACTCATTTATTTACAATTAATCCTCATTCCCACTCCCAACTCCAGGTAACCACTGATCTATTTTCTGTCTCTATAAATTTGCATGTTCTGGGCATTTCATCTGAATTAAATCAAGTAAGAAGTGGTCTTTTGTGCCTGGCTTCTTGCACTTAGCATATTTTTGAGGTTCCTCCATATTGTAGCATGTACCAGTACTTCATTAATTTTTATTGCCAGTGTGTATGAATCATACAAAAATCTTTTGTGTTTAGCTTCTTTCACTTAGCATAAGGTTTCTGAAGTTTTTCCAAATTGTAGTATGTATCAATACTTCATTTTAATGGCTAAATAATATTTTGCTGTATGGCTTTCCATATTTCACTTATCCACTCATCAGTTGGTTGGCTTCTGCCTTTTGGTTATTATGAGTAATACTGCTGTAAACATTCATGTACATGTTTCTGTGCAGATATATGCTTTCGTTTCTCTTGGTACCTATCTAGGAGTAGAATTGCTGGGCCATATGGAATTCTGTGTTTAAATTTGTGAGGAACTGCCAGAATTTACCAAAGTGTCTGTATATTTTCCCCTCCCATTAACAATGTATATTCTCCTCCACATCTTTAATGTCTATTTTTTTTTATTACAGCCATTCTAGTGGGTGCAAAGTGGTATCTCATTGTGATTTTGTTGTTTTGATTTGTAACAGCACGGAAAGTGTATAAAGCGTGTTGGCATCACTTATGATTCAAACAGTGTTAGTTGTTGAAATGACTTTCCTACTGTATAAGTTTCACATATAAGTGCTCTTTTGTCTTGTAATTTTAGGTTGAATTAATTAAGAAACATTATCAAGTCTGGAGCAAAAGCTAATGTCCAGGGCCATTTGGTGTTTGGTATTAGTGGGTGAAGGCAGTTCTTCCAACAGGTGAAAAAATGTAAAAGTCATTCATACCTTCCTTACCATAAGGAAAATACAAAGTGGACCTAATTTTACTTGCCAGATGTAGCTTGCTAATGGCTGGTGTATAGTGAAAGTGTCCTGTATTTAGTAGGTGTTCAATAAATATCCAGTTGATTTCAGAGGTACAGTAGGCTTGTTGTGTGGTACTCACAAAGGATTGGGTATAGTAACATTTTACTATAATAATAAATCAAAAAATTGGATTTGATTGCCAGAAACAGCTGGAGACAAACTCCAAGTGCCCCTACTACTGAGTGACTTGTTTGGGTAACCTTTTATAGATGGTGTGTTGTGCTTTTAAATTATTTGATATGACCGGGTGGTTAACTTCAATTATGAATCCTTTAAGGACAAGGGTAAGATATTCTTCAACTTTTTGAAAGCTGCAAGACAAATAGATCTCTAAGGGAGAAGATGTCTTCTCTTTCGTTACTGTCCCCAAGTATGGAGGAACAGAGTGGTTACTGTTTATTTATCAAGAGTCAAAGGGGGGCCCTGTTAGGGATGGACTCCCTTGCTACTTGTACAATTGAATATGCCCTTTTCTACTGGTCGTCTAGAGTCTAGGTCCTCAGTTCAGTTCAGTCGCTCAGTCGTGTCTGACTCTTTGCGACCCCATGAATCGCAGCACACCAGGCCTCCCTGTCCATCACCAGCTCCCAGAGTTCACTCAGACTCACGTCCATTGAGTCAGTGATGCCATCCAGCCATCTCATCCTCTGTCGTCCCCTTCTCCTCCTGCCCCCAATCTCTCCCAACATCAGAGTCTTTTCCAATGAGTCAACTCTTCACATGAGGTGGCCAAAGTACCGGAGTTTCAGCTTTAGCATCATTCCTTCCAAAGAACACCCAGGACTGATCTCCTTTAGAATAGATTGGTTGGATCTCCTTGCAGGCCAAGGGACTCTCAGGAGTCTTCTCCAACACCACAGTTCAAAAGCATCGATTCTTCAGTGCTCAGCTTTCTTCACAGTCCAACTCTCACATCCATACATGACCACTGGAAAAACCACAGCCTTGACTAGATGGACCTTTGTTGGCAAAGTCCTAGAACAAGCCAAATCCATCGTCTGGACTTCAAGAATAATATTTACAGATCACATGTGTCAGGTATTGCGCTTTTCTCATTTAGTCTTTCGCAACAACTCTTTGAGGGAGTTTCCATTATTCCTGAGCCCCCACCTTTAAAAAAAAAAAAAGGGAGAATACAGGCACAGAGAAGCAAAATAGCATGCTTGAGGTCACACAACTTGGCAAAGGTTGGAGCTAAAATGGTAATCCAGTGCTATTCTACCCTAAAACCCTAGCACTTAACCACTGCAACATATTGCTCAGTATTGCTGAAGATAAAATTGTGTGTAAATGAAAACCTCAGATAATGCAATACTAATTTCTGTCAGAGCTATTTGGGCTGTAACACTACCCATGATTGTGGGGAAATGACATGTTTTTCATGCTCTAGAGCAACACTGTCCAACAGAACTTTTTGTGATGATGGAAAAGTTCTATATCTAAGCTGTTCTGATATGGTAGCCATTAGTCACATTGAACACTTGAAATGTATCTGGGAACTACATTTTAAATTAGATTTTAATTTTAAAAAATTTAAATAGCTTCATATGGCTAGTGGTTATCATTTTGTGTCCAAGGAGGGAGAGGCAGGTTTCCCCTATCTGCTCCTTTCTAATTATCACTAAACATTTCACTCAGTGCAAATATTCTTTTCCTAGCACAGCTGAAAATGAATGTATTCTGTAGTGAAACAAACTTGAGGACATCCTACACAGGGCATACACAAATCAATTAACTGTATGACAGTTGTAGGAATAGGTTCTGGCTTATCCATTATGAAACTTCTTCATTCCCACCACTTACTAGATAAAGTTTGAACAACTAGCCTGAAGATACTTTGCAAATTATTTTTTAATTCTTTGCAGAATTTTTTCATTGTTTATGTGACTAATTGCAAGCAATTCATAATAGCCAGTTGGCTGGTTTAAGGTGAGACATTTTAATCTGTGGCTCTAATATTTTTTAGCACATGTTTTAATCCTACAGATAAAAATGATCTTGGTATTGTATATCACTGGCTTATACAAATCTTCCCTATTTAAAATATCTCTTCATAAAACTGCATGTTATTATAGGCTATTATTATAACATTGTATTTACTTGCTCCTTGGGTTTTAGCTTCCACACTCTTGTTTTCTGAGTTACTTGCTTTATAAGTGGTTTATTTTTTAACTTATGGTACATAACGAATGATTCCCAAGAAGTTGCAAAAACAGTACAGAAATGCTCCACATACTCTTCATCCTGTTTAGTCCAATCATTACATTTTATATAATTATACTACAATACAAAAAACTAGGAAAATGACACTGGAATGTTGTATATGTACAGGTCTATGTTATTTATCACTTGTGTGGATTTGTGCAACCATGATTGCAACCAAGATGTAGAAATATTCCTTCACTAGAGAGCCACCCTTCATAGGCACACCTAACACCCCCATCATACATAACCCCTGCCAAATATGAATTTGTTTTCCTACTCTATAATTTTGTCCTTTTGAGAATTTTATGTAAATGAAGTCATAAAGTGTGATTTTTTCAATTTTTTCTGCTTTGTTCAATGACCTTGTGATCTATCCAAGTTGATACATGTATCAATAGTCTGTTCTTTTTTGTTGGTGAGGAGTGTTTCATGCTATGGATATAATACAGTTTGTTTAACCATTCACCTAATTAGGGACATTTTGGTTATTTGCATTTTGGGGCTGTTACAGATAAAACTATTATAAACATCTGTGTATAGAATTTGGGTAGACAACTTTCCAGTGGGCCTCCCTGGAGTTTCAACGGTAAAGAATTCACCTGTAATGCAGGAGACTCTGGTATGATCCCTGGGTTGGGAAGATCCCCTGAAGGGGGACAGAACAACCTATTCCAGTATTCTTGCCTGTTGAATTCCATGGACAGAGGAGCCTGGCGGGCTATGGTTCATAGGGTCGCAAAGAGTGCAACATGACTGAAGTGACTTTAGCACGCACAACTTTCCAATATTCTTTCCTGGATAATCCCATGGACCGAGGAACCTGGCGGGCTATAGTGCAGGGAGTTGCAAAGAGTCAGACACCACTGAGCAACTGAGCACAACTTTCATTTGTCTGAGATATATGCCCAGGAAAGTCGTTTCTGGGTCATATGGTAAGTGTGGGCAGACCTAGTGGCTCAGTGACAAAGAATCTGCCTGCAATGCAGGAGCCGCAGTAGATGCAGGTTTGATCCCTGGGTTGGGAAAATCCCCTGGAGAAGGGCAAGGCAACCCACTCCAGTATTCTTGCCTGGAGAATCCCCATGGACAGAGGAGCCTCGAGGCCTAAAGTCCATAATGTTGCAAAAAGTCCGATATGACTGAAGCGACTTAGCATGCATGCATGTGGCAAGTGTATATTTAGTTTTTAAAGAAATTTTTCCAGAGTGGCTGCATAGAATTTTACACTCCCATCAGTATATGAGAGATCTGGTTTCTTTGCATCCTTGCCACTGTTGTCATTGTTTTTTATTTTATCCATTCTTGCATATTGATATTGTTGCAGTCAAAATCTTGGTTTTCTCTGCCGACCAAAGCCAAATAAAAAATTATGGAGAGTTTGGAGGAAACAGAAAGACGACTTTAATCCTCAACTGGCAGAGGGGAGATACAGAAGGCTTATGCCTTAAGAACTGTGTCCCCCTCCTTCCATGAGGAGTCTAGGAAGGCTTGCAGTCAGGGCTTGGTGATGAGGAACAAAGGTATAAGGCTCTTGTATTCTTCTTCCATACTCAACAAAAGAGTCCGAAATGCAGTACTTGGATGCAATCTCAAAAATGACAGAATGATGTCTGTTCGTTTCCAAGGCAAACCATTCAATATTACAGTAATCCAAGTCTATGCCCTGATCAGTAATGCTGAAGAAGCTGAAGTTGAATGGTTCTATGAAGACCTATAAGACTTTCTAGAACTAACACCCAAAAAAGATGTCCTTTTCATTATAGGGGACTGGAATGCAAAACTAGGAAGTCAAGAAATACCTGGAGTAAAAGGCAAATTTGGCCTTGGAGTACAGAAAGAAGCAGGGCAAAGGCTGATAGAGTTCTGCCAAGAAAACGCACTGGTCATAGCAAACACCTTCTTCCAACAACACAAGAGAAGACTCTACATATGGACATCACCAGATGGTCGACACAGAAATCAGATTGATTATATTCTTTGCAGCCAAAGATGGAGAAGCTCTATACAGTCAGCAAAAATAAGACCGGGAGCTCACTGTAGCTCAGATCATGAACTCCTTATTGCCAAATTCAGACTTAAATTGAAGTAAGTGGAGAAAACCACTAGACCATTCAGGTATGACTTAAATCAAATCCCTTATGACTATACAGTGCAAATGAGAAATAGATTTAAGGGACTAGATCTGATAGAGTACCTGATGAACTATGGACGGAGGTTTGGACATTGTACAGGAGATAGGAATCAAGACCATTCCCAAGAAAAGCAAAATGGCTGCCTGAGGAGGCCTTACAAATAGCTGTGAAAAAAGGAAAATGAAAAGCAAAGGAGAAAAGGAAAGATACACCCATTTGAATTCGGAGTTCCAAAGAATAGCAAGGAGAGATAAGAAAGCCTTCCTCAGTGATCAATGCAAAGAAATAGAGGAAAACAATAGAATGGGAAAGATTAGGGATCTCTTTAAAAAAATTAGAGATACCAAGGGAACATTTCATGCAAAGATGGGCTAAATAAAGGACAGAAATGGAATGGACCTAATAGAAGCAGCGGAGAAGGCAATGGCACACCACTCCAGTACTCTTGCCTGGAAAATCCCATGGATGGAGGAGCCTGGTGGGCTGCAGTCCATGGGGTCGTGAAGAGTCAGACATGACTGAGCGACTTCACTTTCACCTTTCACTTTCATGCATTGGAGAAGGAAATGGCAACCCACTCCATTGTTCTTGCCTGGAGAATCCCAGGGACGGGGGAGCCTGGTGGGCTGTCATCTATGGGGTCGCACAGAGTTGGACACGACTGAAGCGACTTAGCAGCAGCTGCAGCAGCAGCAGCAACAGAAGCAGAAGATATTAAGAAGAGGTGGCAAGAATACACAGAAGAACTGTACAAAAAAGATCTTCACGACCCAGATAATCACGATGGTGTGATCACTTAGAGCCAAACATCCTGGAACGTGAAGTCAAGTGGGCCTTAGGAGCATCACTACGAACAAAGCTAGTGGAGGTGATGGAATTACAGTTGAGCTATTTCGAATCCTGAAAGATGATGCTGACAAATTTGGAAAACTCAGCAATGCCCACAGGACTGGAAAAGGTCAGTTTTCATTCCAATCCCAAAGAAAGGCAATGCCAAAGAATGCTCAAACTACTGCACAATTGCACTCATCTCACACGCTAGTAAGGTAATGCTTAAAATTCTCCAAGCCAGGCTTCAGCAATATGTGAACTGTGAATTTCCAGGTTGTTCAAGCTGGTTTTGAACAACCAAAAGGCAGAGGAATCAGAGATCAAATTGCCAACATCTGCTGGATCATGTAAAAAGCAAGAGAGTTCCAGAAAAACATCTATTTCTGCTTTATTGACTATGCCAAAGCATTTGACTGTGTGGATCACAATAAACTGTGGAAAATTCTGAAAGAGATGGGAATACCAGACCACCTGACCTGCCTCTTGAGACACCTGTATGCAGGTCAGGAATAAACAGTTAGAACTGGACATGGAACTACAGACTGGTTCCAAATAGGAAAAGGAGGACATCAAGGCTATATATTGTCACCCTGCTTATTTAACTTATTGCAGAGTACATTATGAGAAATGCTGGGCTGGAAGAAGCATAAGCCAGAATCAAGATTGCCGGGAGAAATATCAATAACCTCAGATATGCAGATGACACAACCCTTATGGCAGAAAGTGAAGAGGAACTAAACAGCCTCTTGATGAAAGTGAAAGAGGAGAGTGAAAAAGTTGGCTTAAAGCTCAACATTCAGAAAACGAAGATCATGGCATCCGGTCCCATCACTTCATGGCAAATAGATGGGGAAACAGTGGAAACAGTGGCTTACTTTATTTTTCTGGGCTCCAAAATCACTGCAGATGGTGATTGATTGCAGCCATGAAATTAAAAGATGCTTACTACTTGGAAGGAAAGTTATGAACCAACCTAACAGCATATTAAAAAGCAGAGACATTACTTTGCCAACAAAGGTCCGTCTAGTCAAGGCTATGGTTTTTCCACTGGTCATGTGTGGATGTGAGAGTTGGACTATAAAGAAAGCTGAGTGCTGAAGAATTGATGCTTTTGAACTGTGGTGTTGGAGAAGACTCTTGAGAGTCCATTGGACTGCAAGGAGATCCAACCAGTCCAGTCCTGGGTGTTCATTGGTAGGACTGATGCTGAAGCTGAAACTCCAATACTTTGGCCACTTGATGCGAAGAGCTGACTCATTGGAAAACAGCCTGATGCTGGGAAAGATTGAGGGCAGGAGGAGAAGGGGACAACTGAGGATGAAATGGTTGGATGGCATCACTGACTCAGTGGACGTGGGTTTGGGTGGACTCTGGGAGTTGGTGATGGACAGGGAGGCCTGGCATGCTGTGGTTCATGGGTTGCAAAGAGTTGGACACGACTGAGAGACTGAACTGAACTGACTGACTCTTCTTCCTCTTGCATCATTTCAAAAAGAGTCATAGGTTGGTGTCAGGTAGCCCAGTAATTGAGTCATGCAGTTCTGTAACCCTGCAGCCTTCTTTCTGTAATGCAAAAAGAGAAAAACTACCAGGGGTGATCTGCGAAGAGTGCTGTGTATCATAACCAGATACATGATGTAATTAGCACAGAGTCAAAGGATAATAGGTGCAATATATAGCTCATGCAGAGTTAGGGGCAGAAAAACAAACTTTGTTACAGACTACAGATTAGGAACAGTTAAAGTAAAAAGTAGGAATGACCAGGCTCACTCATTGTTCCCTTTATCTCCTTTGATCTCAGGAAAGGAAAAGAAAAAACTCGTTCCTCTTTTTTCCTTTTCACTGCAGCATTATCTTATTGTGGTTTTATTTGCATTTCTCTAATAGCTGATGATGGTCAGTATCTTTTTATGTGTTTATTTTCCATCCCTATGTCTTTTTCAGTGAAATGTCTCCTCATGTCCTTTCCCATTTTCTTTTTTTTTATTTAAATTTATTTATTTTAATTGGAGGCTAATTACTTTACAATATTGTATTGGTTTTGCCATACATCAACATGCAGCTGCCACGGGTGTACACGTGTTCACAATCCTGAACCCCATCCCTCCTCCCTCCCCATACCATCCCTCTGGGTCGTCCCAGTGCACCAGCCCCGAGCATCCTGTATCCTGCATCGAACCTAGACTGGTGATTTGTTTCTTATATGATATTATACATGTTTCAATGCCATTCTCCCAAGTCATCCCACCCTCTCCCTCTCCCACAGAGTCCAAAATACTGTTCTATACATCTGTGTCTCTTTTGCTGTCTCGCATACAGGGTTATCATTACCATCTTTCTAAATTCCATATATATGCGTTAGTATACTGTATTGATGTTTTTCTTTCTGGCTTACTGCACTCTGTATAATAGGCTCCAGTTTTATCCACCTCATTAGAACTGATTCAAATGTATTCTTTTTAATGGCTGAGTAATACTCCATTGTGTATATGTACCACAGCTTTCTTATCCATTCATCTGCTGATGGACATCTAGGTTGCTTCCATGTCATGGCTATTATAAACAGTGCTGCGATGAACATTGGGGTACACGTGTCTCTTTTAATTCTGGTTTCCTCAGTGTGTATGCCCAGCAGTGGGATTGCTGTGTCATAAGGCAGTTCTATTTCCAGTTTTTTAAGGAAACTCCACACTGTTCTCCATAGTGGCTGTACTAGTTTGCATTCCCACCAACAGTGTAAGAGGGTTCCCTTTTCTCCACACCCTCTCCAGCATTTATTGCTTGTAGTCCCATTTTCTTTGAAATAAAAAAGATTATTGAGGTAATTGGTTCATAACATTGTACGTTTCGCATGTACCACATTTTATTTCTGCATATATGGTAGCATGCTCACCCCCCAAAATCTCACTTCTGTCACCATGCAGTTGACTCCTTTTGCCCATTTTGCCCTCCCTCCACCCATTCCCTTCCTGTAACCACTACTCTGTTTTCTGTTTCTATGTGTTTGTTTATAGTTTCATTTGTTCTTTTTTTGCTGCAACACATGACATAAAGGGTCTTAGTTCCCCAACCAAGGATCAAACCCATGTTCTTTGCAGTGGAAGGCCAGATTCTTAACCACTGGACCACCAGGGAAGTCTGTGTTAATTTATTTTGTTTGTTTGTTTATGTTTCACATATAAGTTAAATCATACAGTGTTTGTCTTTCTCCATCTGACTTATTTAATTTAGCATAATACCCTCAAATTCCATCCATGTTGTTGGAAATCCTTTGCCCATTTTATAATTGTATTGTTTGGGGTTTTTTGTTTTTTACCTGTTAAATTGTGATAGTTCTTTATATATTCTCGATCCAAGTTCTTTGTCACATATGTAGTTTGCAAATATTTTTCTACCAGTCTGTGGCTTGTCTTTTCATCTTATTAATAGGATTTTTCATAGAGCAAAAGCTTTTGATTTTGATGATGTCCAATTCATTCTTTTCTTAATTCTTTAGATTGTGCTTTTGTTCTTATGTCTAATTGACCCTTAAGCCCCGGGTCTCAAAGATGTTCTCCCAAAGTTTTTTAGTTATATTTTACATTCAAGTCCATGATCCATTTTGAGGTAATTTTTGTATTTAGTGTGAGGTTTAGGTTGAAGTTAATTTTTTAAACTATGGATATCCCATTGCTTCAGCTCCACTGAACTATAATATAAAATGAGTATGCTGTACTTGTGTAGGCATGTTTCAGCGTTCTCTGTTCTGACTGAATGATCCACGTGTCTGTCTCTTTGCCACATCATACAGTCTTGATTACTATAGCTCTATAATGTTTTAAAATTTGTTATAGTGATACCTCCTACTTTATTATTTTTTTCAATATTGTTTGACTTTACGTATACATTTCAGAATGGTGGTGGTTTAATCGCAAAGTTGTGACCAACTCTTGGGACCCCTCAGACTGTAGCCTTCCAGGCTCCTCTGTCCATGGAATTTTCCAGGCAAGAACACTGGAGTGGGGTGCCATTTCCTTCTCTAGGGGATCTTCTCAACCCAGGGATCAAATTCCTGCATTGGCAGGTGGATTTTTAACAGCTGAGCCAACAGGGATAAACTTGCCAATATCTAAAAAAAATTGCTAGAATGTTGATAGGAATTGTTTAAGGCCTGTACATTAACCTGAGGAAAACGGAAATCCTTACTATGTTGAATCTTCTGATTCATGAACAGGGCAGTTCAGTTCAGTCGCTCAGTCGTGTCCGACTCTTTGCGACGCCATGGACTGCAGCATGCCAGGCTTCCCTGTCCATCACCAACTCCTGGAGCTTGCTCAAACTCAAGTCCATCGAGTCGGTGATGCTATCCAATCATCTCATCCTCTGTCGTCCCCTTCTCCTGCCTTCAATCTTTCCCAGCATCTGGGGCTTTTCCAATAAGTCAGTTCTTTGCATCAGGTGGCCGAAGTATTGGAGCTTCAGCTTCAGCATCAGTCCTTCCAATGAATATTCAGGACTGATTTCCTTTAGGATTGACTGATTTGATCTCTGGCATATCTCTCCATTTATTCACATCTTTTCTTTCGTTAGCATTGTGTAGTTTTCAGCATACAAGTCTTGTACGTGTTTTGTTAGAATTTTGCTTCATTTTTTTTTAGTGACCATTAATGGTATTGTATTTTAAATTTTGGTTTCCATATGTTTATTGCTAGTACATAGTTATACAGTTGGTTTTTGTATGATGATCTTGTACCCTGCAATGTTGCTGAATATGGATTAAGTTCTAGGAGGTTTTTTCTGTTGGTTTCTTGGCATTTTATTTATTTATTTATTTTGTAGACCAGCTTGTCATAGGGATGGTGGGACAGAAACAGTGGTATTTCTTTCATTCCACTTTTTAATGCCTTTTATTTATTTCTTCCTTTATTGTTCTGGTTCAGAATTCTAGTTAACTGTAGTAAGAGCTGAACCCTTACTTTGTTTTCAATCCTAGGGGGAGAGCAGTCAGTCTTTCAGCATTAACTGTGATGTTAGTTGTAGTTTTTTGGGGGTATATACTTTTTAAAATTGAGGCAATTCCTCCCTAATTCCTAGTTTTCTGAGGATTTTTATCATCAGTGAATGTTGAATTTTGTCAAACAGCTTTTTCATTGATATGGTCATGTGATTTTTGTTACTACACTGATTAATTTTCAAATAGTGAACCCACTTTGCATTCCTAAAACAAACCCACTTGGTCATAGTATATAAATTTGTCTATTCTGCTGCTGCTGCTGCTGCTGCTAAGTCGCGTCAGTCGTGTCCAACTCTGTGTGACCCCATAGACGGCAGCCCACCAGGCTCCCCTGTCCCTGGGATTCTCCAGGCAAGAGTACTGGAATGGGGTGCCATTGCCTTCTCTGAAATTTGTCTATATATTGCTGAATTCTATTTGCTAACATTTTGTTAAGGATTTTTGTGTCTCCATGAATGATATTGGTTTTGTATTTAATTTGGGGGTACTGCCTTTGATTTTGATATCAATGAAATATTGGCCTTCTAATGAGAATTGGGAAATATTTCCTCTCCTTTTATTTTCTGGAAGAGATTATGTGATGATGGTATTAATTTTCCTTTAAGTGGCTGGCAGAATTCTCTAGTGTAACCAACTGGGCCAGGAGATTTCTTATTTTAGAGTTTTAAAAGTACAGATTCAATTTCCTTAATAGTTATAGGACTGTTCAAATGATCAATTTCATATTGAGTGCTTGTGTGTGTTTGTGTTTTTCAAGGAATTGGTCCAGTTTATAAAAATTGTAAAATTTGTGTAGGTTTGTTTGCTGTATTTCCTTTATCTTTTTGGTGTTTGCAGAGTCTCAAGTGACATCCCCTGTTGTGTTTTGATATTAATACTTTGTGTTTTCTCTCTTTTTTAAATTTGGCAGTCTCACTAAAGATTTGTCTATTTTGTTGATCTTTTCAAAGAACCAACTCTTTATGTCATTGATTTTTCTCTATTAATTTTCAGTTTTTAGTCTTACTGATTTTTGCTTTCAAATTGATTATTTCTTTCCTTGCATTCAGTTTATTTTACTCTTTTTCTAGTTTTCTGTTTTTTAAGGTGGAAAATTACATTTTTAAATTTGACTTTTCCTCTTTTCTGAGGTAAGCATTTAGTGCTATAAATTTCCCACTCAGCAGTGGTTTAGCTGCATATCACACATATTTTTTATTGTGGTAAAAAATTATGTAATATGAAATCTACCCTCTTAAAATGTTAAGTGTACATTACACAATATTTTTAACAGTAGGCACAATGTTGTTTTCACCTTGCATGACTGAAACTCTATGCCTGTTGAATAGCAACTCCCCATTTTGTTCTCCCAGTAGTCCCTGGCAACCACCATTCTACTTTCAGTTTCTATGAGTTTGACTACTTTAGACACGTCTTTTAAGTGGAACGATGCAGTATTATCTTGTCTGACTGGCTTATTTCACTTAGCACAATGTCTTCAAGTTCCTCAACTTGTAGTCTATGACAGGATTTCCTTTTTATATACCACATATACCACATTTTCTTCATTGATGGACATTTAGGTTATTTCTACTTTTTGGCTATTGTGAATAATACCACAATGAACATGGTAGTGCAAATGTCTCTTACAAATCCTGATTTCAATCCTTTTGGATAAATACCCAGAAATGGTATTGCTGGATTATATAGTAGTTCTATTATAATTTTTTGAGAAGCCTTTATAGTAGTTTCCATAATAGCTTTGTCATTCTGTATTCCCACCAGCAGTGAAGAAGGGTTCCATTTCTCTACATTCTTGGCGACACTTATCTTTTTGTTTTTTTTTAAAAAATAGCCATTCTAACAGGAGTGAGATGATGTGTAATTGTGGTCTTAATTTGCATTTCCCTAATGATTAGTGATGGTGAGCACTTTTTTCATATACCATTTGGCTATTTGGATGTCTTCTTTGAAGGGTTATTTGCCCATTTTAAAGTTGATGTTGTTGCTATTATTATTATTTGCTTTTGAGTTGACGGAGTTCCTTATATATTTTGAGTATAAATCCCTTGTCAAAAATATGCTTTACAAATATTTCCTCCTATACTGTCAGTTGCCTTTTCATTCTATTGGTTGTTTCCTTTTCTATGCGGAAGCTTTTTAGTTTGATGTAGTCCTATCTGTCTGTTTTTGCTTCGGTTGCCTGTGCTTTTGGTGTCATATTCAAGAAGTCATTGCTAACATCAGTATTTTGAAGTTTTTTCCCTAGGTTTTCTTCTAGGTGTTTTATAGTTTGGGGTCTTCTGTTCAAGACTTTAATTTTGAGTTGATTTTTGTGTGTGGTGTAAGATAAAGGTCCAGTTTCATTCTTTTGCATGTGGATATTCAGTTTGCCCCACACTGTTTGTTGAAGTGACTATCTTTCCCCCCCTTGTGTACTCTTGGCATCCTTGTTAAGTAGCATTTCACCATATATATGTGGGTTTATTTCTGGGTACTCTGTTCTATTCCATTGATCCATATGTCTGTCTTTATACCCGTGCCATTACGTTTTGATTACTGTAACTTTGTAATATGTTTTGAAATTAGGAAGTATAAGGTTTTTAGCTTTCTTCTTTCTCAAGATTATTTTGGCTATTTGGAATTCTTTGTGGTTCTACATGAATTTTAGGATTGTTTCTTCTATTTCTATAAAAATGTCATTGGGATTTTGATAGGGATCATATTGAATGTGTAGATTCATTTGAGTAGTGCAGACATTTGAGCAATATTGTCTTCTGATCAATTAATATGGGATATCTTTCTATTTATTTGTACCTTTAAATTCCTACCAGCAATATTTTGTAATTTTCAGTGTACAAGAGTTTTGCTGCTTTGGTTAAGTTCATTCCTAAGAATTTTATTCTCTTTGATGAAATTAAATGGAAATGGTTTCTAAATTTCTTGCTCACATGGTTCATTGTTAGCATATAGAAATATAACTGATTTTTGTATATTGCTTTTGTATCCTGTAAAGACTTAATAATTCAAGCATGTGCTGAATTAATTTAGTAGTTCTAACAATTTTTGTGGCATCTTTAGAGTTTTCTACATATAAGGTCATATATATATACACACACAAATGGAGCTAATTTTACTTCTTCCTTTCTAATTTGAACTTTTGTTTCTTTCCTTACCTAATTGCTCTGGTTAGAACTTCCAGTACTATGTTGAATAGAAGTGGTGAGAGTGGGCATGTTTGTCTTGTTTCTGAATTAGGAAATCTTTCAGTTTTTCACAATGGAGTATGATGTTAACTGTGGATTTTTTTATATATGGCCTTTATCATGTTGAGGTAATTCCCTTTTATTCCTAGTTTGTTGAGTTTAGATTACTCAACTTTCAACATGAAAAAGTGTTGAATTTTGTCAAATGCTTTTTCTGCATTTATTGAGATGATCATGTGATTTTTTTTCTCCCTTCATTCTGTTAATGCGGTGTATCACATTGATTGCTTTGCATATGTTGAGTTACCCTTGCATTCCAGGGGTATAGTCCATTTGATCACCGTGTATGATATTTTTATGTGCTGTTGAATTTGGTTTGCTAGCATTTTATTTTAAATTTTGCATCTATATTCATCAGTGATATTGGTTTATAGTTTTCTTGTAATATCTTTTTTTAAATATAAATTTATTTATTTTAATTGGAGGTTAGGGAGAGGGTGGGATGATTTGGGGAATGGCATTGAAACATGTATAATATCATATATGAAACAAATCACCAGTCCAGGTTCGATGCATGATACTGGATGCTTGGGGCTGGTGCACTGGGATGACCCAGAGGGATGTAATATCTTTTTTTCTGGTTTTGCATCAGGATAGTGCTGGTCTCATGAAGTAAACTGGGAAGGGCTCCCTCCTCTTCAGCTTTTTGAAAGAGTTTGAGAGTGGCTTCTGAAACTCTTTTTTAAAAGGATTAGAGCTAATTCTTTAAATTAAGAATTAACTTAGATATGAATTTAAAATTCTTTCAGTTCAGTTCAGTTCAGTTCAGTCTCTCAGTCGTGTTAAAAGAAGTTAATTTTTCTTTAAATGTTTTATAGAACTCACCATCTGGTCCTGGGCTTTTTAGTTGTTAGAAGGTTTTTGATTACTGAGTCAATCTCCTTGTTAGTTACAGTTCTGTTCAGCTTTTTCTGTTTATTCATGATTCAGTCTTGTTAAGTTACAGATTTCTAGGAATTTATCCATTTCTTCTAGGTTATCCAGTTTGTTGGTATTTAACTGTTCATTGTTGTTATTGTTCAGTTGGAAAGTCATGTCTGACTCTTTGCAACCCCATGAACTGCAGCATGCCAGGCTTCCCTGTCCTTCACTGTCTCCTGGCGTTTGCTCAAACTTATGTCCATTGAGTCAGTGATGCCATCTAACCATCTCATCCTCTGCCATCCCCTTCTCTTTTGCCCTCAATCTTTCCCAGTATCAGGGTCTTTTCCAATGAGTTGGTTCTTTGTATCAGGTGACCAAAGTATTGGAGCTTATAATCATTCATAGTAGTTTCTTATAATTCTTTTAATTTCTATGGCATTCATGACAATATGTCTTCTTTCATTTAATTTTTTTCCTCTTTAATTTTTTATTTTATTTATCTGAGTATTTTTTAAACTAACTTAGTTCATGGTTTGTTAATTTTGGTGATCTTTTTTAAAAACCCAACAGTTAGTATCATCAATTTCTTTCTATTCTCTGTTTTGTTTATTTATGTTCTTAATTACTCCCTTCTTTTAACTTTGGACTTAATATGTTCCTTTTTCTAGTTTATTGAAATGTAATGTTAGATTGTTCATTTGAAAAGTTTCTTCTTTCTTAATATAGGTAATTACCACTACAAACTTCCATCTTATTACTGCTATTGCTGCATTCCATAAGTTTTAGTATGTTGTGCTTTCACTTTCATTGGTCTCATTGTATTTTCCAATTTCCCTTTTGATTTCTTCTGTGATTTATTGGTTATTCAAGATTATGTTTTTTAAATTTCCACATATTTGTGAATCTTCCAGTTTTCCTCCTGCCATTAATTTCCAGTTCCATTCCATTGTGGTTGGAAAATATAGTTGGTATGATCTTCAGTTTTTAAAATTTTATTGACTTATTTTGTTACCTAACGTGATCTATCTTAGAGAATGTTCTGTGTGCACTTGAGAAGAATGTGTATTTTGCTGCTATTTGGTGGGATGTTCTATATATGTCTGTTAGGTTCATATGGTATTGCTCAAGTCTTTTGTTCTCTTATTGATTTTATGGCTGAATGTCTATCCATTATTGAGAGTGACATATTGAAATCACCTACTATTAATTATGTTGATGTCTATATCTCCCTTCAGTTTTGTCAGTAGTCCTCTGATGTTGCATGCTTTATATTTATATTTATAATTTTTATAACTTACTGGTGAATTGACTTTTTATCATTATATAATGCCTTTCTTAATAGTGTTTTTTTAAACTTATAGTTCTTTTGTGTGATATAAGTATAGCCACACCCCCTCTCTTTTGGTTGCATTCTGCATGGAATATCTTTTTCCCTCTTTTCAAATGAAGCTTATGTGTGTCCTTAAGTCTAAAGTGAATCTATTGCAGGCAACTTGCAGTTGGATTTTATTTATCCATCAACCACTCTGTATTCTGATTGGAGAATTTAATTCATTTTCATATAAATTAATTATTGATAAGGAAGGAACTACCATTGCCATTTTATTATTTTCTGTGTGTCTTGTACCTTTTTTGGTCCCTTTTTAACTGCCTTGCTCTCTTCCCTTCTTTCATTTTTAGTGACATGCTTGATTTCTTTCTCATTTTCTTTTGTGTATATTCTATAAGCATTTTCTTTGTGGTTACTATGGAGCTTATATAAAACATAGTTATAATCATTTATTTAAACTGATAATAATAGCTTCAATTACATGCAAATACTTTACACTTTTAGTTTTTCTCCCACCACACCTTATGTTATCAGTGTCATGAATTACATTTTTTTATATTGTGCATCCACTAACCTATTTTTATAGTTGGAGTCATTTTTTATACTTTTGTCTGTTAACTTCATTGCAGAATTAAAATGATTTATATATTACTGTTACAGTACTCACTATACTGTATTTGTCTATATATTTACTTTTATTAATAAGCTTTATACTTCTATATGATTTCATGTTTCTTTTTGTTTCAACTAGAAGGACTCTCTTCAGAATTTCTTGTAGGACAGATCTAGGAGTAATGAACTGCCTCAGCTTTTGCTTATCTGGTCTATTTCTCCTTCATTTTCAAAGAAAAATTTTCTTGGGTATAATGTTCTTGGTTGGCATTATTTTTTACTTTTAGCATTTTGAAGATATCATGCCATTCCCTTCTTTCCTTGTAGGTTTCTGCTGAGAAATTCAGAGTCTTATAGTGGTTCCCTTGTCATGAGGAGTTGCTTTTTTCTTGCTGATTTAATAATTCTCTTTGCCTTTAAATTTTGACAGTTTTATTATAAAATGTCTTAATGTCAGTTTCTTTGGGTTCTCATTGGAGTCCATTGGACCTCTGAATATGCATGTTGATTTTCTTCCCCAAATTTGGAAAGTTTTCAGTCATTATTTCTTAAAGTAAATTGCCTGTCCCTTTCTCTCTCTTCTCCTTCTGGGACTCCCAAAATACATTTATAAAATTTGATTGTATCCTTTAAGTCTCTTAGACTTTCTTTACTCTTTTTCATTCTTTTTTCTTTTTGTTCCACTGACTGGATAATTTCAAATGACCTGTCTGTGAGTCACTGGTTACACTGCTTACTCAAGTCTGCTGTTGAAACTTTCTAGTGAATTTTTTAGTTATATTTTTCTGCTGTAATTTTCTGTTTGGTCCTCTTAAAAATATTTTTTGTCACTTTGTTGATATTCCTGTTTTGTTCATACACTCTTTTCTTGAGCTTGTAGTTCATCCATGATGGTTGTTTTATCTATTTTTTAAATTTATTTATTTATTTTTAGCTGTGCTGGGTCTTCATTGCTGTGTGGGCGTTTCTCTAGTTGTGGTGAGTGGGAGCTACTCTCTAGTTGGCAGTGCACAGGCTTCTCATTGAGGTGGCTTCTCTTGTTGTGGAACATGGGCTCTAGGTGCATGGGCTTCAGTAGTTGCAGCACATGGGCTCAGTAGTTGTGGCTCCTGGGCTCTAGAGCACAGGCTCAGTAGTTGTGGTGCATGGGCTTAGTTGCTCTCTAGCATGCAGCATCTTTCTGGACCATGGACTGAACCCATGTCTCCTGCATTGGCAGGCAGAATCTTTACCACTGAGCCACCAGGGAAGCCCCCATGATTATTTTAAATTCTTTGTTAGGTAATTTATATATCTCTGTTTCTTTAGGATCAGTTTCTGGAGATTTTTTTTTTTTGGTCATATTTGCCTGTTCCTTTGTGTGTCATCTAACTTTTTGTTGGGTCTGTGTATTTGAGAAAATAGCCACTTCTTCCATTTTTCATGGACTGACTTGGTACAGTGAAAGACCTTCACCAATTAGCATGGCTACAGTTTCTGGGGTTTCTGAAACCTTTTATAGGGGGATATGTTTTCTCTGGTCCTATACATGCAATTTCTCTGTTAGACTTGCCAGTTTGTCTTTTGGGAGCTTGTGAATCCTTGTTCCCACTGGTGTCTGTCTGTGCTGATGCATGTTATCTGGTTCTGTAGCAGCAGGCTGCTCCACTCTCTTTTCATCTCAGTGACACCACCAGGCATCCAACGTATGCTACCTCTCTATCACCACCCCAGTTCTGGTGAGACAGATACCAGTCCCTTGGGCAGCTCTCCTAAAAGGCCAAAATGCTGGTGCACATTATACTTCTCTCCTTCCCTCTTGTTGAAGCATTTTTATAATGGCTGCTTTAAAATCTTTCTTGGATAATTCCAGTATATATGTTATCTCCATATTGGTTTCTATTGATTGTGTTCTCTTATTCAACTTAAGGTATTCATGGTTCTTTGTATGATAAGTGATTTTCTGTTGTATCCTGGACATTTTGGGTATTATGAGACCCTGTATCTTTTATCAATCTTTTCTTTTAGTGGGTCAGCTCTGAGATTGCTCAGGTGCAGGAATGGAGGCATGGCTTCATTACTGCCAGGTGTGGGTGGGAGTCAAGTGTTCCCACTCATAATCCATTGATACTGAGGTAGGAGTAGGGGGAACTGGGCAAGGGTGAGATCTCATGTTTCCCTCTCAACCTCTGATGACATCATCTTGGCTTATTATTGCTTGAGGCCACTTCTACCATCATGCTCTAAGGGCTTCATTACTGCCTGAAAGGGATGAATGTCCCAGATCCCCATTTATCCTTTTTTGAAACCACTTTAGGGAGTGAGGGAAGGGTGTGGGTGGCTCTTTATAGCCAGATGAATGTAGAAGCCTTTCTCCCCACTCGGTCTTTGCTGATGAGTGTGGAATGAGGCCACAGTGTTTTCTCTGGTGCTTTCTCTTGTCTTGCTAGACTACCACTTTCCTATTCTTTTGGCTAGAACTTTTGGGAGGACATTTTTGTCTGCATCCATTGGCATTTCTGCGTTACTGGCTTCTCCATCACGAGGTCTAAGAGATATATTACTTATAGAAAAAACCCAAGAAACTCATTGTCAGGTCATTGCTTGGGTCTTGAGATCCCTAGCCAAACTGTCTTCTACCTTTCAAAGTTCATGTGTGTGTGTGTGTGCATGCTATATTAATATTATTGTATCATTATATTAATATGTTTCTTATTATATATATTAATATATTTTTATTATCATATATAGTATAATGTCCAATGTTTTCAGCTGCACTTATTGGGAAGAATAAAGAAATGTATCTATTCTATTTTTTCTTAGAACCAGAAATTACATAAGTGGTTACTTAAAAACATGGATGCTATATTAGCTATAGCCTTTGTCCAATAAAAATCTAGATAAGAATAGGTAAAATCACTCTGACCCCTACCTGCATTGGTATACTTCTTTTTAGGAATTTTTTTTTTTACTATGGTAAAAAAGCACATAACCAAAAAAAAAAAAAAAACAAAAAAAACCCATCTTAACTGATTTTAAGTTTTCAGTTCAGGAATGTTAAGTATATTCACATTATTGTAAAACAGATCTCTAGAACTTTTTTATCTTTTAAATCCGAAGCTCTGTACTCATTAAACAATTTACCTTTTCCTTAGTTCCTGGTAACCACCATTCTACTTTCTGTTTCTATGAATTTGACTAGTTTCGACATCTCATATAAATAGAATGATACCATATTTGTCCCTCTGTGACTGACATTTAACCTAGCATCATTTTCTCAAGGTTCATCCATGTTATAGCATGTGACAGGATTCCCTTCCTTTTTAAGGGTGAATAATGTTTCATTGTATGTGCATAGTGTATTTTTGGCTGTGCTGGGGCTTTGTTGCTGTGCACAGGCCTTCTCCAGTTGTGGTGAGTGGAGGCTACTCTCCAGTTGCAGTTTGCAGGCATCTCACCGTGGTAGCCTTTCCCATTGCAGAGCACGGGCTCTAGGGAGCACAGGCTTCAGCAGTTGTGGTATGCAGGCTCAGTAGTTGTGGTGCATGGGCCCAGCTGCCCCACAGCATGAGAAATCTTCCCGGACCAGGCTCGAACCCATGTCCCTTGCATGGGCAGATGGATTCCCAACCACTGGACCACCAGGTGAGCCTGGTGTACTTCTATATACTTAGTAAAACTTGACTGTCAAGTAAAAATTCTTTGCTAAACCTTGCTTTTCCAGAGTAAAGAACTATGGATGATGGGATACCATTCATTATTCCTACAGATTCTTTGCTGTTTAGCACAGCTGCTGCCCACACCAGAGGTTTTACTCATTCAGGCATTGATGCCTAACCTAGTTCCTTTGTGGTACAATAGAGTGGGGCTAGGGTCTGCATCCCAGAGAAGGCAATGGCACCCCACTCCAGTACTCTTGCCTGGAAAATCCCATGGACGGAGGAGCCTGGTGGGCTGCAGTCCATGAGGTTGCTAAGAGTCGGATATGACTGAGCAACTTCATTTTCACTTTTCACTTTCATGCATTGGAGAAGGAAATGGCAACCCACTCCAGGGTTCTTGCCTGGAGAATCCCAGGGACAGAGGAGCCTGGTAGGAGGCTGTCTTTGGGGTAGCACAGAGTCAGACACAACTGAAGCGACTTAGCAGCAGCAGCAGCAGCAGGGTCTGCATCCTGTCTTTCTCTTTATTCATTATCATTATATTTCTCTTAAGACTAGTCTCCTTTAGTGACTTTCAGCCTGAGGCTCTGTCAGGTCTTCTAAAGGGTAGAAATCGAAAAAGGCAGAAACAGACTTTGAATGGAGAGAGACTTCAAAGTAAATCCAACCCTGAGCCCTGCCTCCTCCATGAAGCCTTCTCTGAATAAGCTGTCCTGTGAAAGTGCAAGTCACTCAGTCATATCTGACTCTTTGTGACCCCATGGACTGTAAAGTCCGTGGAATTCTCCAGGCCAGAATACCGGAGTGGGTAGTCTTTCCCTTCTCTTGGGGATCTTCCCAACCCAGGGATCGAACCCAGGCCTCCTGCATTGCAGGCCGATTCTTTACCAGCTGAGCCACATGGGAAGCCCAAGAATACTGGAGTGGGTAGCCTATCCCTTCTCCAGTGGATCATCCCGACCCAGGAATCGAACTGGGGTCTCCTGAAGTACAGGTGGCTTCTTTACCAACTGAGCTATTTAGGGAAGCCAAGCTATCCCATACTTATATCCTTTTTCAGATCTCCTCTAACGCTTGCTTCTACTGTACAACCCAATATTCATCTTGTCTTACCAATTAAAATAAAAGTTCTGTTACGTGGCTGTTTCTGGGAAAAAGACGTTTTTAACAACTAGGTTTTTCAAATGGCTCATGATTTTTCTAAGTATAATGTGTGTTTTAAAAAACATTTTAACCACCATGATAAAACATTTTGAATGGAATTTTCCAACAAACAACAAACCAAAAAACTCCAAACAAACAGTCTACTCCTCTGACTTCTTATACAATGTTGATGTACATAATTTAATCCTTTTGGTTAAGGATCATTATTATGACTGTGAGTTGTTGAATAGTGTCAGTTATTATAATATGCTGCTGCTGCTGCTAAGTCGCTCCAGTTGTGTCCGACTCTGTGTGACCCCATAGGCGGCAGCCCACCAGGCTTCCCCGTCCCTGGGATTCTCCAGGCAAGAACACTGGAGTGGGTTGCCATTTCCTTCTCCAATGCATGAAAGTGAAAAGTGAAAGTGAAGTCGCTCAGTCATGTCCAACCCTAAGCGACCCCATGGACTGCAGCCTACCAGGCTCCTCCGTCCATGGGACTTTCCAGGCAGGAGTACTGGAGTGGGGTGCCATCGCCTTCTCCGTATTGTAATATAGTGGTATTCTAAGGCTTGTATGCATGTGTGTGCTCAGTTGTCTCTGACTCTTTGCAACCCCAAGGACTGTAGCCTTCCAGGCTCCTCTGTCCATGGGATGATTTTCCAGTCAAGAGTACTGGAATGGGTTGTAATTTTCTCATCCAAAGGATCTTCCTGACCCAGGGATCAAACCCTCATCTCCTGCATTGGCAGGCAGATTCTTTACTACTGAGCCACCTGGAAGCCCATCCTAAGGCCTATTGAAATGTAATTTAATGTTTGCCCTTGCAATATGGCATAACTGATCATAGGCCATTTAGTGTGTGTGTGTGTGTGTATGTATGTGTGTGTGAATCCATGTTAGTTTTTCTTGGTTTTCTGTCTCTTTCCTTGTCAGCTAGACTTTCTGGCTGCTGTTGATATACTTTTGTAAAATTAATCCCTATTCCATAGCTTAGTAGGCTCAGCAAAGACTTCTTAACTAGGGCTTAATGCCTAAAGGGAATGTTTCTCAAGGGTCTTGAGAGGCTCAGGATTTACCTTCTCTAGTCTGTTTTGTTTATCTGCAGGCTCTTCTAGTTTGGGGAGCTTAGCTGTGGAACTAAGAACAAAACCTCCAGGAATAGGAACCATTGGAGGCCTTGAAGCCAAATATCCATAATTTATCCAAGTTCCTCTCACACTGCATGGCTCTCCAATCAGGAGTTTCCTGCTGGATGTGTTGGAAAGAATAGTTGATGACAGGAGGCATTTTGAGGCTACTCTGGCGTATACCACTTCCTCTCATCAGAGAAACAAGCTTTCAAAGGTGACACAAAAGAACTTCCATTGGGGGCTCTCTGACAAGGAGTAATCAAGGCTCTAACAAGGACTTCAGAGCATTTAAAAATTTTTCTATAGTGGTCACAATGGATAGTAGAGGGTAGAAATGGGAGCATCCTTCAGGGTCAGATATTGTGAAGTTCATAATGGAGAGGGAAACTATTGTGACTGTGTTGTAGAAACAGTTCAAAGTTCTAGAAGCGAGAACTGAATATAATGTATATTACACTGCTAGAGCTACATCTAGAAGTCATAATTAGAAAAAAATGAGGAAGACAGCTATTAACTCTACTTCCCTGAACATATCTATTTTCAATAGAATTATTTCAACTTTTCAAAGATCTTAGAATTTGAGTGTACTTGCTAATCCTGACTCTGGTGAAATGAAAGATATGTAAAACTGAAATACAAGCTTTGAAATTTAAGCATATTTTCTATTGGCTACACAAGTTATTAAACTCAGCTTTGGGGATATTAGTACTTCTTTACATTTTACAAAGTACTTTCACATCCATTCTGTCATTTGAACCTCACTACAGCTCTGTAGAGAGGAAAATATTATCACCATTTTATGGATAAGGAAAGGCAATCTTAGCTTGAAGATTGGCCCAAGGTGACTTGGCTAGTTGAAGAGCAGAAGTAGAACCTAGCTCTTCCAATTCATAGGTCAGTGTTCTCTTCAGTCTACTATGTTTTATTTCATTAAGATTTAGGGAACAAATTAAAAATATTTCTCAGATGAAGTGAGCTTCCAATCAAAATGAGCCTGTAAAAATAGATAGCATTTTGAAGTGCTATAAATCGAAAAATCCAATTAAATTAGCTTTAAATCTGAATAATATCTGAAGCCCCAAACTACTTGCAGTTGGACTTGATCTGTGTGTGTATACAGGGATAAATTCATAACTATATCTCCTGATAACAAAATAATATTTTGTTGTTAGCATACTTTTGATTTGCATTGCCAATCTGTACCAGAAATATCCACTGTAAGAATTTATCTTTTTCTTTTTTCTTGAATTGAAGTATTCCTTACAGACAATAAAGTACCCAAATCTTAAGTGTACAACTCAATGAAATTTTCATATGAGTAACCACCACCCATATCAAGACAGAATATTTCTGGTCCCCTAGAAGGTTCTCTCTTGCCTCCTTTTAGTCAGCATCTTTTCCCAAGGGCAACAGCTACTCTGACTGCTATTATCATAGATTAACTTTTCCTGATTCCAAACTTTATATAAATAGAATTGTATTATATGTACTGTTTTGTGTCTGGTTTCTTTTTGTTTAACATAATGTATGTGAGATCTATCCATGTTTTGCATATATTATTAGTTAACTCTTTTTTGTTGTTGTGTACCATTTCCATGTGTGATTTACCACAATGTATCCATTGTCCTTGTCTTAGTCAATTCAAGCTGCTATAACAAAGTTCCATAGACTGGGTGGATTAAGCCACAGACATTTTTTCCCCTCACAGTTCTGGAGGCTGGGAAGCCCTACATCATGGCACTAGCAGATTAGGTATCTGATGAGGTCCCTCTTCCTTGGCTGCAGACGGCCCCCATCTTACTGTGTCCTCATATGGTGGAGAGAGGTCATCTCTTTGATGTCTCTTTTTATAAAGGACACTAATCGCATTCATGAGGGCTCCACCCACATAACCTAATTACCTCCTGAAGACCTCACCTGTTGTACCATCACACTGGGGATTAGGGCTTCCACATGCAATTTTTGGGTGGACACAAGCGTTCAGTCTATCGTACCTGTGTCATAAGGCATTTGGGTTGTTTTTAGGTCTTGGATATTATGAATAAAGCTGCTATGAATGTTTTTGACCATATTTCTTGGTGGACATGAAAGTGAAAGTTGCTCAGTCATGTCCGCCTCTTTGAAACCCCATGGACTATAGCCTGCCAGCATCTCTATCCATAGAATTCTCCAGACAAGAATACTGGAGTGGGTAGCTGTTCGCTTCTCCAGGAGATCTTCCCAACTCAGGGATCGAATCCAGGTCTCCCACATTGCAGGCAGATTCTTTACCATCTGAAGCACCATGGAAGCCCCAGAACACTGGAATGGGTAACCTATCCCTTCTCCAGGGAATCTTCCTGACCCAGGAATCAAACTGGGGTCTCCTGCATTGCGGTCTTCTTTACCAGCTGAGCATGAGTACTCATTTTTCTTGGCTATAAACCTAAGAGTGTAATTGCTAGTGTAGATGCAATAAAAGGACATTTTAACTTTGAATTAATTTAACTTAGAATGATTTAACTTAGTATTAATGAAAGAACTGATGGCTGAGAATAAGAAAAGTCACTGTGAACAGCCACTTTTAGGGATTAAAAATGGACCTGTGTTGTTTAGCATGTCAAGATATTAGAAAGTATTTTTGCTGTGGTTGATGGGTTGAGTCTTTCATGCTTGTGGGTAGATAGATATTTATTTTTCTGGTGTCTGGTACATAGAGTGCACATGAGGGCTAAAGAACCATTTAAATACAAGTTGTACCTTTTTTGGATGGGATTAGATTGTCTTTTCTTGGGTAATGTGGCTCAAATCATCATAGAATAACATTGAAAAATCAAGTTCACTTTACAGGAATTTGTCTTAGGATGAGCTTGGGGTACATCTTTTGGTTTGAAAGTTAAGGTACACATATAATTTTATGTAATCCAAAAAACTTCAGTCTGGCAGTATAATTTTACATTACCTTGAAGGTAAAGAATTTTTAAACATCATATGTCTGCTAGCAACATTTACTAATGAAGTGTGATGTTGAAAGGGTGTGGGGAAAATTCCTGTGGTCTGGGAAGCGGGTGAGATGGCTGTAAACAGAGAAGAAAACTGGAAAAATGCTCCAAATGAAGAGTAGTGTTTCTGGGAAGAATTCAGAGTTTTTCCAGTTGTGCTGTACCACTGAGCGTGTGGTAAGACAGAGACTCACCTTAACCCCTTCCTTGATAAAGTTTTCATTTTGTTTCTTAACCAAATTTAATTTGATAATGAATGTTAAAAAAAAAAAATAAAAAACACCCTACATTATAGGCAATTATTTGCTGCACTGCTTGTGTTCTGCAAATAGTGCAATACCTAGACTTCCTTTTGGATGTCTTTGAAACCCTTCAGAGGCTCCATGAAGCCTGGGTTAAATCCAGAATTTTTACCAAGGCTTCTAAGGCCAGTATCTCCCAGCCCTGTGTGCCCCATTAACCTCAACCTTTGATGGTCTCCATGTGGCATCACTATTCCAGTCTCTCAGCTCTCAGTGATTTGGTACAAGTTTCCCCTCGACCTGGAACATCCTTCCTCTGCCCAATAGGCTTAACTTTCATCCTTTAAGGCTAAGTCCTGCCATCACCTTTCTTCCCAAAGCCTTCTCTGGACCCTAGACTGACTTACACAACTCTCTGCTGTTCTGCCCTAGCCCCATGTGCAGACACTGACCATACTGTATCAAAATTAACTCTCCTTTTCTTTCTCTTTCCATTAGACTTGATGTTGCTTAAAATATGTCGCTGTCCCCAGGGCCTAGCCCAGTTCTGGTCATATGAAGGGCATTCAGTAAAGGATTATTAAATCAATGTTTCAGTTCAGTTCAGTCGCTCAGTCATGTCCGACTCTTTGTGACCCCATGAATTGCAGCACACTAGGCCTCCCTGTCCATCACCAACTCCCAGAGTTCACTCAAACTCACATCCATCGAGTCGGTAATGCCATCCAGCCATCTCATCCTCTGTCGTCCCCTTTTCCTCCTGCCCCCAATCCTTCCCAGCATCAGAGTCTTTTCCAATGAGTCAACTCTTCCCATGAGGTGGCCAAAGTACTGGAGTTTCAGCTTTAGCATCATTCCTTCTAAAGAACACCCAGGGCTGATCTCCTTTAGAATGGACTGGTTGGATCTCCTTGCAGTCCAAGGGACTCTCAAGAGTCTTCTCCAACACCACAGTTCAAAAGCATCAATTCTTCGGCGCTTAGCTTTCTTCACAGTCCAACTCTGTTTAGGTGGACATATAAACCAGTTTTTGGACTTTAGTCAGTGTCCCCATTCATTCAATAAACATTTGAAGGCCCTTAGGGGAAAACTTACTGCAGGGCATTATAATCAGAGCTATAGGGGATACAGAGATGAACACTACATGGGCTGAGATGGGAGTACATTCCAATAGCAGAGAGATGACATGCCTGCAAATAACAATAACCTAAAGTACAAAGTGCCCAGTGCCATTAGGGAGATATAAATAAAGGACTACATATAGAAGCTTAGTGGAAGGAGCAAGTGCTTCTTTTGGTGGGAAGACTGAGGAAGAAATGTTCATAGAGAAGGTAGTATTTGAGGTAGGCATGCATGCTCAGTTGCTAAATCATGTCCAACTCCTTGTGACCCCATGGACTGCAGCCCACCAGGCTACTCTGCCCATGGGATTTCCCAGGCAAGAACATTGGAGTGGGTGTCTTCTCTGGGGGATCTTCCTGAACCAGGAATCGAACCTGTGTCTTCTGCATTTCCTGCATTGGTAGGTGGATTCTTTACCACTGAGCCACCTGGGAAGCCATTTGTATTTGAGGTAGGAATTAAGTGCAAGTAGGACATAAATGAGCAAAGAGTCTCCCGTGTATCATGTGGTTTATATTGTCTGAAAAGAGTAGATCTCATGAAGGAGTAATGAGCAGTGGGGAACAATTAGAAACGTAGGACATGGCTGTATTGGCTGCTGCTGCTGCTGCTTCAGTCGTGTCCGTATTGGAGAGGGTCTCAAATGCCAGGTCGATGAATTTGTATTTGATTCCTATACATTGGAGCAATCTTAGAAGTCCATGGAAGTTTCTGACCAGCTTCGTGACATGGGTGGAGAAATCCTTTAAGATTAGTCTGGCAAAGGTGTGCTTTAGTGTTTTCTTAGTAAATCATTATTAGGTAATTAATTGCTAAGCTAATAATTTTACTAAATAGTGTGGAAAAACTCCAAGGCCTGTAGCTCCTTGACATTTATGCACTAGTCCTTTCTCACTGGAAATGTAGATGAGGTAAGAAATCATATGACTGATGGTTCTGAGAAATGAACATTGAAATTGACAGGGGAGAGAAACACTATCAAGTTAGAAATGGCTCATAAAAATGCATAGACATATAAAGTGTTGTTTGCTTAGCAACCGTGTCCAAAACATTGCCTTCAGCTGTCCGGAAAAATCCAGACACGGTATATGAATTATATTGTTAATATTTATTCCTTTGGGGGTAGTTTAGATCATTTGCAGTTAAAAATAACTACACTGTTCCAACCTCAGACTGTCTACTCTTAGTCTCCCCTATAAACAGTGGGTATTGCATTGTCAGTCTGCTTTATAGGATGTTATATAATCAGAGTATCTGGTTTCTTGCCACCTTAGGCCAGGCCTTCAACACTTCATGCCTGGATTATTACAACTTTCTCCTTGGTCTCCCTCTCTCTAGTGCCTCACATCAAGGTTTTATCATAGCAGCAAGATATAGTAGGAAGAATACTGAATGGAGAATAAGATGAACTCAGTTTGAACCCTGGTTATACTGTTCATTAACTATATAACCCTGGGCAAGTCATATCACCTGAGACTCAACGGAAGGTCATGAAAGTAATGATCCTTGCCATGGCTATCTCAAGGGGCTGTCACAGGATCATGTGAAAGCACTCTGAACACTGTTAATGGCTTTACTCAGACATGGACGCAACTGCTTGCTTTCCACTCTCTACAACCCAGTCCCAAGCCACCTATTTAATCTCATTGCTCAGTATTCTCTGGAACCAGTCCCCATCTCTGACACACATGTGAGATGTTCCCCTCATCTGGAATATTCTCCCCACTCATCTCTGCTCATTTAGGGACCAAGCGGTAATTTGGGGACCAGTTCACATCCTACGTCCTCCTTGAAATCTTCCCTGATGACTCTAATACTCGGGGATTTCCCCCATTTCTGAATTTCGACAGTACTTAGTTATTATCAACACTTGCCTATGTACATTACCTTTTATTTTTAGCTCTTTCCTTTTACCTAAGGTTCGTGTGTTTAACTAGATTATGACTTTATGATGTCTTCGCTTGTTCATTTAACATTTAGTGAATGTGTATGAGGATGTTTCCTCTGTATTACTCACAGAACCAAGTATGGAACTTAATAAACAATTGCTGGCTCATTTATTTAGAAATTCACACAGAATCTCTTAAGAAAGAGACAAGTGAACCTATCTTCTTTTCTAAGAGCTTAGAGTACCCCTCCTAACAACCCACCCTACCGTCACCTCCAGTAGAATCATAAAAACACTGTTAGAATAGGACTGCAATAGAACTGTGATGACAAAACTATTCTACAACTGTGCTGTCCAGTATGGTAGCCACTACCACATGTGGCTGTTGAGCGCTTGAAATGTGGCTAATGCAACTAACTTAATTTTTAGTTGTGTTTCAGTTCAGTCGCTCAGTCGTGTCCGACTCTTTGCGACCCCATGAATCGCAGCATGCCAGGCCTCCCTGTCCATCACCAACTCCCGGAGTTCACTCAGACTCACGTCCGTCAAGTTGGTGATGCCATCCAGCCATCTCATCCTCTGTCGTCCCCTTTTCCTCCTGCCCCCAATCCTTCCCAGCATCAGAGTCTTTTCCAATGAGTCAACTCTTCCCATGAGGTGGCCATAGTACTGGAGTTTCAGCTTTAGCATCATTCCTTCCAAAGAACACCCAGGGCTGATCTCCTTTAGAATGGACTGGTTGGATCTCCCTGCAGTCCAAGGGACTCTCAAGAGTCTTCTCCAACACCACAGTTCAAAAGCATCAATTCTTTGGTGCTCAGCTTTCCTCACAGTCCAACTCTCACATCCATACATGACCACTGGAAAAACCATAGCCTTGACTAGACGAACCTTTGTTGGCAAAGTGGTGTCTCTGCTTTTCAATATGCTATCTAGGTTGGTCATAACTTTTCTTCCAAGGAGTAAGTCTTTTAATTTCATGGCTGCAGTCACCATCTGCAGTGATTTTGGAGCCCCAAAAAATAAAGTCTGACACTGTTTCCACTGTTTCCCCATCTATTTCCCATGAAGTGATGAACCAGATGCCATGATCTTCGTTTTTTGAATGCTGAGCTTTAAGCCAACTTTTTCACTCTCCTCTTCCACTTTCATCAAGAGGCTTTTTAGTTCCTCTTCACTTTCTGCCATAAGGGTGGTTTCATCTGCATATCTGAGGTTCTTGATATTTATCCCGGCAATCTTGATTCCAGCTTGTGCTTCTTCCAGCCCAGAGTTTCTCATGATGTACTCTGCATATAAGTTAAATAAGCAGGGTGACAATATACAGCCTTGACGTACTCTTTTTCCTATTTGGAACCAGTCTGTTGTGTTTAACTTGAATTAATTTAAATGTAGGCAGCTGCACATGGTTACTGTATTGGATAGCATACGTCTAGACCACTGATATTCCAACTTTTTAAATCCAAGAATACATTGAGAAATAAATTTTATATTTCAATCCAATTTATATACACACAACCAACTGATGAGTTATGATATGCTGTTTGAAAACATATGCTTGTCATTTTATAGATGGAGAATTGAGGCCCAAAGAAGTACAGTAAGTTTTCCAAGGTCACATAGCTAGTTAGCGGCAGAGTGGGACTAGAACTTACATTTTAGGGTTCTTAAGCTAGAGCTATTTTCAGGAGGGGTGACTCCTCCTTTTCTTCACCATGACAAAATAAAAGCCACCCCCAATGTTTTTCTTTTTAATGTTAGAGAAAAACCATTTGACACACTCATTCTGACTAAATATTGTCACATTGTCTTGCTTCCTACATAAAATATAAGCTCTGTATTTGGGTATTGCTGCTTTTTGGTTTGGATACTGTCCAAAATCAAAGATACATACAATGGAGGCTTGCTGTGGACCCACTGGATGATGTAACACTGGCACTAATGTGACATGGTCTTCCTTGGGAATATAACCATTCTTTTCATAAAAACAGGTTGATTCTTAAGAACAACAAAACCCACTGATGAAGAATCAAGGTGATTCTCACCTCAGTTTGTGGAATTTGCCTCAAATCTTGAATTATAAAGTGACCAAATACTTTTCCTCCTTCCCTCCCCCTCCCTCCAGTGTGCTACCATCTTTATATGCCTAATCAACAAAGATAACCATTATAAAAGTAGCATATTTTTATTCTTCTGAAAAATGCATCTGTTCAAGAAGATCAGAGTTACCTTATCAAAAGCAGAAAGAAGCAGCCATCTAGAGATTCAGTAGTCTCTATGTTACGTACATTCCTGACCCATTTGTATATGGAATCCCATTTCTTCATGGGTGTATCTAAAGGCATTTCAGGTAGCAAACAGCAGGCAATAACTCACCTCATGTGAAGAGTTGACTCATTGGAAAAGACTCTGATGCTGGGAGGGATTGGGGGCAGGAGGAAAAGGGGACGACAGAGGATGAGATGGCTGGATGGCATCACTGACTCGATGGACGTGAGTCTGAGTGAACTCCGGGAGTTGGTGATGGACAGGGAGGCCTGGCGTGCTGCAGTTCATGGGGTTGCAAACAGTTGGACACGACTGAGCGACTGAACTGAACTGAAGTGTAAAAAGCAAACAAAATATATTTACAAGACGATAAGCTTTTCAAACTTGTCACTTTAAAGAAAACCAGAAAGAGTCCATTTTTTAATTGCATTTGATTCTACCATTGTTGCCAATAAGATGAACTGACTGAAATCTTTAAGAAATGTTGTGTTTTGAGGGGCCAAGTTTCTATGGCCCAATTGCTTTTTATAGCTGAAAACCAAAGGGTCTTATCACTTAGCAATGGTTCCTTTGACAATGTGACTGGTTATCTCTTTGCTGACTCGTCCTGAAATCTGTCAGGAGCAGATTCCTGTCTTGCACTACCACCAATACTAGTCAGTTCAATAGAATCTCAAAAAGTCATAAACTTTAGCTGAATGGTAACTCTTTGGCTAAGGTTTTCTAGCCTAAGTCTAAAAATGACAAGATTGTTTTCTTAGGGTGTCAGAGTTTACACTGGTCTGTAGAGAAATCATTCATGTCTTTGGCATTCTTTGACAACCCAGCATCACTGAGGTGTGACTCGCTGAATAAATTCAAGGAAACTTGCAGTTTTGAATGTGAAAAATCCCCTTTGAAATGCTAAGAATTGCTATCTAGTTCTTTATTTTCAAAATTCTTGGGTGTCAGAAAAGCAGGGCACTGGGAGGAAGAGAAATGAAAATGGGGGCGGGGCCTATGCACGGACGAGCAGAGGCTGGGAAGACCAGGACACTACATGGACCCAGGAGGAAGGGGATGAAGGTACACTTTAGGCTGAGTGTTATTCTTCTGGGTTCCTCCTGCTTTCCTCAGCTCTGCTAATCAACCTGCCATTTGCCAGGTACCTCTGTGCGACCCCTGTGCAGGTTGATTTTCCTCTGAATTTTTTGTAGCCTCTCATTGCTTTGTCAAGCAAATCCATGACTCTACCATGTTCTGGCTGGATCAAGATTATTATCCCCTACCCCCCACCACTATGTTTTTCTGCTACCATTTCATCACCCACACTTGAAAAATACAAGTTATTTTTTACTCTCTGTCTCGCTTTTCCTAGACCCATCCCACATGCTTGCCAAATCCTTTTGGTGTTCCTCCAACCAGGAGTTTCTTCCCTTCCCCCATCTCACTTTTTTTTCTTTTTTTTTATCTTTTTTTTTTTCACTAAAGTTCAGCTTTTTTTTTTTTTTTTTTTTAATTTTTGGCCACACTGCTCGGCATGTAGGATGTCAGTTCCCTGACTAGGCACCGAACCGGTGCTCCCTGCAGTGGGAGCATGGGGTCTTTTTTTTTATATCTTTTTATTTTTAGTTTTTAAATTTATTCATTTTTAGTTGGAGGATAATTACTTTACAATATTGTATTGATTTCTGCCATACATCAACATGAGTCCGTCATAGGTATACATGTGTCCCCTCCCTCTTGAACTTCCCTCCTACCTCCCGTTCCATCCCACTCCTCTAGGTTGTCAGAGCACTGGGCTTGAGCTCTCTGCATCATACAGCAAATTCCCACTGGCTGGGAAGCACAGAGTCTTAAGCACTGGACTGCCAGGGAAGTCCTGAGGCTCAGCTTTGATGCTACCTTTTCAAGGTTGTTGAAGGTCTTTTCATCCCCAAGTTAATCATTTGTTGCCTTCCACATCACTTTCCTTTTTTAAATTGAAATGTAGTCGATTTATATTAGTTTCAGGTATACAGCACTGTGATTCAATATTTTTACAGCTTATACTCTATTAAAAATTACTACAAGATGATGGCTATAATTTCCTTTGCTATATACAATACATACTTGTTGCTTCACTATCTTATACATAGTAGTTTTTATCTCTTAACCCCATACCCCTAATTTGCCCTTCTCCTCTTCTCTCTCCCCTTTGGTAACCATTAATTTGTTTTCTTTATCTATAAGTCTGTTTCTGTTTTACATATATTATTTGCATTATTTTTTATATTGTACATATAAGTGATATCATACTGCATTTGTATTGATCTCACTTATTTAACTAAACATAATATTTTCTAGGTCTATCCATGTTGCTGCAAATGGCAGTATTTCATCCTTTTTATGACCAAGTAGTATTCCATTGTATGTATGTATGTACGTGTATATATATATATGTATATACCACATCTTATTCATCTATTCAGCTGTTGATGGGTTCTTGGGTTGCTTCCATATCTTGGCTATTGTACATAGTGCTGCTATGAATTTTGGGGTGTATGTATCTTTTTGAATTAGTGTTTTCATTTTTTTCTGAGTGTATTATCAGTAGAATTGCGGATCATGTGGTAGTTCTGTTTTTAATTTACTGAGGAACCTCCATACTGTTCTCCATAGTGGCTGCACAAATTTACCTTCCCACCAGCAGTGTACACAGGTTCTCTTTTCTTCACATTGTTTCCAACATTTGTTATTTGTAGGTTTTTTGATGATAGCCATTCTGACAGGTGTGAGATCATATCTCCTTGTTAGTTTGATTTGCATTTCTCTGATAATTAGTGATGTTGAGTATCTTTTCATATAGTGGTTAGCCATCTGTATGTCTTCTTTGGAAAAAAGTCTATTCAGGTCTGCTCATTTTTAAATCATTTAAATCAGGTTTTACCATTTTTAAATCATTTTGTGTTTTTTGATGTCATATCACAGTCTACATCTTCAATATTATCCCTTTACTGTTTATTGTAGTTATAATTGCTTATATAATTTTTTTGTCTTTTAATTTACATACTGGCTTATTTAAGTGTTTTACCCCAGTCCTTACTACATATTTATTTGCCTTTCCTATTGGGATTTTCCCTTTACTATAGATTTTTACTACTTTTCCATTTAGAAAAGATCCTTCAGCTTTTCTTTTATTGTACATTTAGTATTGAGGAACTCTTTTAATTTTTGTTTATCTGAGAAGTTCTTTATTTCTCCTTCTAAATGATAATTTTGCTGGGTAGATTGTCCTAGGTTGCAAGTTTTTACCTTTTAACACTTTAAATATATCATGTTACTCCTTTCTGGCCTGCAAGGTTTCTGCAGAGAAATCAGCTGATAGCCTTATGGAGGTTGCCTTGCAAATGACTCTTGTTTTTCTCCTGCTGCCTTTAGAATCCTGTCTTTATCATTTACTTTTGCCATTTTGATTATGATATGTGTTGGTGTGGGTCTGTTTGAGTTTATCTTATTTGGGATCCTGTGTGATTCCTATACCTGTGTATCTATTTCCTTCTTCAGGTTTGGGAGTTTTCAGGCATAATTTCTTCAAATACATTTTTGATCTTCCTTTCTCTCTCTTCTCCTTCTGGAACCCATATAATGCAAATATTTGGATGCTTAATGTTGTCCCAAGAATATCTTCAGTTGCTTTATTATTTTTTTTTTAATTTGCTTTTCCTACTGCTGTTCTGATTGTGTGGTTTCCATTTTTCTGACTTCTAGATCATTTACGTGTTCCTCTGTATTACTTTGTCTGCTATTCATTCCTTCTAGTGTGTCTTTTATTTCAGCTATTGAATTATTCATTTCTGACTGGGTCTTTTTAATGTTTTCTAGTTCCTTGCTGAAATGTTCTCGATTATATCAATTGTTTTCCCTAATTCAGTTAACATTTTTATTATCAATGTTTTGAATTATCTCGTAAATTTTTTTATTTCTGTTTTTTTAAATCTCTTTTGTTTCTCTTTCATTATTTTTCAGGGGTTTTCTCTTGCTTTTTCAATTGAGAGTAGTTTCTGTGCCTTTTCATTTTGCTTGACTTTCCCGCCTCTATGAGTTTAGGTGAAACAGCTGTCTACTGCAGTCTTGAAAGTGTATTTTTCAGTGGAACCATCTCTATACTGTGTGTGCCCAGTGCGTTTGGTGTGAGAGCTGGATTCGATGTGAACACAAGTCATTCTCGGTGGAACCATTTCTATACAGGCTGTGTGTGCTCAGTGCCTTTGGTGGGAGAGCTGGATTTGATGTGGACACAAGTCACATCTTTCCTCAGTGCACTGGCCACTATCACCTTGGTAATGGTTGTGGCTGGAGACAGAGCAGCTAGAGCTGGTGGTGAGTGTGAGATGGGACTTCCTCTCTGCTCAGTGGCTGTCACCACCCTCTCAGGGGTGGGGCCTGAGCTGACTCTGTTTTTCTCTCCTCCTCACACTAGGACCTTTGCCCCAGATAAGGGGAATGCTAAAGCAAGTGGGGCCCCATGTGCTGACTGCCTGCACAGATGTCCACAGCTTCACTCAGACATAGCTTCAGGTGCAGATCCCCTTTGTCCCTCACAGCCTTCACCACCCCTACCATGTTATGGAACCTCTCTACAGGAAAGACGGTGCCTGTGTGAACTCTCCATGTCTATTGGGAGGTCAGCTGTGGTGCAGTGGCTGCTGTCAGACATCTGGGGGGTTCTGAGGCACTGCTTCAGTAAGAGCTAAGAAAGTTCCACTCAGACCTCTGTGTCCCATGGTTGAATCTCTTCCTCTGTCGTGGGCACCCCAGATCCAGTTCAGCACTATGGCATGGGTTGAGCAGGACCAGAGTATTCACTGGTCTCAGGCTGGTGGGCATGGCAAAGTGGTCACAGGAAACCCAGAGCTGCTAAGCCAGACCTCTCTCTGCCTTGCCTCAGGGGCAGTTCTCCTTTGTCTCTCACAGCTGATCACTGTTCCCAGCCTCAGCTGTTCCTGCCGTGTTGTAGAACTGCTGGATATGGTGGGTGGGGCCCTTGTGATCACTCTGTGTGTATCAAGGTGGGGGGTGAGCTGTGGTGGGTGGCTGCCGTCTGAGATCTGGGCAACTTCTGGGGGTTGCTGTTTGAGTAGGTGTCAACAATGGCATTACCCTGGGACTTGGTCACCTCTGTGTCCCATGGTCAAGTCTTTTCCCTGGTCATGGCTTCCCCAGATCCAATTGCTGTGCCATGACACAGAATAGACAGGATGGGAGTGTTGCTTGGTACTTTGGGCTGGGGTGCATGGCTAGCTGGTTGTTGGAAACCCAGAGGGCTCAGAGCAAATCTTTCTCTGCCCTGCCTCAAAGACAGCCAATGCATGCCCTCCTCATGAGTGGAGTCCAGTCCTCTGGCCAGCCAAGGGGGCTTGTCTCCTGTACATAGGACCCTAGGTCTGGGACACCCAGTCTGTGGCTTGACCTGATCACACCCCACCTATGCAACCTCCCTTTTCTTCTGATTCCCCTCCCAGGGGTACAGGTCTTGACCTGATTACTTTTCTTCCTTTCCTCCTGGATTATGTGTGTATTGTTCTTACAACCTTGGTTGTACAGGAGTGCTTCTGCCAGTTTCCAGTTAGTTTCAGTGAGAATTGTTCCACGTGTAGGTGTATTTTAGATGCATTTGTAGCAGGAGGTAGGCTCCATTTCTTCTTACTCCACCATCTTGATCTCTTCTCTCCCACTTTCCTTTCTTATAGTACTTATTGTTGTTTGTTTGCAGACCTATCCTCTCTACTAGGTTAAATGCTTTGGACAATGGAGGCTACATCTCAGTGATGTCTTTTCCATTGTGCTTAGCATATAGTATGTATGTGCGTGCTAAGTTGCTTCAGTCGTGTCTGACTCTCTGCAACCCTATGCCCACCAGGCTCTTCTGTCCATGGGATTCTCCAGGCTAGAATACTGGAGTGGGTTGCCATGCCCTCCTCCAGGGGATCTTCCCAACCCAGGGATAGAACCCACACCTCTTAGGTCTCTTACATTGGCAGGTGGGTTCTTTACCACTAGCACCACCTGGGAAGCCCCCTTAGCACATAGTAGGTACTCTGTAAAAGTTTATAGAATGAGTATATTAATTTATATTCAGCCCTTACCATACCTCATGCAAAGAGTTGACTCATTGGAAAAGACCCTGATGCTGGGAGGGATTGGGGGCAGGAGGAGAAGGGGACGACAGAGGATGAGATGGCTGGATGGCATCACCGACTCAATGGACATGAGTCTGAGTGAACTCTGGGAGTTGGTGATGGACAGGGAGGCCTGGCGTGCTGTGATTCATGGGGTCGTAAAGAGTCGGACACGACTGAGTGACTGAACTGAATAGAACTTACCATACCTGTCTCCTGTGACCATTTTCTTATGATTTTGAAGGTGTGACCTGAAAATATGTTGAATGTGTGTATATTAAACTAGTAAATATACCAAAAAGGAAACAGACTGACAGAGAAAAAGTGAGTGGTTACTAGGTGGGAGAGAGATGTGGGAAGGGGAAGATAAGGGTAATGGGTTAAGAAGCACAAAGTACTTTGTAATAAGCTACAAGTACATATAGTACAGAACAGGGAACATAGTCAATATTTTATAATAACTATAAATGGTATGGGGCTTCCCTGGTGGCTCAGATGGTAAACAACCTGCTTGCAATGCAGGAGACCCAGGTTCGATCCCTGGATCGGGAAGATCCCCTGGAGGAGGAAATAGCAGTATTCTTGCTGGAGAATCTCATGGACAGAGGAGCCTGGCGGGCTACAGTCCATGGAGTCACAAAGAGTTGGACGTGACTGAGCAACTAACACTTTCACTTTTTTTTTTCACAAGCAAGATACTCTGTGGTGTCTCAGGCTTTTTCTGGCCCTGAGACTCTGTGACCTTTTGATTTCCCTTTTAGAGTCTTTTTATTGTTTGTGGGGAACAAACCCCACAGAATCTAGGAGACTTGATGCACAAGTTTTGTTAAGTGCTATCAGAAAATCTGTTAAAAAAGTGATTTTTTTCATTTACTTGCCGTTTTACAAAATAACGCTTACAAATATAGTCAATCACTGGAAAGCAAATTATTCAAGTAAGTCATCAGCAAAAATGGCAGAGTGAAGACTTCTGAAAATTCTACCCATAATAGAAATGAAAAGAACTGGCAAAGACGATCAGAACCAACTTTTGCTGCACTCTGGAAATTAACCAAAGGCTTGCACCAATCTGTGGAATATTCATTTATTCATGAAAAATGACTGCCTTATAATAGTCAGCTCTGTGGCATTTTCACTTGTGCTATGCCCATCTTTTGCTCTCCAGCTTTTCAGTGGCCTTGAGAATTCACAGCTTGCAACCATAGGGAAAGCCAGCAACCTGGTAACCCCTGGAGGATGCAGAACAGGTTTGAAACTGTTAAATCCTCATTTCTAGAGAGCTGTCATTATTTGATCTGTCTGGCAATTCCCCAGAAAACCCCACATGTAAAACTTTATTTGTCTTGTCTTGGAGGTGCAGATAGCCTCCCCCTCTCTGGGTTGGCGGGGGGGCTTTTCTGGAAAACTATTAGAGGCAAATGATTAACTTCACAGCTATTTGAGGAGTAGATAACCAAAAAGTTTGAAAGGTAAAGCTGAAGAATAATATATTTGTTGGGACTTTGAAAAGTTCCAGCATATTCTTGGGAACCTAGAGGACCACATGCCTGCTCAGGGATGTGTACAGTCCCAAGGCTATGTGCATGCTCAGGAAAGACCTGAGAAGGCCCTCAGCTCTCACTCTGGCTGACCTTGAGCTCTGTATAAGCAGAAAGGGAAGACTAAGGCATAGTTAATCAACTGCCTGGCTGAGTGTTGAAAGCATGCCCTAGCATGTACACAGAGCGTCTTGCCCAAGACTGGGAGACTTTTTGGTTCCAGGAGCTTATGGAAATCTTTTTCTCAGTTATTATTTGACTACTAAGCTAACCCAGCAGAGACTTCATTCTTTTTAATGATTATTAAAGTAGAATGGAACAGAGTGAAGCCTGTTGCCCATCAGACCTTATAGAAGCTGATTCTTGGTCCACCAAGCTGCAATATTTGTAGCTCTGCCTGTATAGTTCCTATGTCTTTAAACAGGTTGAAAGCGCAAGGAGCTCATATAAGTCTGTTAATATAAAATTTGTTAATTTTAAGGTAGGACAAAAGTAGTTTATGAAATTTTTTTTCAGAAGGATTGCTGTTAGTGAGAAGTGATTTGTTTGGAAATGCCATTTCACTTCTGCATCTCAACCACAACCCAGTTGGCTTCTTCATCTTTCTGAGTTCTTGTGGAAGATCAAGCCCTCTATCCTCCCCAGACTCCCTTTTATACGCTCTCCTCATGTTATCACTCTGTACTTCTGTTAATCTCATCTTCTGGTCTGGCTTTCTTTTGTTTCATCCCTTTAGTTTTCAACTCAGGCTGGTTATGGGCTGACACACTGCGTTCATGGAGTCTATTTTCTAAGAGGAGACTCTGGAAGAATAGAGACTGTAATTGCCCTTTTTCCTGGCCTGGGGGTGAGGGGTGTAAGAGCAAGAGGAAAATTCTTTGGCTATCATTTTGGTCAGAGCCATCTCAAATGAAGCAGTGCAGTTCTCACAGGCTGTAGGGGCTGTACTAATTTGACCAGATAGCTGGGTAATGACTCACTGAGACAGGGTTGGCGATAGAGAATTTTTTTTTCAGCCAGTACTAAAAAAAGACCCAAGGCTTATATGCATACATGCTGTACATTCATCCAATACCACCTTCCTCATCCCTACCAGGGGAATGCCAGAGAGGTTGCCCCTTTCCCACACTTCTCTCAAATTGCTCATTTTCTGACTCACCCCTCCCCTCTGCCCCCCTTTTCTAGGCTTCACTGAATGTTTGTTTTAACCTGATTTCTCTTGCCTGTGAGGGGTGGAGAATGGGGTGGGAAGGTACACAGTGTGATTTACGCCACCTCTGTCCACCACCTCCTGGGGATGGCCTGACCTGGATGATCATTTTTAGCCTGCTATTTCCTGAGCATGGGCCAGGGGCTGTGGCCAGGGGCAGAAAGGCTAAGACTGTGACACAAGCTCCCTGGCAGATTTGGCAGTGATGAGTTTTCACTGGGGAATGAAATGGCTGTCTCATTTCTAACTTCTGTACATTGGAAATAGCGCCATGGCTGTGACCCTAATGATGAAAACATCTTGAGGAGAAAGGCTACCTAAATCCCTGAAAGACTGGACTTCTGTCACATATTTCAAGAAGGGCAGTATCCCGGGTAGCTGTGTTTCTAAAATTATAACTTCAAACAAATTATGACTTCAATGTATACAAATGATACAAAGTATAACGTCAGCCTCCAACCGAGTAGTCTGTTTTCATGATCAGATAAGACTCATTTATTTATTTCTAGGAAAGACCATTTATTTCTATGAAAACAGCATGCTCCTGCCTTAGAAAACAAAGCCAGAAGAAAGCAATTTGTCCTTTCAAGTGAGCTAAACACATCCCGCAATGATATTTTTTATAGGAGACTATTCCCTTGGCGCTCTTAGGGGCTGATCTGGGAGAGCTACTAGTAGCCGCACAAAATGGCCCCTGCTGGCTCTGAGCTCCCCTCCCTGTAGCGTCTGGTAGCCTCCAATTGCTGAAATGATAAGATGTGTGCTCGGTTGTCTCAGCTTTGAACTTGAAATATGATTTGTCATTGAAACAGCACCATAAACTATGAAATATACTAACAATTTCATTTTTCTGCTGATAGGTTAAGATAGATTTTTCTGGGCTGGCTTGGAAACTTATTTACCACCTATGATATTCTTTCTCTCAGAAAATACTGGCTTGGCCAAAATGTTTGTTCAGGTTTTCGCATAACCTCATATGGAAAAATCCGAACGAACTTGTTGGCTGACTCAGTACTTAAAGGAAACTTTTGTGATAAGATCCTTCCCTTCACAAGTCAATCTTGGGACTTTTAGCAGATCCTTTCCCCACAGGCGGTACAGAAGTGAATTTTAACTCATCCCACATTACCTGGACATAAGTTCTGAGAGTGTGGCCTGTGAACTTATGAGATTTAATTGCATTTTGTTCAGTTCCTTTCTGTTGAGAGATAACCATGGTCATTTGTGAATCCCAAGAACAAGTTCTATTTATCAGTTGCTTCAAGATTCTTCTTTGTAGAAGTTGTAAGTGAATAAAACACTAAATTACTGATAAAACATCTGGACTTCCAGCTAAAATATTACATTTTCAGAGTTGTATATATATAGTGTTTCAGGCTTGTCATAGGCCCCTTCTAAGCCACTGGCTGCTAGAAACCTCACATTAGTCCCTAGGGTCTGATTAGACATGGAAAGAGGTCAGGTATGCAGGTACTACTGTGTCATCTTGTACTCCACTCACACTAGGACAAGCTAGAAAGTGGCTGTTTACAAAGAAAGCCCCATTAGAAAAAAATATTTGATGTAATTGTGACCAAAACATCATTCAGAGATAGTACCAAATGGGACCATGAGAAAAGGAAGGTCTAAACAGGTGGTCAAAAGGAAATCCCTCTCTTAAAAGATTTTGAGGCCCCATAAGTGTCTTTGTTTCTCAAGCAGGAGGATTTGCTTCCATTAGATTCCAGTGATGAATCTAAAAAAACTCTAATTTTTACCTTCAGGACAAAGGTAATAATTAATAAATCATAGAAGCAAGTTCCCTCTATTACATTTTGTTTAAGTTTCTTTCCTTTTCAGTTTTATCCAAGTATGAAAACCAGATTACTATTTTTGCTGACTACCTAGAAGAGTTTCCAGATACAGATGAGCTGGTATGGATCTTGGGAAAACAGCATCTTCTTAAAACAGGTAAGGTTTGGTTGCATTTGTCTGTGAGAACCCAAATGAGATGGGTGCCCGAGGTTGAAGTCTACCCTGTTTTCCTTCTTGGGTTGATAAGGGGTTAATGCTACTGCTAGGCAGATTTACTTTACAGCCAGAGGAGTTCTTGCGTGCAAAGACCCTTCTGAGGCCCTAGCAATGTGTTCACATGATCATAGGTATTTGTACAATTTGAAAAAGTCATTTTTTTTTTCTTAAAGGAGAACCCACCAATTCTTTAAGCCTCAGGTTTCAAAAAACATGGACCGGCTCTGGGTATTACTAACCAGTATCTAGTCTTTGAAGACTACATACTTCTCATTCCTCTCATGTCCTTTTCTATCTAGATGAAAAACACTGCCATCCAAGGGACTTCTAAATAGCCCGTGGCTGTCAGAAACAGTCTCAGACACTGAGAAGGCATATAGTTTTAGAGCTTTTGCTGACTGTGGTACTGTCTCAGTTTATTCTGATTTTGTACAGAACTTTTAGCCACTGCAGCTAGATGGAAAGGAGGCTTGGCTTTCTCTTCCTTTCCATTACATTCTTATAAATTGAGAAAGACCTTTTACCTGAAAGTGCTAACAACCCAGCACATAGATAAAACCTGAACTTGGAAATAGGCAGCTCTGAGTTTTGTGTCTGAAGAGAGATCCTCTTTGGAGGCCCTAGCATGGAGGGAGGGGCAGGAAGAAACTGACCAAAAGGCAAGAGAGGGGGCTTCCCTGGTGGCTCAGTGGTAGGGAGTCCACCTGCCAGTGTAGGAGACATGGGTTTGATCCGAGATCCAGGAAGATCCCACATGCTGCAGAGCAACTAAGCTTGTGCACCCTAACTACTGAGCCTGTGCTCTACAGTCTGGAAGCCACAACTACTGAAGCCAGCGTGCCCTGGAGCCTGTGCTCTGCAACAAGAGAAAGAGCCTGCACACTGCACCTAGCCCCCGCTCACCGCAACTAGAGGAAAGCCCACGCAGCAACGAAGACCCAGCACAGCCAAAAACAAATAAATAAATAAAAAGGCAAGAGAAGAAGTTAGCATCTTCTAATTCCATTTGAGTCTGGCTTTATCCTTTTGATTGGAAAACCCTGAATAGTGGAGAGCACCTAGTGCTAACAATTAGGAGACCTTTTGTATTCAGACTCTTCACCTCGGATAAGTCACTTTCTGGATCTTAACTCCTTTTGCCAGTAATTACTAGGAGAGGGACTGCAGGTGATCTCTTCTAGTTGTGCATTCCCTAAAAGAGGGATCCCCAAGTTGCCAAATATGCCCAGTTTCAAATGTTAAGTTGGAAAAGCCCTTTCAAGGTGAAACTCTTATTAAAGTCTAGGGCTTCCCTGGTGGTCCAGTGGTTAAGAATCCGCCTGCCAATGCAGGGGACACAGGTCCCGCCCCGGGTCCAGGAAGATCCCACATGCCACAGAGCAGCTAAGCCCACGCACCTGTGCTCTAGAGCTCACATGCCACAACTACTGAGCTCAAGTGCTTAGAGCCTATGCCTCACAATGAGAGGCCATTGAGAAGCCCACACACAACAATGAAGAGTAGCCCCCACTTGCCACAGCTAGAGAAAGCCTACACAGAACATTGAAGACCCACCATAGCCAATAAATAAATAAATCTTTAAAAAATGTCTATACAACTTTCACCAGCCTTTCTAGCATATAGGCAAGCCAGAATACATAGAGAATATCAGGGGAAGGAGTGAGGGGCATGAGCATTTGAGGCAAGGGGATAAAATAATAGCTAACATCTACCTCAGGTTTACTGTGTACTGTACCATATAAGCTCCTGCCTTCCATGTAGTGTTATCTTGTTGAATACTCATATCTCTGTGAAGTAGGTGCAATTATTCTCCCCATTATATAGATGAGGAAACTGAAGCTCAGAAAAGTTAAGTAACAAGGCCACACAGTTGGTAAGTAGCAGAATCAGGTCTCAAACCCAGGCAGAGCTTGACCATTTTACATCTGGCTCCCATACTGTGCTAGGCACTGGTGACATGAAGGGGAAGAAAAATCCAGACAGCTCAGCTTTCTGATTTGTTCAAAGGAAAGGCAGAAGAGAAAATAGAGACTATTGGTTAACACTGAATTTCTTTTTCTTCTTTTAAAGTGCAATGACTATAAATTCTGTACAGAATTACAATTATAGATGTGTTGTTGAGAAGAGGAAGAGAGAAGACTAAGAAAGACAGAAGCACAACTAAGTACAGATGGACATGTGGAAGCCATATTTGTGGCCACTGAAGTAAATTTACACTGTAAAATATATACAGGAAAGCATGCTTTGAAAAAAAATGACAAAAGCATTTGTGATGTTATATCACCATTTAGATTACAAATGCCAATGCACTAATTTCTTACACACTTAATTTGCTTAGCAGGGACATCTTTTTAGTTAAAGATTTACATGCACACACGAATGCCAACAACCTATCCCTCGTGTTAGGTAACAGACCATGGATGCTGATGAGAGATCCAGCCAACCATCAGGCAGGGGCTGACTGCCTATCATTAGGTTACCCAGGACCCTTGCTTTTCCCAGTCCTTGTCTTTTGGCCATGTGATCTCAGTGTTAAGCACCTGCTGGGGCTGTGGAGCTCAGTGAAGAGATAGGAGCCACTCAGCATCATTGTAGCCAGTAGCTCTGGTCAAAATATAGGCGGGAGGAAATACTGAAATTATTTGGCTAAAATGAGACTGGGTTTCCTATGAATTTCCCTTAGCCTCATAACAATGGAAATGACTGGTTATTTGAAATTTAGTTTGCCCCTGGCTCAGAAATCAAAGACAGATATCTTTAGTTGGGATATGGTGATTTAATTTTAATTTCACATTTAATTACAGAAAAATCTAAGCTGTTGTCTGATATAAGTGCTCGTCTATGGTTTACATACAGGAGGAAATTTTCACCAATTGGTAGGTATATCATTTGTTATATTGTGCTTTCTTCCTTGTAGATAGCTTTCCTGAGGTTATCAGTGATATCATGGAAATCTCAGAATTACCAACTCACTATAGTGAAGAATTTAGTTTGGGGGAGTAGTTGATTAAGTCTTATGCTTCATACAGAAGTTTCATTGCCAATGCGCCCCAGCATGTATGGTTCCGTGGTGTTAATGTGTAATGCCGGTTTACTTTTGAGCCCACCTCCAAGTGTTTGGGCACTAGAGATACTGTTTTAAGTCTAAGAGCAACAAAACAGTCAAACTTTTAACTTGATACAGTCCACTGCTTTATGGAGTTATTTGATTATTAAAGATGACTTGTACCTTGAAGGAAAGAAAATAATTCTCTTGCTTTTTTTTCTTCCTATGATATGAAAACACTTTGCCACTGAGAAATGAATTATAGTGGATATCCTTGGAACTAATTCTAGGCAGTTAAGAATACCAGCTGCTGTCTAGAAAAAAGGACAGTTTAATGAGCTAAGTGAATAGGATCCCTCCAGAGAAAATTTGTAAAATGTTTGCAAACAGGGTTACTTCTTTCTAATCTTGTGGTCCTATAGAAAAGGATCACCAAACTCAGTTGGTGGAAGCTGTTCTCTTAGAGGAAACCTGTCTGACTGATTTTGTTTTGGGACTGGACCTAATAACTGGAGTGAAATCTATCTTTCTGATAAGTGTGAAAAATGAAGTTCACACACTTTTTTTTTTTTTTTTTGCTCTCCATAGGAAGTACCTGAGTAAAATACACAAAAGAACAATCTTTACTACCTAGTGATTCTAAACTGTTAACTTTTCTGGATCTTGCAAGATCTTTGCAAGATTTGAAAACATTTGCAATTCAACTCTGACAATGTTTTGAAAGAGATGATCCCTTCTTTATGTGGGCTTCATTCCATATTTCCCTACTAATCTGGCCTATAATCCCACCATTAGCAAGAGCCAACGTACTCCACTTCCAGCTGACAAGTTGGCTCAACTCTCCTCATCTTGCTGTAGCAACTCTCCTTCAGTCCCCACAACAAAAGGAAAGGAGCAGCCATCTTGGACCACGTGTCTTACATGGCTGATGATGTCATTTACGGTTAGTCTTGTGAGACCATGCTTATAGCATACTTTTCCACTTCTGTGTTGGGAGAGGAAGCAATGAAAGCATAATGTCTCCTCTGCCATCCAAGTTGTCTCACTTCAAAGTACTTTGAAAAAGGATATTGAGTGCCCCACCCCCACCCCATGCCCGGCCACATATATAGGATTTTTGTTACATCAAGTGTTCTTTAAATGGAACCTGTTGTCTTATTAACTGGTTTTGTACCTTTTAAAAATATAGTATATTTCTAATTTATTAATAGTATTTTATATTAGGGCTTCCCTTGTACTCAGTGGTAAAGAATCTGCCTGCCAATGCAGGAGACACAGGTTCAATTCCTGGGTCAGGAGGATCCCCTGGAGGAGGAAATAGCTGCTCAATCCAGTATTGTTGCTGGGATAATCCCATGGACAGAGGAGCCCGGTGGGCCCCAGTCCATGGGGTTGCAAAGAGTCCACTTAGTGACTAAACAACAACATTATGACCATACTCATTATCCCAAATATTTACATCATCTTGAATGAGTGGTAGAATACTTTTATAGATACTCTCTCATTTAATTCTTATAGTATCCACTGATAGTAGGCAAGGTATATGCTATTATCTCCAGTTTACAGATGAGACTTAGATTAGGTAACTAGAGACTGGTCTTCTGATGCCTAACCTAGGACTCTTTCCTCTATTTTACATTCTCCTTACCATTCAGAGCTTCATAATGTATATTTATTTATTTTTTTTTTTTAATTTTATTGTATTTTTAAACTTTACATAATTGTATTAGTTTTGCCAAACATCAAAATGAATCCACCACAGGTATACATGTGTTCCCCATCCTGAACCCTCCTCCCTCCTCCCTCCCCATACCATCCCTCTGGGTCGTCCCAGTGCACTAGCCCCAAGCATCCAGTATCGTGCATCGAACCTGGACTGGCAACTCGTTTCTTACATGATATTTTACATGTTACAATGTCATTCTCCCAAATCTTCCCACCCTCTCCCTCTCCCACAGAGTCCATAAGACTGTTCTATACATCAGTGTCTCTTATATTTAGAATGGTCAAGAGCCTTCCAGATTTCCTTGACCATACTGATGATCAACTTTGGTAGCATTTATTCTTTAACTCAGATAAGATTGCCCTCCTCTGGAAGTGAACTGTGAAAAGCCAGATTTGGTCAGGCAGATGATGACATGTCATGGATTAAGTGTTGGTAGTCATACATGGTAGTCAGTCATCTACCAAAATTGAATGCATGCCTGGATGTCTCTAAGCAGAAAACATACAGGGCAGGTTTTGTTCATTTGTTTGTTTTGCCTTAGGTCACAGAACCCATTTTGGTTAACTCAGCATTATCTTTGCAAGTTCTACCCTGTAACAAACCTTGTTGGATATCTGGCTTTATCTCTTGCCTCTCTATTCTGAGTATGTGTGCCTATCTATATTGTATGATTCTCCAATATGCTGATGTTTCAGGAAAGGGCAGTTTAATGAACTCACATTCATTCTCATCCATTTTGCCAACAGGGGGAACAGGCCCTTCATCAGATGCTGGCTGGGGATGTATGCTACGCTGTGGACAGATGATGCTGGCTCAAGCCCTTATCTGCAGACACTTGGGAAGGGGTGAGTTAAATTTGTTCTGTCTTGGAGACCTCTGCAGTCACATTTACTGCTGATGGTTTAGCCTTGGTGCTAAAGGGAACACAGCTGCAGGTCCTGAAGTGCTCTCTGTAAGCCCAAGTGGTGGGGCTGACAAGTCAACAAACCCTCTCATGAGAAGGAAACAGCTTGCATTTCCTTGTAACTCACTAAGCCAGAGAGTTATTTTCCTGGGACAGAACTGAACATTGAGTCAAGTGTATCGAAGAGTTTGCATCTTCACTATTGTTCACGTGGGTTCTTAAACAGGTCAGATAACAAAAGGAGCAGGAAGAAGGGTGTGGTGGTGAGCCTGTTTTTTGACCTCATTTAAGTTATTTGGTGAAAGATGTCAGTGACCTAAAGGAAGTGGCTAATGAGGGAACCAGTGCTATTTTGGTGTGGGTTCACTGATGAGGTCCACTTGATAATGAAGGAATCCTTAAATTAGCTTTCTCAGGAGGCTGCTTTATTAAGAACTTCCCAATCCAACATTGTAAAGCAACTATATTCCAATAAATTAATTTAAAAAAGAAAAAGTTTAAAAAAAGAAAAAGTTACTATGTGAAGTAATAGATGTGTTAATTAAGTAGATTATGATAATCATTTCATAATGTATAGGTTCATTAAATTATCACATCATATATCCTTTTAAAAATCATGCTGTTTAAGCTAAACACATGCAATTTTTATTTGTCAGTCATACTTCAATAAAGCTTACAAAATTTTTTAAATAATAAAGGGTACACACTATCTTAAAATTAGAACCTTCCAGTAATCATTGTTGGAACACTTGAGTCTTGTTTTCTTAAGACATATGCATACTTCCCCGTGGGCTGACCTTGGTTAGATGCCAGTTCAGGAAGTTGGGTGAAAGTCTGGTTTGCCTTGGGGATGAGGGGATGAAAGGCCACCTTGGATGAGATCGGGCTGCTGAAATCTTCAGCTGTTACTCCTTGAGATTCAGAGGTACAACAACCGACTCCCTTTCCCTGACTGTACAACCTCACACATCCTCCTGTGGTTACAGAGAAGACTGGAGAAGAGTCTGGGGAGGCTTTAGGGCTTCATGCCTGCTTTTCAGGGTTTAGAATGTCCCGTGCCTGCGTCCCCTGGGTAGTATCATAATTTCTGTTTAACAGATGAGGAAATTGAGGCTCAGGAAATACGGTAACTTGCCCCCGGCTGAACAGCAAGAGACCTGGATTTGGGAATAGAATGCAGGTCTTCTGCCTTCTTGTCCAGTGATTTCTCTATTGTACATAGACTTCTTGGAACAGATCCATTCTTACTGTTTTTACTTTCTCATTTATGAAACACTTCAAGATGATTCTTCTGGAAATGAATTTTGTGGAGAGCAAACTGGGGGGTTTTCCCCACAATCAGCAGTCTCAACTGTTTTAATGTAAAAGCAAGAAGGCAATGGCACCCCACTCCAGTACTCTCGCCTGGAAAATCCCATGGATGGAGGAGCCTGGTGGGCTGCAGTCCATGGGGTTGCTGAGTCGGAAACGACTGAGCGACTTCACTTTCACGCATTGGAGAAGGAAATGGCAACCCACTCCAGTGTTCTTGCCTGGAGAATCCCAGGGACAGGGGAGCCTGGTGGGCTGCCGTCTATGGGGTCGCACAGAGTCGGACACGACTGAAGCGACTTAGCAGCAGCAGCAGGAAGAATGTGGATATAGATCTCGTAGCTAAGATATTCGAATGAGAAGATGTGATTTTATAAAGTATTTTGGAGCATTTCCTTTTTGGTTATTTTGCAGTTGAGGTGGGGTATTAGTTGACTTATCACTGTCATCAGTAAATATTTAGTGGTACATAGCAGCCAGCTAATCGGGATTTCCCCCAGAGTCAGACAGTTCATTAGCTGGTGAAAAACAGTTGAATGCTGTTCACCCTCTGAAGACTGCTGGATATAAAGTTTAAACATTTGGTTTCAGAAATACAAAAGCACACATCATTGTAAAACAACTATATGCCAAAAAAATTTTAAATGTTTAAAAATAAATAATAAAAATTGTTCCCCTATTGAAAAAAATTCTAAAAAAAAAAAAAAAAGCAAAGAGAATTAAAGACTCTGGAGATAATGGCCTTTGCCTTCCAGTAGATTTCACTTGTGAATTCAAACACTTTCTAAAACCTCAGGAGAGAAATTTCTGTCTTGGAAGCCAACTAAGTCTCAGAAATCTGTCCCATTAGACAGAGTTCCTAGAGCTGAGGGAATGGGAACAGTGTGTCCTGTCCACAGAGGTGACGATGAGCGTTTTTTCAGAGTTGTCCTCAGCAAGTCATAAGCAGCCCCTGTAGAACTGGGGGGCTGTGCCTGAGGCATAGATCAGATCTCTACAGGTGTAATTATTTTAGTTTTGGTCATAAGGAAACCTTCAACACCTGATAGCAAAGGTATTTGTTTTTCCAAAGCTCAGTGTGGCCTTTTAAAAAGGCTGTGTAAAAAATGGCAGTGTGCATTTCTTTAAAAAACCTTCTTAGTTGCAAATTGTTTTTATTCCCCTGGAAATACTGGTGTGTCAGGATGGCACTTCCCCTCACCCGCCATGAGACTCTTGTCAGTGCTACTGGAATATACAAACCAAAGCCATTGGTGTTTGTGTGGACGTGAGACACTACAGTGTCTGAGTGAGACCCGGATATACTGCTGGGTTTTGAGGTGACATCCTGGTCACTGAATAGCTGACCAGGAAGGCCTTGTGTCCCTGTTTTCAAGTAATATTTATCCAACTCCAGCTCATGGGCAAAGTCAATTTTTTGGTCAACTTCTTGTCTTGTTTTTACTTTACACCCACTGAGTCTCTGAAAGAAATCCGTTTCCAGATGTCTTGGTCATCAATATTAAAGATACTTGGGAATATTCTGACCTGATCGTTCCCACTTTCTGGATGTAATGCCTTTGTTTTCCTTCTAACCTTGTAGTCAGAGTAAGACTGCAGAGATAACAAATGGTTATAAACATGATTTTAACTCTTTTTTTTTTCCCTAAAAAGACTGGAACTGGGAGAAACAGAAAGAACAACCCAAAGAATACCAACGAATCCTACAGTGCTTCTTAGATAGAAAAGACTGTTGCTACTCTATCCATCAAATGGGTAAGGTCACATGAGTAGTTTAAAGACTGTCTTTCTGTTGCATAGTCCAATTAAGAGGAAAGAAACACTGTGAAATTCAGCTTACTTTGCCTGTACTTGCTTTTCTTGTTTTTCAATTTAAAATATTTTATTTCATGTGGGATCTTTCATTTCAGCGCATGGAATCTTTTAGCTGTGGCATGTGAACTTAGTTGCATCAGTTCCCCAACTAGGGATTGAACCCAGGTCCCCTGCATTGGGAGCTAGGCATCTCAGCCCCTGGAGCACCAAGAAAACCCCTGTACTTGCTTTTCTTGTCCCCTGCTTTATATGTGGCTCCACTAAGTCATCTATCTACTTAATTATTTATGCAAAAAATTAGGAGTTTTTGGTTTGTTGAAAGACCTTTCACTAACATGTTTATTTTTTCCACATGAAAACAGCACAGATGGGCGTAGGAGAAGGGAAATCAATTGGCGAATGGTTTGGACCAAATACAGTTGCACAGGTGTTGAAGTAAGTAAAAAGGTTGGGCACGAGCCTTATTCTACTGTCTCCTATGCCTGCCTCCACCAACTCAGTATCCCATCAACCAAGCAGTTCTTGCCATCCCACTGAGCCACCAAACATCTGTACCATTTTGCTCAAATACTTCCTTGAAGTGTGTAATGTGTGTAGACAACTGTCTTTGTTTATCAGAGTTGTAGTCATGAGTATCAGTCCAGGTAGAGGCCCCTCAGTACTCATTCCGTATCCCCTTGATAGATTGGTGCTCAGACACTCAACCATCAGCCTGAGGGTCACTTTGAAGCCAAAGGGTTTGTACTAAGGAGGAGGGGGAAGCCTAAACCAGCCTAGGGAAGGCACAGACTCCCACTTTGTATGGTATTTTAAAAAATCTTCATTGATTCATTCAACATTTATTGGGCACCTCTACTATGCTAAGTATTAGGTGTACAAAAATAAACTAGGTATAATTCTTGCTTCAAGGGACTCACCACCTATTGGAAGACACAAACCCCAAGGGAGTCTTGGAATCAGTTTGTCATCTTTTAGTAAACTCAGGGTACCCCAGCATGGTCCTTTTGCCATTGTCCTATTAAGTCCCAGAATTCACCTCCCACAGCAAGAGGTAACATGGAGAGGCCAGGACCACTGCTTTGGAAATGAATGGGGTGAGTGGCATTGGCACTTACACCCACAGGCCACCTCACCTATTGTCACTGTCCTTCCTGACAGCCTATTACCAAATGGAAACTCCATGAGGGCAGAAATTGTGTTTTCCTTGTTCACGCCTATAACATTAGCACATGAAACCACCTGGTACCTGTAAGTGCTCAAAAAATACCTGATGAATGAGTGAATGAAAATGGCAGCCAGAGTTTGATGCTGATTTAGGCATCAGAAAATTAAAACCATCTAGCCTTCTATGGTCGGAGAAGGCAATGGCACCCCACTCCAGTACTGTTGCCCGGAAAATCCCATGGATGGAGGAGCCTGGTAGGCTGCAGTCCATGGTTTCGCTAAGAGTCGGATACGACTGAGCGACTTGACTTTCACTTTTCACTTTCATGCATTGCAGAAGGAAATGGCAACCCACTCCAGTGTTCTTGCCTGGAGAATCCCAGGGATGGGGGAACCTGGTGGGCTGCCGTCTCAGGGGTCGCACAGAGTCGGACACGACTGAAGCGACGTAGCAGCAGCAGCAGCAGCAGCCTTCTTTGGTTGCTACTTTAATTCTTAGGCTCTCTGGAGCATGATGACAGGACCTGCTTCATGCAAAATACAAATGGGCACTGTTTCAGTTATTAGCGAACCTTCAGTGAACTAGAATGTTTTGGAAATGTGCTTGTGAGAGGAGTAGTCTGGATTTCTTGGGGACCCAGGTGAAACCTATTATCTTGGAATCACCCTTTGCTAACAGTGCAGCCTCTCTGAGACCACTTTCTTACTTTAGTCTGTAGTGCCTTTTGGGCCATTGTTGGTTAGGTGAGTGAGGATCTGGTGGTATTTCAGGAACCACTGCAAGAAGCCAGGGTAGAAAGTATAAAAAATTGGAATGGCTGTGCTGATCCCAAAACGTAGTTTGATATTGTTGGTTTATAAATGATATCCCTCAGAATTTGCTTCTTTCTTCTAAAATTTGAACTTCCCAACAACAAGTCAATGGAAACATATATTTGAAAAAGAATTTAGGTGGATTCTTACTCATCATGAATGTTATTATCAGGAACAGCAGTATGTGATGATAATGATTATGTTATTATTATTTTGGGGAAAGATAAAATGAATGAAATGAAAATATAATGGTAACTAACCTCTTACTGGGAGCTACTTTAGTTTGCGAGAGAATGTGTTTTTGTTTCATTTTGTTGGTTGTTGAGACTGGGTTTTACCCCAAAATCCCATAGTAGCCAGGTTAAAAATGTCTTCTTCAAACTTGCTAGAGAAGAAAATAAGGGAGAAATAGACAACATATTTTCCTCAGATAATCTCTTTTTAAACGGGTTTTCTTTCTAATCTCCTCTGAAAGTGAAAGTCACTCAGTTGTGGCCAGCTCTTTGCAACCCCATGAACTATACAGTCCATGGAATTCTCCAGGCCAGAAGACTGGAGTGGGTTACCACACACTCCTCCAGGGGATCTTCCCAACCCAGCAATCGAACTGGGGCCTCCTGCATTGCAGGTGGATTCTTTACCAGCTGAGCCACCAGGGAAGCCTCTGAAGTCACGCAATTCAGCACAATCTATGGCTCTATCTATGTCTTCAGTTCTTGACCAACAAGGCCCAGCAAGTCTCCTGGGACACCATTCTTACTGCATTTGGGGAGGGACCGAAGAGATCATCTCCTCTATCTGTTTCTCTCTCTCTCTGGATTTCCCTGGGGCTTATTCTTCATATTATATATGCTTCTAAACAAATATATATATATATATATATATATACACACACACATGCGCGCACACACACACACATACACACACACATACATACATTCACACACACATATGCATGTGTGTGTGTGCTAAGTCATTTCAGTTGTGTCTGACTCTTTGCAACCCCATGGACTGTAGCCCACCAGGCTCCTCTGTCCATGGGGATTTCCAGGCAAGAATACTGGAGTGAGTTGCCATGCCCTCCTCCAGGGGATCTTCTCAACCCAGGGATCAAAACTGGGTCTCCTGAATCTCCTGCATTGCAGGCAGATTCTTTACCTGCTGAGCCAATAGGGAAGCCTATATATACACACACACACACACACACACACACACATATATATAAGTAACAGTTTTCCTTTTTTTTTTAAGCAATGAGTCAGAATGTCTCACATTTTAGAAAAGAAAACAAAATCTCTTGGGAGCAGGTGTACTGGTCCTCTCTTGCCCATTGGAGTAACATCATTTTGCAAGGCAGCCTGTTCCATTTTTATAAAAAGCAAGGCCTTCTTTCTGAGGCTCAGAAACAGTGACTCTGGCATTTTCAAAGTCCCTGGACATGGAATATTCCAGAGCTCGGTCAAAGGAGCCAGACCTGACCTGAATCCCACAGAGAGAACTACTTCTGTGTGGCTCAGCATTCGGTAACTTCTGGAACACTGGACATACATAGATGGTACTATTTTCTGTCGAGATGTCCATCTTCCCCAATTGTGACTTCATTGTATGTTGCTTTGCAGAAAACTTGCTTTATTTGACGAATGGAATTCCTTGGCTGTTTATGTTTCAATGGATAACACCGTGGTCATCGAAGATATCAGTGAGTCCTTGGCCAGTTTACCTTTTCGGGTGGTTGGGTATGGAGGTTCTTCTTTACCATTCAGAACACGTGGGGGCAAGAGAGGGAGAAAGAAAGAGAAAGCGAGAGAGAAAGAGAAAGAATAAACACACACACGTTCTCTCTAGCCCGCCCCTCTAGCAAGACAGGGGAGCACAGAGCTCTGGTTAATCATTCCCTGTGCCCTTTTTTCTCTTCCCTTTCAGCTTTCTGAAAGGGGAAAAAATGAGAGGATCTTTGGTGTGCTCAGTGAAGTACCAGATTCTTTCCCTGCAGGACACCCCAAGTGCAGATAATCAGTTAAACCACCCATGGGTCTTCTCTGGCCTCCCCTCCTCCACTGTACTCCCCAACATGGGGCTCGAGAGACCAACAGATACAGTCCCTGTTTCCAAGGCCCTTGTAGCCTAGTTGACAAATGAGATTCTCCCAATGAGCCCATCATATCTGGGGAGACACAAGGAGTGTTCATTTGTCAGAAGGAAGAGAAGTAAGGGCTGGACGAGTACCCGGGGCTTCCTGTACCAAGTAGGGCAGCAGGGCCCAGGTGGCAGCGGGAAGGGCCTTCCAGGTGGGGACTGTCACGTCAGGTCTCCCTTAGTCTTGCCCATGGTGCATCTCTTAGGGCCGGGTACCCCTTTTTTACCTAGCCCTGTCTTCTGTTTCTAGAAAAAATGTGCCGTACCCTGTCCTTGAGTGCTGACACACCTGCCGAGAGGCCCCTGGAGTCTCTGACTGCTTCCAACCAAAGTAAGGGCCCCTCGGCCTGCTGCACGGCCTGGAAACCCTTGCTGCTCATTGTGCCCCTCCGCCTAGGCATAAACCAAATCAACCCCGTCTATGTCGACGCCTTCAAAGTAAGTCACACCTTTCCCCAAGCCGCCTGTGGCCCGCCCATCCCACCACCATCGTGAGCACGGAGATCCGTGAGCAGCAGTCCACAAGTGAGCTGAGAATCTTGCGTTCTTTTTCCCTCCAGGAGTGTTTTAAGATGCCACAGTCTTTAGGGGCATTAGGAGGAAAACCAAATAACGCCTATTATTTCATAGGATTCTTAGGTAAGAAAAGAGTAATCACAAGTAAGTCACCGTGGGCTAGGGGAGGGTGGGCACAACAAGGTCTGCAATTCCAGTTAGGAGGCCCTGGCCTAGCCTGGAGATGCTGTGGCCTATAGGCAGCTCATCCTGCCTGTAGGTGTTACAGGAGGATAACACCTACCTGTGCCTCAGAGACCAGTGTCTCCGTCTCTTTCCCTCTCAATATGATGGTTCCATGGCTGTGTTCACACTGGACGACCCCAAGGTCACAGCATTGCTTCAGCACCTCTTTTTTCCTCTGGGACCCAGAGCGGCAGGGCTTCACTTCCCTGGCCTTGCCGATCTCCTTCTTACTGGAGCTTGGGCATTTGGGCCAGGAGCCATCTTCTGACTTCCCAAGACCACACAGCTGGGCCTCCTAGGTTATTGTTCAGAGGCTTGACTGGGTGGAAATTAGAGGAGGTGAAAACAGAGGTATCCCTTTTATGATAATGGAGGCTCAGCCTTAAAACAGCTAACCTAATGTGGATCCTGATGAGCAGCCCGACATTCCTGCCTCAGTGGACACCTCTGGAAACCCCGCCATCTTCCTCACTAGCTGTGACCAGAGACATTGAAGGCCCTTGGCACAAAAAAGGAGCAGCCCGGCTCTTCTAAACTTTCACATGCACACGAATCACCTTGAGATTAACATGCAGGTTCAGCAGGTCTGGGGTGGAGCCTGAGAGCCTGCATTTCTCACTAGGTAGGGCAGGTGCTGCTGGTGCCACACTTTGAGTACCAAGGGCCTACCTGGTTAGTGCGACAGAGTAAGGGAGCGATGTGGCCAGGGAAGCGGAATACCGCCACCTCTGGCAGGAGTGGGCTTTGAGGAACTTATGAGTTTAGGGTACAAAGGAGAGCCAGAGCAGGCGTGGGGAATGGTGTGAGGGATGTGCAGAGGACACAGTGAGATGAGCTTGGCCACCCTCCCAACCCATCTCTTCCTCAGAGATTCAGAGAGGTGAGGTGAGTGGGAACAGACAGACCTGGCCCCTGTATGTGGCCTGCCTTCCACTGGCTCGGTGTGTGACAGAGTTCGCGAGGCAACTCTTTCAGTCTCAGGTTCCCTTTGTGTAAAATAGGGCTGACCCCCAGCTCACCATGTTGTCAGCTCACAGTAAAGCACTCAGTAAAGAGCCAGCCTAACCCCAATGCTTCTTTCAGCTGCTTACTCTTCACTCCTTAAGGTGGGGTTTCTCTGCAGTTGCTGGGCTCGCTCTCGAACGCTGCCACCTCCTGGTCGAGCTTGAGAACTACAGCTTGATGGAACACTTGAAACGTGGAGGCTTTTACTTTCTAAAGTTCAAAACCCAGTAGTTGGAGTTTTATAAATTTAGATGTTCTCTGTTTCTAAGCTTCTGGGTTCCTGTCAAAGGAACTCTTGCAAAAATCTATTTCCTATTGTCTGTGCTTGAAGACAAACTGAAAACTGATTGGAAAATAATTGTGGAGGGATCTCAATGAATTCCTGGGCACCCTGGCCTCCTTATCCCAGGTTACCCAGAGAGAATTTGCCAAGTTGTCATAGCTCTGCTTCTCCTGGGGGGCCCCTGGGCTGGGGAGACTTTGGTGGAGTTGGACTGCTTATGAAAGAGGTGTGACAATCCCCAGTTCCCAAAACAGAGGTTTACATAGTGTCCACTTGCCCATTAATTTCATAAATCTTTTGTTTAACCTTTACTTGAGGCTCCAAAGTCACCTCAACTCCCCCTTTCTGACTCACCCAGTTACTGTATTAGGTTTGGGGTGGGGGACCTGATTGATAGAACGTCTGAAGGGAGGGGACAGATGACAGCTTCCATTTTCTGAACCAGGAACTCTACAGAGGGTACTCTCTCTTCCTCCATCCCCCTTTCTCTCTCCATGTATGTGTGTATATATATATATATATATGTATATATATATATATATAATTTATCATTATAATGGCTTCCCCAATGGCTCAGCAGGTAAATAATCTGCCTGCCATGCAGTAGATACAGGAGATGCGGTTCGCTTCCTGGGCCAGGAAGTTCCCCCGGAGGAGGAAATGGCAACCCACTCCAGTATTCTTGCCTGGAGAATTCCATGGACACAGGAGCCTGGTGGGCTACAGTCCATGGGATCACAAAGAGTCGAACACGACTGAGCACATATACTGATCATTATATTGTTTATGATATATAAATATATATTTATATAATATATTAAAATATAAATACATTTATAGAGAGATACAGATTAGTATCAATAGTTATATAGAGATGGGGCTTCCCTGGTGGCTCAGTGGTAAAGAGTCTGCCTGCAATGCAGGAGACAACAGGTTCAGTCCCTGATCTGTGAAGATCCCCTGGAGAATGAAATGGCAACCCACTCCAGTATTCTTGCCTGGGAAGTCCCATGGACAGGAGCCTGGTGGACTACAGTCCATGGAGTCGCAAAAGAGTTGGACACAGCTTAGTGACTAAGCAACATGAATATAGAGATGTATCTAGCTGTAGATAGATAGATAGGTTTAACGCTGAGGGGTAGAGATAATTATTTCCATTTATGCCTAGTGGAAAACTTAGAGGGGTCGTTTCCTCAAGGTCACTGAGCTCAAAAGTAACAAAGCCAGAATTTGACCCCAATTTGGCTGTCTGTGCTAACATACCCCCTTGCTTCTCTTTTGGAGAAGGCAATGGCACCCCACTCCAGTACTCCTGTCTGGAAAATCCCATGGATGGTGGAGCCTGGTAGGCTGCAGTCCATGGGGTCGCTGAGTCGGATACAACTGAGCGACTTCACTTTCACTTTTCACTTTCATGCATTGGAGAAGGAAATGGCAACCCACTCCAGTGTTCTTGCCTGGAGAATCCCAGGGACGGGGGAGCCTGGTGGGCTGCCGTCTATGGGGTCACACAGAGTTGGACACGACTGAAGTGACTTAGCAGCAGTAGCAGCAGCAGCTAACATACCCCCTTGCTTCTCTAGTGGTCTCTTGCCCAGTAGGAAGCTGGGAGATGCTCCTGGTGTACAAGACTGTGGCCTGGCTGGGCGATTTTTTCTGCTTAGAGAAGAGATGTTTGTCTCCTGTGGTTTGGTAGAGGGTGCCACCTGGAGCTCTTGTCACATGAACTGGGTGTCTACAGATGGTGGACCTGCCTGCTCCTTCTTCTCGGGCCTCGTCGGAGACCTTGATACAGTCCCCATGTAATTTCTAGGGCTTTTTCAATCTACTGTATCTCTTTTAAGCAATGTCAGAAATAGTCCAGCCCACAGAGCTCCACTACACATTCATGTATACATACACATACAGATATACACAAACACATGGAAAAGGGCCAGACTCAGAGAGGACACTGTTATTATTCCTAGTACCTTAAACCAAACGCTTCGCTGGTGGCTCAGCACTAAAAGAATCTTCCTACCAATGCAGAAGACGCAGGATCCTCTGGAGGAAGAAATGCTTTCTTTCCTGTCAAAGATTGACCACTGGTTTGAACTAAAAACTTGGGCTAGTCAGTAAGTTACTTTATTTCTATAAATAAGTCTGTGATCCACATCTATTGACCAAGTCCTGACGAAGTCAGACACATGGCTGTGCAATTTTTGAATGAGCATGTGGGCATGCTTAGTCACTCAGTCATGTCTGACTGACCCCATGTTTGCGACCCCATGGACTATAGCCCGCAGGCTCCTCTGTCCATGGGGATTCTCCAGGCAAGAATACTGGAGTGGGTTGCCAAGGCCTCCTCTAGGGGATCTTCCCAACTCAGGGATTAAACTCAGGTCTCCCACGTTGCAGGCAGATTCCTTGCTGTCTGAGCCACCAAGGAAGCCCAAAGGAGCATGAACCCATGCAAAAAAATCACATAATAAAGCTGTTTTACAGAAGAGTCAATTCACTCAGATCATTTAAGGGGATTCCCTGCTGGCTCAGACAGTAAAGAGTCTTCTCACAATGTGGGAGACCTGGGTTCGATCCCTGGGTCAGGAAGATCCCCTGGAGAAGGAAATGGCAACCCATTCCAGTATTCTTTCCTGGAAAATCCCATGGATGGAGAAGCCTGGCAGGCTACATACCATGGGGTTGCAAAGAGTCTGAGCAAGATACATCCTGAGTTTGTATTGTATTTCAAGCAGTTCACAGAAGTGAGATCTTCCCATTCTGATAATACTCTCTGTGAACCAACTAGAACAGGCCCAGTGACCCCAGTTTAAAAACAAGAAAATTAAGACAGAGTGGAGTGGTTTGTCTTAGGTTTGTGATAGAGACAAATTAAACTTGGCATCAGATGTCACAAACACTCTTTGCCAACAGAAGCACTTAGATGTACCCAACACAATCGTGAATGCCATTCCAGAGACCTTTGGGGTGTCCTTCCCTACCCCATCCCCCTGCCTCAGACAGATCTCTCTTTGCTTCCCTAACCCAGTCTAGAACACAGAGGCCCACTTGGTTCTCAGGCCTGGACAGTGAGGTTGGGGTGCTCCCTTAGGTACATCAGCTCATGATCTTTAGTGGTACTCTCAACCCTTTGAATATCAGATGAAAGTAGAGATTTTATTATCCCAAATCCCCCCCCCCAAGTCATTATTGGGCTAGACATTTTCCTTTTGATGAAGCATTGTTTTTTCTCCCATTTGTAACAGCTGATCATCTCAAACTGAGTTTTCCCAGTGAGGTGTATCTGTGCTTATACTCATGTGACCAAGCAGTGCCTTCTGACAGGAATTACTGACTTTCTAACACTGACTAACTTGCTAGCAAATTAAGACCAGAAGTCACCTCCCTGGTATCTCATCTGTGGCACAGTCAGCATTCCCATTTCTTTGGGAGGCCAAGGCCTTTTTCTTGCCCAGATGTGCTCTATGACCATAGGTCTAAGAACCTATGGTCTAGAGCAATGTGCTTTCCAGTGTTGAAAGAGTCAGGAAGCTTCCCTAATGGCACCTGGACTCATGGCCTGGTGATTCCACCTACCACCTCTTGGCTACTGCTGCTCACCGAGCCCGCCATGTCATCTGTGGTTGCTCATTCCTCCCTTGTCCCCAAACCTGTCCCTTTCCATTTTTGTTCTTGGACTTTGAGGAGATGTAAATGCTAGGGCAAATCTTCACATGGAATGATTGGCTTTGAGGGTGAGTGGCTTCCTTTGAGCATGTTTACTCTCCTTCGGGCTTTCTGTTATCTCATTCCCATTGTCACCAAGGGAGGGGTTAGGACAACCAGAGTGACCCTTCCAAGGACAGCAGTGGGGCCAGGGCGGGTGATTCTTCAAAGGCTAATCAGGTGTCATTCAAAACAGGTGATGAGCTCATTTTCCTGGACCCTCACACAACCCAGACCTTTGTTGACACTGAAGAGAATGGAACGGTTGACGACCAGACTTTCCATTGTCTGCAACCCCCGCAGCGGATGAACATCCTGAACTTGGATCCTTCCGTAGCATTGGTTGGTATCTGAAGGTTGGGTGGGCCAAGAGACACACCGCTGCCCTGTCACAGTTTGGTTCCCTGGGAGTTATCCAGGTTGTTAGATAGGATGGCAAGAGAATATTTGCTTCCCACACCCACAAGAGGTAGTGTTATGTAGTGTAGCAGGAAGGAATGGGCCCTGAAGCCGAGTTGCTCCAGTTAGGATCCAAGCCACTTACCAGCCATGGACTGAGGGGGAGTCCCTCCTTAACTTGAGCTTTGGCCTTCTCATCCCTCCCATGGGCAAAACAGTTGTTCCTTCCTTGTAGACTTGTGTGAGGTATGCTATGTGTAAGGTACTTAGCACAGTGCCCAGCATATTGTAAGCATTCTAGAAATGTTGGTTATTATTACTCTTACCATCTTTCTCCGTTTTCCTTCTTGCCCCCTAAATATTGCCACCCAGGCACAGGGAATAAGGTGAAACATAGGGAGGGAGATAAGAGGCCAAGACCTCCTGGGTGGAAAATGTCCATTCCTCTGGGCACACAATCCAGGAAGTTGCAGGGTTCCCCCCACCCACCCCTGGAAGAATGTCTGCTGTTGACACATGGAAGGGGCAGCTGTCTGGGAACTAGCCAGTGGTTCTGAGGCCTGTCTGAATCCTCTCTTCCAGTTTAACTTGATTGTCAGGGTGCCAGTGGTAGAGAGCTGACCAAGTCCTCCTCTTGTTTTGGACCATTCTTTTAGTTCTGTAGGATGTTCTGAGGATGGATAAAGAGGCCCATGGTTCTCTTTATTCTAACAGATATTTTCCTTAAGGTCAAAGCCACCTTACTAATTAATGCCTCTAGTTAAAAGTACTATTTGGCTTTTGTCTGCTGGTTTTATTACATTGTTTTTTTTTTTCTAGGTAGGTATATTTGTGCACTGAATGTAATGGAATTAACCCTGTGCTTTGGAGATTGGTTTTCATGTTAGTTTATCTCACAGTGTGAAGTGGGAGATGGGGAGGGAAAGGGATAGGGTGAAAGGGAAAGGGACAGAATAAGAGTGAGAAGCAGAGAGAGAGAAAATATGAATGAGCATGTGTGTGTCCTAGTGAGGCACTGATCTGGGAGAGTGATAAACTTCAATCTTCCTCCTTATTGCTGGGAGGATAGAGCCAAAGGAAGTGGCCCGCATGTTGTGTCACGACTCTGGGCCAACGGCTCCGTCTTGCAATACATAAGGCCTGCCTTGGTACCCCTGACCAGTTCTTCTTTTTTTAAATTGGAATATAATTGCTTTACAATATTGTGTTAGTTTCTGCTGTACAACAATGTGAAGCAGCTATATGTATACATATATCCCCTCCTTCTTGAACCTCCCTCCCACCCTCTACATCCCACCCCTTTAGGTCATCACAGAGCACCGAGCTGAGCTCCCTGTGCTATACAGCTGCTTCCCACTAGCTAATTAACACATGGTGGTCTACGTGTGTGTGTGTGTGTGTGTGTGTGTATGTCAATTCTGATCTCCAAATTCATCCCACCCTCACCTTCTCCCCGACTGTGTCCATATGTCCGTTCTCTAGATAGGAGGGCTTTTTTTGAGGCAAGATAATTTTGGATGAATAACAAATTAGAGAAGGGACATTCGTATATAAATGGCCAATAGGGAACTGGAGATATGAGATGGGTAGTGTATATATATCATGAACAGTTCTAAGTTGTCTTCTTTTGCTTCCCCCCAAGGGGTTTTTCTGCAAAGAAGAAAAAGACTTTGATAGCTGGTGTAGCCTTGTTCAGAAGGTAAAGATCTATGTTTTTCTCAGTCTTAAAAAACCAAATGTTTTTCAACATAATTCCTTTCCAAAACGGTTTTTCATGGTAACAAATCCAGCCTGATATGACATTATTGCAAGAGAAAGAAACTAAGATATGGGGAATTATACAGAACTTTGGGGAAACCAAAGGAAAACTTTGGTGTGAAATATGCTTACTTTGTCAAATGAGTGATATTTTTAGCTACTGAATGTTCCATCTCATTGAGGTTATGAGTCAATGAAATCTTCAACTAATTACCATTTTAACCTAAAAATGTTAGCTTCATATAGGTCAGCCTAAATTCTTCTATACTCTGATTATAACGTTGAGGTGGTTGGATAAACCAAACTACTCTTCTCTTTGTTTCATGGTTCATTTACAGTTTAGTGTATTCCATTATGGTTTAAGGGGCTTACCTTTCTAGTAACTGTTTTATTTATATATTGATAAAATATAGACACACTGCCACTTAAAGGAAACACAGTTTGCAGAAATCTGTGTAAATATGAAAGCAAGCTATTCTTTTTTCTTGGACACTTTATGTCAAAAGATATTTATTGTTTTGCTGGCTCCTAATCTTTGTATCTGCCCCCCTCATCATTCGCTTCTAACACATGCCAGTTTTGTGGGAGACATTGATCAATGGTTATTGAAAGAATGAAGGGAGATCATAGGGAGCAGTCTAAAGAGCCCTGGGTGGGGTGGCAGGAGACATAATTCTCTTATCTGCAAAACAGAGGGGTTGGAGAGATGGGATCCCAGAGCCTCTCCTAAGTGTAAGGATGGAAGATTTTTCTTCACAGGTAAACAAATAATTCCAAAGTCCCCAGCTGAATCTGAAACCCCAGTTAATAATTGACTGAGACATCATGGAGAATTATTTTCTAAAATTAGTTCAGAATGCAGCAAAACTGTATATCCCATTTAACATTAGAAAGAAAAATTTCTGATAAGATCAAGGTCTTTAAATTAGGACATATACCATATGTTTTGGACTAAAACTGAAATCATGCCAACATGTACTGATGTTCTTTGGGGGCAGATTTAATTAATTAACCCACATTTCTTTGGAGCCAACACTTCAGGAACATATTATCCCTAAGTTGAGTTGGTCCCGTGCAACTGGCAAATGACCTGAACCTTATGATGGAGCACAGGCAGTGGGTACTAGCCTTCCATCAGATCCCTCCCACCAGTATCCTTTCTTCCCTGGCCAAAAGTATCTAGAATTGAAGAGGGATGGGTCTTCAGATGGGTCTGGTACAGGATGGGTATATTTGTTGAGCCTGTGCTTTCACCTTTCAATAACCAGATCACTCTCTTGGGGTTTGGAGTCATATATTGCCAATTGGACAGAAATGTAGTGACTCTGCAGTGTTTACAACTGATTCTATGTCTCCTCAGGAAATTTTAAAGGAAAATTTAAGGATGTTTGAATTAGTTCAGAAACATCCATCACATTGGCCTCCCTTTGTTCCTCCAGCCAAGCCAGAAGTAACAACCACAGGGGCAGGTAAGCTGTTATTCAGAAGCTCTCTGGCCAGCAGACCCTTGGATAGCAGTTGTTTTATGAGACAGAAGCAATTGTGGGTCATGCTTTCTGTGGAATGAAAATTTCTACTGTTGGACTGATCAAAGAATGGTATTTCTTCTGATGAACTGATACTTAGCAATTTCAAAGAATAATAGTAAAAGAAAATAAGCTCCATGGAAAATCAAAATGAGTAGAATTTCTTTTTTTTCATGGTCTGGTTTAGAAAACAAATCAGAGGACATGGGTAATTCAAAAGGTTCCTCAAAGATCTTACAGAGCCTCATCTTCATCATAGTGAACAGGACTGTGTAACAAGTCTAGTTCATTTCTTTTTTTAATTGATGTATAGTTGATTTACAGTGTTGTGTCAATTTCAAGTATACAGTAAGGTGATAAAGTTTTTCAGTTTATTTTCTATTACTGGTTATTATAAGGTATTAAATATAGTTCCTTTTGCTATACAGTAGGTTCCTATTTATTTATTTTATATATAGTAGTATATATCTGTTAAACCCAAACTTCTAATTTGTAGCCCCCCCCTTTCCCTTCTGGTAACCATAAATTTGTTTTCTATGTCTATGGGTCTATTTCTGTTTTATAAATAAGGTCATTTGTATCATTTTTTAGATTCCACAAGTAAGTGATATCGTGTGGTATTTACCTTTCTCTTTCTGACTTAGGTTACTTAGTATGATAATCTTTAGGTCCATCCATGTTTCTGCAAATGGCATTATTTCATTCTTCTTTATGGCTGAGTAATATTCCATTACATATACATGCATGTGTGTGTATACATATATTATATATACTGCTGCTGCTAAGTTGCTTCAGTCATGTCTGACTCTGTACGACCCCATAGACCGCAGCCCATCAGGCTCCCCCGTCCCTGGGATTCTCCAGGCAAGAACACTGGAGTGGATTGCCATCTCCTTCTCCAATGCAGGAAAGTAAAAAGTGAAAGTGAAGTCGCTCAGTAGTATCCGACTCTTAGCAACTCCATGGACTGCAGCCTACCAGGCTCCTCTGTCCATGGGACTCTCCAGGCAAGAGTACTAGAGTGGGATGCCATTGCCTTCTCCGATTATATGTACACACCACATCTTATTTATCCACTCACCTGTAGATGGGCATTTAGGTTGCTTCCATGTCTTGACTATTGTAAATAGTGCTGCTGTGACCATTGGGGTGCATATATCTTTTTGAATTAGATTTTTCATCTTTTCTGGATCTATGCCCAGGAGTGTGACTGCTGGATCATAGGGTAACTCTATTTTTAGTTTTTTAAGAAACTTCCACACTGTCCTCCATAGTGGCCACATCAATTTATATTCCCAGCAATAGTATAAGAGGGATCCCTTTTCTCCATATCCTGTCCAGCATTTATTATTTGTAGATTTTTTTGATGATGGCCATTCTGAGCAGTGTGAGGTGATACCTCATTGTAGTTTTAATTTTCATTTCTCTAATGCTTAGTGATATTGAGCATCTTTTCATGTGCCTGTTGGCCATTTGTATGGCTTCTTTGGAGAAATATCTATTTAAGTCTTCTGCTTGTTTTTTGATTGGGCTGTTTGTTTTTTGATACTGAGCTATATGAGCTGTTTGTGTATTTGAAAGTTAATCCCTTGCAGTCACATCATTTGCAAATATTTTCTCCCAGTCCATAGGTAATCTTTTTGTTTTGTTTACAGTTTCCTTTGCTGTGCAAATGTTTTTACGTTTAATTAGGTCCCATTTGTTTATTTTTACTTTTGTTTCCATTACTCTAGGAGATAGATCCAAAAAAATATTGCTGAAATTTATTTCAGAGTATTCTGCCTATGTCTTCCTCTAGGAGTTTCATAGTATCCAGTCCTACATTGAGGTGTTTAATTTATTTTGAGTTTATTTTTTGTATATGGTATTAGAGAATATTCTGATTTCATTCTTTGTCATGTAACTGTCCAATTTTCCCAGAACCACTTATTCAGGGAACTGTCTTTTCTCCATGGTATATTCTTGCCTCCATTGTAGTAGATTGGGTTTCCCTGATAGCTCAGCTGATAAAGAATCCACTTGTAATGCAGGAGACCCTGATTTGATTCCTGGGTGGGGAAGAGCCACTGGAAAGGGATAGGCTACCCACTCCAGTATTCTTAGGTTTCCCTGGTAGCTCAGATATAAAGAATCCCTTGGATTCCCTTGGAGAAGGGAACAGCTACCCACTCCAGTATTCTGGCCTGGAGAATTCCATGGACTGTATAGTCCATGGGATCGCAAAGAGTCAGATTTGACTGAGCAACTTACACTTGTTGTAGATTAATTAATCCTAAGTGCATGGGTTTATTTCTGGGCTTTCTGTCCTGTTCCATTGATGTATGCTTCTGTTTTTGTGCCAGTACCATACTGTTTTGATGACTGTAGCTTTGTAGTATAGTATGAAATCAGGGAGCATGATTCCTTTGGCTCTGTTCTTCTTTCTCAAGAATGCTTTGTCTATTTGAGGTCTTTTCTGTTTTCACACAAATTGGAAAGTTTTTTTGTTCTAGTTTTGTGAAAAATGCCATTGTTAATTTGTTAGGGATTACATTGAATCTGTAGATTGTGTTGGGTAGTATGGTGATTTTAACAATATTAATTCTTCCAATCCAAGAACATGGTATATCTTCTCATCTGTTTGTGTCATCTTTAGTTTCTTTCATCAGCATCTTATAGTTTTGGGAGTACAGGTGTTTTGCCTCCTTGTGTAGATTTATTCCTAGGTATTTTATTCTTTTTAATGTGATCAGATCAGATCAGTCACTCAGTCGTGTCCGACTCTTTGCGACCCCATGAATCGCAGCACGCCAGGCCTCCCTGTCCATCACCAACTCCCGGAGTTCACTCAGACTCACGTCCATTGAGTCAGTGATGCCATCCAGCCATCTCATCCTCTGTCGTCCCCTTTCTCCTCCTGCCCCCAATCCCTCCCAGCATCAGAGTCTTTTCCAATGAGTCAACTCTTCCCATGAGGTGGCCAAAGTACTGGAGTTTCAGCTTTAGCATCATTCCTTCCAAAGAAATCCCAGCGCTGATCTCCTTCAGAATGGACTGTTTGGATCTCCTTGCAGTCCAAGGGACTCTCAAGAGTCTTCTCCAACACCACAGTTCAAAAGCATCAATTCTTCGGTGCTCAGCCTTCTTCACAGTCCAACTCTCACATCCATACATGACCACAGGAAAAACCATAGCCTTGACTAGACGAACCTTTGTTGGTAAAGTAATGTCTCTGCTTTTGAATATGCTATCTAGGTTGGTCATAACTTTCCTTCCAAGGAGTAAGCGTCTTTTAATTTCATGGCTGTAGTCACCATCTGTAGTGATTTTGGAGCCCATTAATGTGATACTAAGTGGGATTATTTCCTTAATTTCTCTTTCTGATAGTTCATTGTTAGTGTACAGAAATGCAATAGATTTCTGTATGTTAATCTTGTACCCTGCAACTTTACCAAATTTGTTGATGATCTCTAGTAGTTTTCCGATGGCATCTTTAGGATTTTCTATGTATAGTATCATGTCATCTGCAAACAGTGACAGTTTTACTTCTTTCTTTCCAATTTGGATTACTATTATTTCTTTTTCTTCTCTGATTGCTGTGGCCTGGATTTCCAAAACTATATTGAGTGAAAGTGGCAAGAGTAGGCATCCTTATCTTGTTCCTGATCTTAAAGGGAATGCTTTCAGCTTCTTGCCATTGAATATGATGTTTAGCTGTGTGTTTGTCATATATGGCCTTATTATGTTGAGGTATGTTCCTTCTATGTCCACTTTCTGGAGAGTTTATATCATAGATGGATATTGAATTTAATCAGAAGCTTTTTCTGCATCTATTGAGATGATCATATGGTTTTCATTCTTTAATTTGTTCATGTGGTATATCATATTGATTTGCAGATATTGAAAAATCCTTGCATCCCTGGGATAAATCCCACTTGGTCATGGTGTGTGATCCTTTCAATGTATTGGAGTCAGTTGGCTAGTATTGTGTTGAGGATTTTTGCATCTATGTTCATCAGTGATATTGACCTGTAATTTTCTTTTTTGTGTGTGATATCTTTGTTTGGTTTGGTGTCTGGGTGTTAGTGGCCTCATAGAATGAATTCAGAAGTGTTTCTACCTCTGCAATTTTTTAGAATAGTTTGAGAAGGATAGCTGTTAACTCTTCTTTAAATGTTTGGTAGAATTCACCTGTGATGCCATCCAGTCTTGGACTTTTGTTTGTTGGGAATTTTTAAATTTCTGATTCAATTTCTGTACTGGTAACTGGTTTATTCATAGTTTCTGTTTCTTCCTGGTTCAGTCTTGGGAGATTGTACCTTTCTAAGAATTTTTCCATTTCTTCTAGACTATTTTATTGCTGTGTAGTTGCTCATAGTAGTCTCTTAAGATCTTTTGTATTTCTGTGGTGTAAGTTGTAATTTCTCTTTTTTCACTTCTGATTTTATTGATATGGGTTCTCTCCCTTTTTTTCTTGATGAGTCTGGCTAAAGGTTTATCAGTTTTTTTATCTTTTCAAAGAACCAGCTTTTGGTTTTATTGATCATTTCTATTTGTTTTTTTAGTCTCTGTTTCATTTCTGCTTTGATCTTAATGATTTATTTCCTTCCATAACTTTGGGTACTGTTTGTTCTTTCTCTAGTTGTTTTAGGTGTAAGTTTAGGTTGTTCGAGATTTTTCTTATTTCCTGAGGTAAACTTATATTGCTGTAAACTTCCCTCTTAGAAGTGCTTTTGCTGCAACCCATAAGTTTTGGATCATTGTATATTCACTTTCATTTGTCCCTAGGTACTTCTAAATTTCCTCTTTGATTTCTTCAGTGATCCATTGGTTGTTTGGTATCATATTGTTTAACCTCCACGTGTTTGTGGATTTTTGCAGTTTTTTCTTGTAGTTGATTTCTAATCTCATAGAGTCTGGTTGGAAAGATGCTTGATATGATTTTAGTTTTCTTAGATTTACCAAGGCTCATTTTGTGGCCAGGAGAATGTCCCATGTGCACTTGAAAAGAATGTTCTGCTGTTTTTTGATGGAATGCTATATAAATACCAATTAAGTTCATTTGGTCTCATGTGTTATTTTAATAACTGTGTTTCCTTATTGATTTACTGTCTCAATGATCTGTCCATTGATGTAACTAGAGTGTTAAAGTTGCCTACTATTATTGTGTTACTATCAATTTCTCCTTTTATAACTGCTATTATTTGCCTTATATATTAATGTACTCCTGTGTTGGGTACATATATATTTGCAATTTTTATATTTTCTTTTTGGATGCATCCCTTGAATCCCTTGATTCATCCCTTGTAGTGTCCTTCTTTGTCTCTTGTCACAGTCTTCATTTTAAAGTTTATTTTATCTGATGAGTATTGCTATTCTTGCTTTCTTCTGATATCCATTTGTGTGAAATACCTTTTTCTATCCCCTTACTTTCAGTCTGTATATGTCTGTAGATCTGAAGTGAATATGTTGTAGGCAGCATATATATAGGTCTTGTTTTTGAATGCATTGAGCCAGTGTGTGTCTTTTGGTTGGAAAAATTTAGTCCGTTTGCATTTAAAGTAATTATTGATATGTGTCTTGTTGCGATTTTGTTAATGGTTTTGGGTTTGTTTTCGTAGGTCTTTTTCCCCCTTTTTCTTCTTTTGTTCTCCTGTGATTTGATAATTACCTTTAGTGTTATGTTTGGATTCCTTCTTTTTGTGTGTGTGTATCTATTATAGATTTTTGGTTTGTGGTTTTTGTTTAAGTCTGTATATAAATGTGACTATTTTAAGTTGCTGATCTCTTAATTTCAAATGCATCTTAAATACTGTGCATTTGTACTCTCCTCCCCTCATGATTACTGTTTTTGATATCATGTTTTACATCTAATTGTTTTTTGAATCCTTTATCTGCTTATTGTAGATACAGGTGACTTTACAAGTGTTTTCTTTTAACCTCCTTACTAGTTTTGTCTGAATGATTTTCTACCTTTACTGTATGTTTGCCTTTACCAGTGAGCTTTTTCATTTTGTAATTTTATTGTTCTTATTTGTGATCTTTTTTTTCCATGCAAAGAAGTCCTTTAACATTTATTGTAAAGCTGGTTTGGTGGTGCTGAATTCTTTTAGCTTTCCCTTGTCTGTAAAGCTTTTGATTTTTCCATCATATCTGAATGAGAATCTTTTTCTTGGTTGTAGGTTTTCCCCTTTTATCACTTTAAATATATTGTGTCACTCCCTTCTGGCCTGCAGAATTTCTGCAGAAAAATCAGCTAATAGCCTTATGGGAGTTCCCTTGTATGTTATTTGTTTTCTCTTGCTGCTTTTAGTATTCTCTCTTTATCTTTGATTTTTGTAATTTTCATTACATCATGTCTTGGTGTGTTCCTCTTTGTGTTCATCTTGTATGGGACTCTCTGCACTTCCTGGAGTTGGATGCTTGTTTCCTTTCCCAGGTTAAGGAAGTTTTTAGCTGTTATCTATTCTAATATTTTCTCAGGTCTTTTATCTCTCTCTTCTTCTGGGACCCCTATAATGCAAATATTGGTGCATTTGATGCTGTCCCAGAGATCTCTTAAACTGTCATTTCTTTTCATTCCTTTTTTTTTTTTTTTTCTGTTCAGCTGTAGTGATTTCCACTGCTCTGTCTTCCTGCACACTGGTCCATTCTTCTGTATCATTTAGTCTACTATTGGCTTCTTCTAGTATATATATTTTTGCATTTCTTTTTTTAAATTATTTTTTATTGAAGGATAATTGCTTTACAGAATTTTGTTTTCCATCAAACCTCAACATGAATAAGCCATAGGTATACATCTTCTAGTATATTTTTCATTTCAGTTATTGGATTTGTCATCTCAGTTTGGTTGTTTTTTGTATGTTCTCTTTGTTAAAAACTAATTTCTCACTCTTTGCATCCATTCTCTTCTCAAGTTCTTTGATCATCTTTATAATCATTACTCTGAACTCTTTCTTGAATAGATTGCTTAACTCCTCTTCACTTCGTTCTTCTGGAGTTTTATCTTGTTCCTGTGTCTGGAATATACTCCTCTGCTGCCTCATTTTGCCTAAGTTGCTATTTGTATTTTTAAGTCTGTGGTGGGTTAGTTACATTTCTCAACTTTGGAGAAGTGGCCCTCTGAAGGAGGCATCCTATATGTCCCAGAAGTGCACTCCTCTCTATGTGCTCTAGGTGTTCCCCCTATGAGGGCTGTTTGGTTCTTTCTGTTGTGGTGGGCTGACTCTGTGGGCCATCTACTAACTTAGTTGGCATCAAGTCTGGTTGGTCGTCAGGCCCTGCCTTGTGCACATTCTGCTGGTTGCTGTTTAGTGGGGCCTGGTCATGAGGTGGCTGGTTGCAGAATCCAAGGGGGCCCAAGGGCTAGTGCTGGCTCACTGGTGGCTGGAGTCAGGGTTCTGAAGACTCTGGGGCTGTGCCAACTAATGGCAGAGGTTAGTGCTGGATTACTGGCAGGCAAAGCTAGTTCCTGTAGTGTGGCTTCTGGGCCCAGGGATCCCAGAGCATGTTTCAGATCATTGGTAAGTGGGGCTAGTTCCTGATACAGTTGGGTATGAGGTCTGGGGTGTCCCAAAGATTTCATTGACCTGCTGTGGGCAGGGCCAGGGCTGAGGTGATCCCAGGGTCAGGTCTGGTCTGTGTTGTAGGATGTAGTTTTCTTGCTCCTAGTGTCTGGCCCCTGGTGGATGAGGCGGATCTAGAGTCTTGTTCAGGCTTCCTAGTGGGAGGGGCCAGGGCCTGTCCACTGGTGGGTGGAGCTGGGACTTGGCCTTCAGATGGGCACGGCCATGTCTGAGAGCATGTCTAGAGGCTGTGGGCTTTCGACTTCTTCAGGCAGCTTGTCTGAAAAGTGGAAGTGTTACTCTTTCAGTCATGTCCGACTCTGGGGTCCCATGGACTGTAGCTCTCCAGGCTCCTCTGTCCATGGAATTCTATAGGCAACAGTACTAGAGTGGGTAGCCATTCCCTTCTCCAGGGGATCTTCCCAACCCAGGAATCGAACCTGGGTCTCCTGCATCACAGGCAGATTCTTTACCACTGAGCTGCCAAGGAAGCCCTGCCCAATTACTTGTTTGGCCTGAGGTGTCCCAGCACTGGTGCCTACAGGCTGTTGGGTGGGGTCAGGTCTTGGCACTAGTGATCCAACATGTCAGCTACCAGGAATGTTCATGTGGTAGAATATTCCCGAATATGACTGCCATCAGTGTCTATGTCCCCCTGGTGAGCTGCAGCCTACCCACACCTCTCCAGGAGAGTCTCTAAGGCCAGCAGGTAGGTCTGGCCTGTCAGTCAGTCAGTTCAGTCACTCAGTCATGTCTGACTCTTTGCGACCCCATGGACTGCAGCACGCCAGGCTTTCCTGTCCATCACCAACTCCTGGGGCTTGCTCAAACTCATGTCCATCGAGTCGGTAATGCCATCCAACCATCTCATCCTCTGTCGTCCCCTTCTCCTCCCGCCTTCAATCTTTCCTAGTATCAGGGTCTTTTCCAATGAGTCAGTTCTTCGCCTCAGGTGGCCAAAGTATTGCAGTTTCAGCTTCAACATCAGTCCTTCCAACGAATGCTGCTGCTGCTGCTAAGTTGCTTCAGTCGTGTCCAACTCTGTGCAACCCCATAGATGACAGCCCACCAGGCTCCCCCGTCCCTGGGATTCTCCAGGCAAGAACACTGGAGTGGGTTGCCATTTCCTTCTCCAATGCATGAAAGTGAAAAGTGAAAGTGAAGTCGCTCAGTCGTCTCCAACTCTTAGCGACTCCATGGACTGCAGCCTACCAGGCTCTTCCATCCATGGGATTTTCCAGGCAGGAGTAGGTTGCCTGGAGTGGGTTGCCATTTCCTTCTCCACTTCCAATGAATATTCTGGACTACTTTCCTTTAGGATTTACTGGTTGGATCTCCTTGCAGTCCAAGGGACTCTCAAGAGTCTTCTCCAACATCATAGTTCAAAAGCATCAATCCTTTGACACTCAGCTTTCTTTATGGTCCAACTCTCACATCCATACATGACTACTGGGAAAACCATAGCTTTGACTAGACGGATTTTTGTTGGCAAAGTGATGTTTCTGCTTTTTAATATGCTGTCTAGGTTGGTCATAGCTTTTCTTCCAAGGAACAAGCGTCTTTTAATTTCATGGCTGCAGTCACCATCTGCAGTGATTTTGGAGCCCCCAAAATTAAAGTCTCTCGCTGTTTCCATTGTTTCCCCATCTATTTGTCATGAAGTGATGGGACTGGATGCCATGATCTTAGTTTTCTGAATGTTGAGTTTTAAGCCAACTTTTCCACTCTCCTATTTTACTTTCATCAAGAGGCTCTTTAGTTCTTCGCTTTCTGCCATAAGGGTGGTGTCATTTGCATATCTGAGGTTATTGATATTTCTCCCTGCCATCTTGATTCCAGCTTGTGCTTCATCCAGCCCGGCATTTCACATGATGTACTCCGCATATAAATAAGCAGGGTGACAATATACAGCCTTGACATACTCCTTTCTCAATTTGGAACCAGTCTGTTGTGCCATGTACAGTTCTAACTGTTGCTTGGCTTGCATACAATTTCTCAAGAGGCAGGTCAGGTGGTTTGATATTCCCATCTCTTGAAGAATTTTCCACAGTTTGTTGTGATCCAGATAGTCAAAGGTTTTGGCATAATCAATAAATCAGAAGTAGATGCTTTTCTGGAACTCTCTTGTTTTTTTGATGATCCAACAGATGTTGGCAATTTGATCTCTGGTTCCTCTGCCTTTTCTAAATCCAGCTTGAACATCTGGAAGTTCACGGCTCACATACTGTTGAAGCCTGGCTTGGAGAATTTTGACCATTACTTTGCTAGCATGTGAGATGAGTGCAATTGTGCAGTAGCTTGAACATTCTTTGGCATTGCCTTTCTTAGGGATTGGAATGAAAACTGACGTTTTCCAGTCCTGTGGCCACTGATGAGTTTTCCAAATTTGCTGGTCTAGGCTCCTATCAAATTATTCCTTTTGCCCTGGGTCCCAGTACACATGAAATTTTTGTGTGGGCCCTTGAAGCATAGAGTCTGTATTTCCCCTAGTCCTGTGGGGTTCTTGCAATAAACCCCTGCTGGCCTTCAAAGCCAAATGCTCTGGGGGGCTCCTCCCCCGAATGCCAGACCCTCAGTCTGGGGAGCCTGACATGGGGCTCAGAACTCTTACTCCTGTGGGAGAGCTTCTACGATATTATTCTCCATTTTGTGGGTTGCCCGCCTGTGGGTATGGGATTTGATCGTATCGTGAGTCTGCCCCTCCTACCCATATTGCTGTGAATTCTTCTTTATGACTTTATTTGTAGAAGATCTCTTCTGGTAGGTTCCAGTCTGTTTCATCAATGGTTGTTCTGCAGATAGTTTTGGTTTTGTTGTGCTCGGAAGAGGAGGTGAGCTCAAGATCTTTCTACTCTCACATCTTGGGCCCCTAAAACTATTTTGATTCTTTATGGAGAATTGCTAACACTTGGCAGTGGTCCCACCTATAAGTCTCCTCTACACTAGCTTTTGTGTAGCAAAGCAATTAAAAAATGTATGGTCTTAACTACCGAGTAACGCACTGACCTGTTGAACCAAAGGTTTTCAAGCTTTTTTCCCCTTCATTTCTGTATTCTGATAGAGTTCATTGACTCTACTGAACAACTAGAGGAATTTGACCTGGAGGAAGATTTCGAGATTCTGAGCATATAGGATAGTGGGAGCTCATCTTGGAGATCTGTCTTCCATCTGGCACCAGAAGAACACGAACTCATCACGTAAAACTTTTTTAGTCAGCAAGTGCCTAATATGCCAACAGCATACAAACTTGATAGGAATCATGACTGAGCCAATCACCATTTCTCAACAAAAAAAAAAAGAGAGAGAGAATGAACAATATACCCTTTCCCCAGAAGGAACTAAAACAATCATGGAGTCTAGGAGCAGAAAGATTAGGAGCCATCTCTTGCTTCCCAGCTTCTTACATGGCCACAGCAAATCTTCAGCTGCTGGAATGAGGAGGTGGATGTATGGAGGACAGCCAGCAACTCCCACCTTGCTTTCAGCACCAGCAGATGAGAGATGGTTACCTTGTGCTTCTTTACCCTTTCAGGTTTGACTTCTTTGGGCTAAATACTAAGAAGCAATCTGTTCCCTTGCTCTAATAATAAAGTGTTAATCATTGTATCAGAACAATTGTAACAAGAACAAAATGTTCTCGTTAAAGTATTTGAATATGTATTTAAATAATCATAATTGATCTCAAAAAGTATGTCAAAGACATTACATCAAATGCATATTTATTGATCTTCCTATTTGAGAGAAGCTTACTATTGAATGGGTCATTGTCCCCATCTTAACTGATACTTTTGTCAGATGTCACCCTGTCCTTAAATCATTTATCACTTAATTCAGGGGTCTGCAAACTTTTTCTGTCAAGGGCCAGAGAAGAAATATTTTAGGCTCTGAAGGCCATGTAGCATCTGTCACAGCTACTCATCTCTGCTGGTGAAGCACCTAAACAGCCCTAGACAGTGTGCATGCACAAGAGCCTGGCTGTAATGCAATAGAACTTTATTTACAAAAAAAAAGGGGAAGGGCTGGATTTAGCCCCAGGCTGTAGTTTGCTAATCACTGACTTAAATTATTGATTTTTGTTTGGGAAATTAAAAATTGTGGTTGAATTTGACTCCCTTTTGCTTTATAATCATAATTGGAAAGATAATTATTCATGTGGTGACATTTAATCTGTGTATCAAATACTATTTGGGGACTGTTGTTATTGTGCAGTCGCTAAGTCGTGTCCCACTCTATGCGACCTCATGGACTGTAGCCTGCCAGAGGACTGAAATCCTCTGTTTGTGGGATTTCCCAGGCAAGAATACTGGAGTAGGTTGTCATTTCCTCCTCCTCCAGGGGATCTTTGCAATGCAGAGATCAAACCCACGTCTCCTGCACTGGCAGGACGATTCTTTACCACTGAGCCACCTGGGAAGCCCTTAATTTCAAGACTAGCAACATACTAAGTTTTAAAGCACATATTCATCAAATTGGTTTTGCTAACCATTCTCCTGTGTGGATGTACCTCACATCCCAGTGATATTTTCCCATTTTCCACTTGTTGTCTTTTTCAACCTGTATGCATTTCACCTCCATGCTCAACAAAGTGCCCAGCAGGCCCCAGGAAGGCCAGCAACTGCAGTATGAAAACTATCAAATAAAGGAAATAAACCAAACTAAGGTGGTTTTGTTTTTTTTTGGTACAGTTAAGAATATTTGAATACTCACTTCCTTAGATTCCATATTTTTATTTTACCCAGTAGGTAGTATATTCCAGTGAATTCAGAATTTGAAAGATGCAAAATGGTATTCAGTGAAATGTCTCTCCCTCCCACAAGTCAGTTCTGTTCCTTGAACCCTCCCAATGTTATTAATTTCTTGTTTATCCTTCCAGAGGCTATATTTTATGCATATACAAATACATGCACATATATCTTAGATTTGATTTTAATGACTTTAAAATTTCTCTCCTTTTGATTAATCTACAAATGATCCTGAGAACCCAGAAGTATGGAAAGCCCTTTCTTGAACTCAAGCATGTGATGGGGCTAAAAACAGTAGTAAGCTTATCTTGAACCTTGTAGATTTGTTGCCTATTGGAAGACATTTTCAGCCCTTGACTTTCATTGTATTTTTCTGTGCCTCACTGTTATGTTGTAAAGTTCAACTTGCAGTAACAAGAACCCCCAAGGCTCTGAGGGGGACTTAGGAATTTCAGTGACATGGGCTTTAGAAAAATTTTCATCAAAGAATGTCAAAGAGTCAAATGTTCACATTGAATTCCTTTTATTTGCAATGTACAAAGCTGACACCATGCTTATTACTCAAGAAGTGAAGGTAACAATAGGTCGGATTATACTGATTATGCTTTGTGTGTGTTGGCACAGTTTATATAATATTTAAGGAAACAGAATCACCTGGAAGGAATTGCCTCATGTCAACATAGCTAAGTGTTCTGGGAAATTGATAATTAAAGGAAATGGTTAAAATAATCCCCCTAAACAGAATACGATATAGTTTATAATCTGTCCAGGCTTGCTTTGGGTCTGCTAACTGTTAAAGAGAGCAGTGTGCTAGATTTTTATGAGGATTAAAAAAACATCAAAATGGTTTAACAGGCTACCTATGAAAGAGCAATTGGATGGAAATTTTAATGGCAAGTCTCTCACAGCCTCAAAATGCAAAGCAACCAGCACTGCAGTGTTGATTTGCCACATTGCACACATCTGGATGGCATTTGGAATAAACAAGGGCTTCTGAGAAATTGGGACAAGGGATTTACCTTTTTGTTCCTGGAGTCAAAAGCAAAATTCACACCTCCTTACCCATCCTCCTCTCTACCCCCAGCCCAGGAGAAAGGGTGGCAGTTCGCATTTCCCTTTATGGGTCTGACCCCATTTGGTACATCCTCTGCTCTACTCTACATCAGGCCAAGTCTGCTGCCTGTGGCTGGGGAGGGAGCTGACAAGGAGGAATTGATTTGTCTACGACCATATGAAGTTGATGAGCCCCTCTTGGCAGCTGGCCTTCCAGCACAGTCGTGCTTACTGTCGAAGGAGTCAAAGCTCACCCCAGGTTACTGGCTAGCACCTCATTCGGTCTCCGTGAAGAGTGAGAGTTTGCCCTGTGCAGGCTCCATCCATCCATAATGTTGAACCAGAGAAAATTTTTTTTTGTGTGGAAACACTGGGTTCTAGTTTAAGCCAAATAACGTGTGGTGACCGCTGGACATAGAGGAATGACTCCTTAGCTATCATGAAGAGCTTTCTGATCAAGATGGTGAGGAAAGCGAGCATTCTAAGAAAGTGGTGGCCTAGCGGTCTTTCTGAGGTAGCCATGAAGAATCACGCAAACATCCAGACCGAATTGTAGCACCAGGTTGACTGAAATGGGATAGCAGACCTCAGCAGGGTGGGCTCACCCAGGGGGCCTGAGGGTGGGGGTGACCAAGGTCCAGTAGTCCAGCCCAAACGAGACTCCAAGGTGCAGCTTGACAGATGGGCAAAAGGGCTTAGGCCTTCCTTCTTCAGACCATTCGGGTTTGTGAGGTGACCGTTGTGTGCAGGAGGGGAGGGCATGGGGCAGAGTGGCAGGTGCCACCCTACACGCTTTTCATACACACCTGGCAGCGGCTGACTCGGGTGTGGAGCTGTCCAGCTTTCAGCGTCTCAGATACAGGCTCCTCCCCAAACTGCTGCCTCTCTTCCACTGTTGTCAGCCAGAAACTATATTTGTTGGCAAAGTAGTGGCAGGTGCCCCGGGCACCACTGCATTCGATGAAAGGAGTAGCCCGGAAATCCTCTAGGCAGGATCCGGGAGAGACCAGGGACTGGCCCCCGCCCTCTGCACCGGCGGCTGTGTGCTGAAACGGACAGAGGGTGGCCGTGAGCTGGTCACCTGGGAGCCAACAGGCTCTGCTTCTCCAGCCCTGAGCTCCGGTCCCTTGGTTCAGCCCCCATGTCAGGTCAATAAACCAAACACTGTGTTTTGGATCCTTGTCACCGCCTCAGGGCCAGGAGTGCCCCCTCTGAGCTCCCGAGTGCCCTCCTAGCCCACAGTTCCTGGGCTGTGGCTACATGCTAGACAGCTTCTCTCAGACTGCTGATGCCCGCCAAGTCCCCCAAGTATGCTAGTGCCCCTGGCAGATTTCCACTGACGAAGAAATCTGAGAAAGGCTGAATTAAAGAAAATTCAGTGGGATTCAGAATGCAGTTCTCAGAACCCTTTGCTCCAAGCCCATGATGGTGTTTTCCAGAGAAGGGAGAGAGCATGGAATAGTCTACCAGGGGGTTAGACCATGGGCCCATCCCCTCATGGATCTGTTAACAGCTCCTACTCTGAAGTCACCTTTATTGGAACTCTTACTTGCAATCTGTACCACGGCCATGAGGGGGCGTGTCACCTGTTGAGTACAGATGAGCCTCATATTTGGCCTAAAGTTCTGGCCCTCGTGTCACCCAGCTCCTTCAGCACTCGATTTCAGGATTTCCCTCCAAGCACTCCCTACCCTCGGCCTTTACCCTGGGGGAAGGGGCAGTGTGGTGCCTCACCATGAGGAAGGAGTACCCAATCCACAGACTGCGCCAGCCCAGGGGGCACTGTGGGATGGTGATGTCCTGGCTGTGCACAGCAATGGCTTGCGAGGGCGCCTCACACACAGAGCAGCGGCTGATGTACTGGGGGATCTGTGTCTGGCCGACCGGCATCATAGGGATGGGGGCGGTGGTGGAGAGCCAGTAGGACTTATCATTCCGTCGGGCATAGTGGCACACTTCATTGATGTTGCAGTAGATGAATGGCATGGTGCTGAAGCGGGGCAGGCAGGAGCCAGCAAACCCTGGAAGGAGAGAAGATAGGCAGGAGCAGGTAAGGTCTGGCTGAGGGACCAGGCTGGGATTGTCCTCGGAGCCACTACGACTGGACTAGATTGTGGTTTGGATTCATATCCAACTGCTTGTTCCAGAGCATGGTTGCCTCTCCTTCCGGTCCTGGACTACACCCTGATGTCTGCTGATCAAATCTTACTTTCTGTGTACCAGAGAAATTGGATAATGAAAAGAATCTTTTTAGAAACTGAATGAAGACTCCCTAAATCAACCCATTTTGTAAAACCAACATTTAATAGAGTGAGTCTACATTTCACACTCAGCACACCTGAAGACAATTCAGTTAATTCTGGGATAATCATTGTTACTCACAGATCATATTATTATTACTACTACTAATTGCTTTCCTGGTGGCTCAGATGGTAAAGAATCTGCCTTCAAGGCAAGAGACCTGGGTTTAATACCTGGGTCTGAAACATCCTGGAGAAGGGAATGGCAACCCACTCCAGTATTCTTGTCTGGAAATCCCATGGATGGAAGAAACTGATGGGCTACAATCCTTGGGGTCGCAAAGAGTCAGATACAAATGGGTGACTAAGCACCTTAGCACTAATCATTACTGTTTAATGGATGGTTAATGCTTTTGAATTGTGGTGCTGGAGAAGATTCTTGAGACTCCTTTGGTCTGCAAGCAGATCAAACCAGTCAATCCTAAAGGAAATCAACCCTAAATATTCATTGGAAGGACTGATGCTGAAGCTCCAATACTTTGGCCATCTGATGCAAAGAGCTGACTCATTGGAAAAGACCCTGATGCTGAGAAAGACTGAAGCAAAAGGAGAAGGGGTGACAGAGGATGAGATAGTTAGATGGCATAACTGACTCATGGACATGAATTTGCACAAACTCTGGGAGATAGTGTAGGACAGAGGAGCCTGGTGTGCTGCAGTCTATGGGGTCACAAAGAGTCGACGACTTAGCAACTCAACAACAACAAATATATGTAAAACACTGTTCTAAGCATTTTACATGGGTGATTTTTGTAATCCTCACTCCAACCTATGAGACAGGTACTAGAATTAGCCTTGTTCCATTGAGAAGGAGGCAGAAGGTAAAATAGGTTGAATAACATGTCCAGAGTAAGTGGCAGAGCCAGGGTTTGAACCCAGATCTGCATGAATGACTCTAGACCTGGTACTTATAACCCACTATCCAACATGGGCCCACCAATGGTTGGGAGGAACAAGGAGTGGAACTTGTGGGGACAGATGGCCAGGGGTGGTTGTGGGAGCTGGTACCTACCCAGGTCCTGGTTGTGGGCTTTCTCTTGCCCCTCCACGAACAGCAGGCTGTAACCCACCCAGAGCTGGCTCATCCCGCTGGGGCACAGGGGCACCTGTTCTGACTGGCTGTGCTTCACCAAGGTGTAGCCCACTCTCAGGCTCTGTCCAGGCACTCCAGCCCTCCCGAAGGGGCCCGGCTTCCCTGGAGCTCCTGAGATGGAGAGAGCAGAAAAGGGGTGAGCCAGGTACAGCCAATAATAACAGCAGGTACTCACTTGGTGGCAAGCGTTGAGCAGGGGCCATTATGTACAAGCATTAGCTCACTCAATCCTTACAACCTCATCTCTCCAATTTGTGGATAATGAAACTGACTCTCACCACCTACAGCTAGTAAGTGGTAGAACTAGAATGCCAACTCAGATGTATCTGGCTAGAGAGTCCTCATTTTGAAAAGCACACGACCCAGTTTTTCTTCCACAGTCACCCAACCTTGGGTTCTCTGGGATGGGATGAGCAGAGAGGGCTACTTCTCAGGCTGGCGTTGCAGGCTTTCATAGGAGATAACTGAGGACTCACTGAATCAAAGGCAGCAAAGGCAGAGCTGGGGTTAGCGAGGCAAAATCACACCCTCCTTTCCTGTCAGGCATAGCTAACAATCATGGCACTTTTCCTGTGAGCCTCAGGAATGTTGATTTGCCATTTTTGATATAAAAGGAGGTAAGTAGCAGAACAGCTATATCTTACCTCAGTTTTTCTTCTCCCTGGAACCAACCCCCCTTCTGTCCACATCAGAATCCCTTGGTAGAAGGGGGTTGGTGCAGGGCAGGGGAGTCATAGCTCTTAAGAGCTGGAAGAGAACCCAGAGAACTATTTGGAACAGTTTTTCACCTTCTGGAATGTAGGGCTCTGATCCGTCACAGCTCAGAATGGAGTCGGCGTGAATGGATGAGAGCCCAGTTTTCCAGCCTCCTAGTAGTGTCAAGCTTTACTGCCAGATTTCCTAATTCCAAGATTTGAGATTTTGACTCACTACCAAGCCTCAAACCCTTATAGAAGCCCTCTGCCTGCTAGTGCTGACATTGCCAGACCTTCAAATCCTGGAGGGCCTTGTAGTCCAGGGAGACCAGGATCACCAAGAGCCCCAGGTGGGCCAGGGAGTCCACTGGCGCCATCTTTGCCAGGGATGCCAGGTAAACCTTTAGATCCTGCAAGGAGAGAAGGCCCACAGTGGGGTACTCAATGTGGAGGAAGAGGGACTTCTCCAGGTCTTCCCTGGAGAAAGGGGACTTGTGTGTCATGCCCAGGACTCACCAGAAGAGGGCAGATTTGGCCATCACCTGGGAGTGCAGGCTGAGGACAGGGCTGAGCCTCCCAGGCTAGTCCTTAGTTCACGTCTGGGTAGCTCGGCCCTGGGACCCCACTCTGAACTTAGCCCTTCTGAGCCCCTTCACACACCTGTCCTCACTTCGTCTCATCCTCCCAGCAACTCTGGGAAGGACACAGGGCAAATGCTGGGGTCCCGAGTCAGAAATGAGGACACTGAGGCCTAGAGAGACTGTTAGCTTACTCCAGTTGAGGCAAAACTGGAATTAGAAGCTGGATTTTCTGTCCCCCAACCCTGGGTTTTCTCCCTTTCTTTTTATTGCCCACCATACTCCCTCCTTTCTGCAGCAGCACATTACTGAGGGACAAGCTGTCTGGATTAGCTATTGTGCTCTGCCCACGTTCTCTGAAGCCAAGTACAATTGCTGGCCCTGGGGGCCCTCCTTCCTGGCAAGAAGATTGGGAGCTTTGTGAGGAAACCAAGGAAATGCTTGATGAAGCTACCCCCTTGAAGCTGCGGGGTTCCTAGCCAGTTGCTTCAGCATCCCAATCAAAGCCATCTCAGCTCCCAACTAAGTTCCCTTTCCCTGGCACCCTACTCACCTTGTAGGCCCACAGGTCCTTGGACCCCAGGGTCTCCCATGAGGCCAGGGATTCCATCAATGCCTGGAAGACCCATGGGTCCAGGGGGAGCCTGGATGGCTTCTGCAATGGGTGTGTGTCCAGGAGCACCTCGAGGGCCAGATAAGCCTGTGGGAGGGTGGAAGAAACGGAAATGTCAGGCAGAGGCAGAGGAGGTGGCTAGGGAAGGCCCCTGGAGGTTCAGTTGGCATCACAGCCTAGGACCTCAAACTCAACCAGCTGGCTTATTGATAGAAGCCAAATAAGTCAATTTGCTTGAGTGCCTACTGAGTTCTAGTCCCTGGTAGATGAGGGGATAGAGCAGTGAGTAAGACCTTTATGAGACAATGGTCTGTTGATAAAGATGAAATATGCATAACCTGACAAAAACCATTAACCTTACTGCAAATTGTGAAAAGTGCTACAAAGGAAATGGAGAGTGCAGTGACTGTGGGATGGAGCAGAGAGGGCTACAGGGTAGAGAACCTGCTGCTGCTAAGTCACTTCAGTCGTGTCCGACTCTGTGCAACCCCATAGATGGCAGCCCACCAGGCTCCCCCGTCCCTGGGATTCTCCAGGCAAGAACATTGGAGTGGGTTGCCATTTCCTTCTCCAATGCATGAAAGTGAAAAGTGAAAGTGAAGTTGCTTAGTCGTGTCCGACTCTTAGCGACCTCATGGACTGCAGCCTACGAGGCTCCTCTGTCCATGGGATTTTCCAGGCAAGAGTACTGGAGTGGGGTGCCATTGCCTTCTCCGAGAGAACCTGCTTTAGTGATAAGTGGCCTTTTACAATCAGTGACACCTAAGCTGAGATTATTAAAGCATTAGAAGGGGCTGGAGGTAGTATTCCAGGAAGTAGAACTAGCATGTGCAAAGGCCCTGTGGCCAGCCAGGGTGTGATGTTTTTGGATAACAGAAAGAGGCCAGTGTGAGAAAAGCACAGTGAGCAGCAAAGGGTAAAAGCTGGTGATGAGGGATGCCATGGGATACCAATGGATGATTTCTGCTTTTATAAGACCTCTCCCACCACAGTCTGGAGAAACGATTGTTGGGGGAGGTGCATAATGAAAGCACGGAGACCAGTCAGCAGGTCACCACAGTGATTCACATGAGAAATGTTGGTGGCTTGGATCTGAGAGGTATTGGTGGAGGTGATGAGAGGGGAGTGGATGCAAGGCCCATTCTGGAAACACAGCCCCCAGGAGTTGCTAATAGGATTGGATGTGTGTGATTGAGGGGAGTGGTGTAAAAGACAGGCTTCATTTCTGGATTCAGCAAATGGATAAGTGGTAACTGAGTGCCAGCCCAGTACACACTAATGCAGAAATGATGCAGAGAGGGGAGATCAGTGGTAGGATTCATGGTTGCAAGGCAGCAGTGGCCTTCAGTCCTGGGAGCTGATGGTGGCAGAGGTATTCCCGAGGTGGACAAACTCCGTTTCTGGCACGGTGATAAATGACTCCTGAAAGAATCTCACTCCAAGCCCTCCCTCGAACTCAGGAACATGCTCTCAACTCACCTCTTGGCCCCGCCTTCCCCTTCATCCCGGGAAGTCCTGGGTCTCCAGGTGGTCCAACCTTGCCTGGAGTCCCCATGAAGCCAGGCTCACCTCTCATGCCTGGCAAAGCCCAAAGGAAAGCAAGTCAGGGCCTGGCACGGTGGTGCTGGTGGGGGAAGGGGGCTTGAGATTAAGCAGAGACAAAGGCCGGAAGAGCATCATCAGCCGGTCTCTGTTCACAGGGTGGCAGGAAGGGGCCATCTCCAACTGTGGAGTGGGAAAGGGCCCAGTTGCCAGCCATGCAGTCATACCTTTCAATCCTAGCTCTCCAGGGAGGCCAGAGAAACCTGGAATTCCTTGGTCTCCTTTGGGCCCTTGAGGGCCAGGAATTCCAGGGAAGCCAGGGTCTCCAGGGTCGCCTTGATCTGAGGCAGGCCCAGGGGGGCCTGGGGGCCCAGGAGGGCCTGGGCGGCCTAGGAATAAGATAGGAAGAGGGATGAGGGCAGGGGACAGAGGAAACGGCCGCTGTGGAAGGCCTTGACATTGATAGGAAGCCAAAGCCCATTCCCAAGGCAAATAATGTTCCCTCGCCTTCTGTGGGGCCCCAGTGACCAGACCTTCCCAAACCCTTTTAGCAAAATGTAGCCCATTCTGGTCCCCTGTGTCCCTGCAGCGGGAGGGGTGTGAGGCTGGACTGTAGACAAGGCAATGCCAGCCTTTTTTGGGCTTCCTGGCTTTACCTCGTTCTCCATCTAGACCTGGTCGCCCAGGGTCACCAGGCTGTCCTTCTATGACTGAAGGCAAGGAGAGGCCCAGTGCACCGGGGAGACCAGCGGCGCCCTGGAGACCTGGAAAACCTGCAAAGAATAAATAAAAGGGGCTGCAGGGGCTTTGTGTACCTAAGAGAGGGCCAGGCTCTCTCAGAGAAAATGGAAGCCATTAGGTAGCAGCCAGAGCAGCCTAGGCCAGCAGAGAGGGCTCTTATCCCTTGCTCCTCCCTTGGCAGCCAGTGGCCCCAAACAGCTGACAGGAGCTCAGAGAGGCCCCACTGGCATTGAATTGGGATGAATAGAGCCTCAGAAAGTTCTAGCTCTCCAACCTCTCTGGTAATAGAAATATGGTAAACAGATTTCCCCAAAATCAGGAAGAAAAGAAGGTATAACTGTAGCACTTGGAACTGAAGTTCCCTGAGGTGTTTTTACACCTACTGTCCCTATTGTATAATGTTTCATTCAGTTAGCCAGTCTTGTCTGCTGCTGACCAGAGAAGGTTATAGACGGAGGTAGGGTGTAGCCCCTAACCAGTCAGAAGAGAACCTCACCTGCTCCAGCAGAATGGAGGTGGGAAGGGTGCTGAGACCCCTGGTGTCTTATCTGGCTAATTTCTGGGTCTTCCAGGCAAGCTGGAAACCAGTGTTATAGGTGATTCATGATATTAGCTAAATGCTTTCTTAATTGCCTAAATCCCTTCTCCGTTTGGCCAAGGAAAATAGCCACTTACTGGCCTATGTACATAATATTTGCTCAAATTTCTGTTTGTGGGATGATTTCTATTAGGTTCAAAACCAAAAAAATTTCAACAGATTATAGAAGATGTATGTAATATGCATACATCAAAAACATAGATGATAATCTTGCTGGGAAAACATATCAAAGCCACATATACAAATGCAGAAATCTATTTTATTCTTGTAACATGGATGGAGTGTATTTATTACTTTGGTATATTCTAGAAGGTATTTAAATGAAGAGGAATTAATTCAAATTGATTGATAAACTGTTTTGCTGGTTGAGATTCTTGTTTGTGACAAGAAAATACCAAAATATTAATGTTGCATTTGATTGTTCTGACCAAAAAGCTGAAAATATTAATGTAGACTTTCTCATATTTTGCTAAGAAATAGAAAATCCATGAAAACTTGTAAGGGAAGATGGCAGATTGGTTGATTTGGGCATCATTAATAGCTCATTGATTAATTGAATACTGATGAAACATAAATGAGGAAAAAATAAATATCAATAAGTCTCCAACTATTAGAAGTCTGGAAAAGAAACAAAGTAAAAACAAAAAGCAAAACTAGTCACAAAACCACATGGTACTACTTTTAGTTATGTCTTGATGAGTCTTTGAAGTAGTTTTTATTTTCATAAAGGTAAAAATCTGAAAAGAAAGACATACTGTATTTTTGTCCTGAAGATATATCTTCATATATCTATACATATATATGGGCTGAAATTATGCAAAACAAGTAAACAAGACACCACATATAGTAGAGTAAGTGTGGGCTAGGCACAGATTATAAAGTTTGTTTCCATGGCAATTTTTACAGCCAACTCCTCTTTTCGAACTGTTTCTTGATTTTAAAATTACACTAATATATTATTAAACCTGAAATAAAGGTACTACTGACCTCACATAGTTAAAAAAAAAAAGCTCAAGTGTTTCTTTAAGAATGAGGTATTTTCAGTGATCACATGATGGAAATGCAAGATGGCATATTTTCCCAACTTATTCCATCATCACAGCCCTAAAAAAAAAACCCAAAATATACTAATGTGGCCTCTCAAGTATATACTGCAAATATGGAAATCAATGGCATAATTTAATGTTATTTAGATAAATGTATTGTAGGGACAGGGTTTGCTCCTAGGAAATTTCCTAAGGGGTAAACCTTTGTTATACATTGATTTCTATAATCAAATTAGAGATTCAGTTACTGTTGGGGGATATGATATTTGATATGTATGTTTTAAAACAAATTCTTTTAATTAGATACTGAGAAGAAGAGAAGAATATTTATAAACCATATGTAAACAATCATCTAGATAGAATGAACATCTGTGTTCCAACCACCCAATTTAAGGAAAAGAAGATAGCAATACCTTTGAATTTCTTTTTCTTTCCTGGCTTTTTTGTTTTAAGTTTATTTATTTTTAATTGGAGTATAATTGCTTTCAATGTTGTGTTGGCATCTGCCATACATCATCGTGAAGCAGCCATAGGTGTACATAAGTCCCCTCCCTCTGGAACCTGCCTCCCACCCCATCGCATCCCTCTAGGTTGTTCTTTTCAGACCCTTTACAGATTTTACCATCTTCCCTCCCTCCCAGAGGCAACCAGTCCTGAGGTTTGTGTTCATCATTCCCTTTTCATCACAGTTTGAATATCCATGCATATTTGCATCCCTAAACAACATATTGGTTGGAATCACACTAAACATATTCCTCTTCAACTTCCCCTTTCTCCCCCTTCAACATTATGCACCTGAAATGTATCCATCTTGACATGTGCTGTTTGCTGCATTTGTATTTGTGGTTTTATTACCTCAGATAGCCAAAGGCAATGAATAATGTAATGACCAGGAATTCATAGTCAAGATTTAAAAACAGAAAAGGCATGCCTGTGCTTCCACCCAGGACCCAGACCTTTCTCTATCTCCTGCCAAAGAAGCCATAAAGCTTCCCTTCCTAAGCCCTCACTTCTGGAGAAACTGCTGGCTTTCAGAAAAGTACAGGTTGGTCCAGACAAAGGAAAGAGTAAACACAGAGACAGCAGATGCCCCAACATAAAATGCAGCTGGAAATGAATTAATGCATGAATATAGTTCCTGGAAAACCTACGCAGATTATACAAACATGCACATAAATGCATAAAGTGATGTGCTGGACATCAGGCCCCAGAACTATGAGGAACAGAACATTTTGCATACATGATTTCCCCAGGTAACATGTGATAGTAGAATGGCCAATGTTTCTTGACCAACTACTACGTGCCATGCTAAGGTGTAAGGTGCTTAGTCGCTCAGTCATGTCTGACTCTTTTGTGACCCCATGGACTGAAGCCTGCCAGGCTCCTCTGTCATGGGATTTCCCAGGCAAGAACACTGAAGTGGGTTGCCATTTCCTTCTCCAGAGGCTCTTCTCGACCCAGGGATCAGACCCAGGATTCCTGCATTGCAGGCAGATTCTTTACCACCTGAGCCACCAGGGAAGCCGCCATGCACTGTTCTAGGTGCTTCCATATGTATTACCTCACTCCTCATTGATGTTTCACCAAATATATAGGGTAGATTCTCTTATTCACATTTTATAGAAAAGGAAACCTATGGGTTCCTTTGGGATGGAGGGGTGAGTAACCTGCTTGTTCAAGGTCATGTAGCTAGTGAGAAGGAGAGCTGGGATTTGAATCCAGTAGTCCGACTTCAGAGCCCCTGCTCTCAGCTATGGTGATGCATGAAATGAATGTCTTGTTCTACACTGAGTGGGAGGTATATGCATCTCTACAACATTTCTAAGGAGAGTTAAAGAATCAGAATTCATTCTTATTATTTGAGAGGTGGGGGAAGTGAAAAAAGTGAAAGTGAAAGTCAGTCGGTTGTGTCTGATTCTCTGTGACCCATGGACTGTAGCCCACCAGGCTCCTCTGTCCATGGAATTCTCCAGGCAAGAATACTGGAGTGGGTAGCTATGCCCATCTCCAGGGGATCTTCCTGACCCAGGGATTGATCCCAGGTCTCCTTCATTGGAGGCAGATTCTTTACTGTTTGAGCCATCAGGGAAGCCCGAGAAGTAGGGGAAGGGAGACTCAGAAAGGGACTTCAGACTATGTGATGAGTCAGGGGCTGAGATTAAGGTGAAATCTATTTCTAGTAAACCCAGTAAATCCTAATTAACTGCTTGCTGTGTGCCTATCCTAGGGAGATATTTATCCTCTTAGTCTTGGCTTCCTTCCAGCAGCCACAACTGTCTTCTCAGGGCCCCATGACTGCCAACTGCCCTGGACACCAAGAGATTTCTGGAAAACCTCTCGCTAAGTGGACAAGCCCAGTCCCTCAGGACCATTAAAACTAGACTCTGACAAAGTGAGAAAGAGAGGCCCTGTGGTTAATAAGGGAGAGCTGGAGGGAAGCTGGAGGCTAGAGAGGACTCATTGAACTGCTCTCTGACACCCCTTCCTGGGAAAGCCTGAGGTGGAGCCTACCCTCTTTTTGTCAGTAGTTGGGTTCTGAAATCCCCAGAGATGTAAAGACATGCACAACTCATCCCTGGGAGCCACATGACCCCAAGGAACCCCAACCCTGGCTGCCCAGCCAAGTGTAACTTGGGCTTACTTACCTTGACTACCTTTGGGTCCTCTTATACCTGGCTTTCCTGGGGCTCCGATGCCAATTCCTGGAGAACCTTTTTCCCCTTTGGGACCAGGCAAGCCAGCTGGCCCAGGCACACCGGTTATACTAGGTCCTAGGAGGAGATGCAGAGAGATGCGGGGACACAACTCAGTGGGGCTGAGGCCCTTGTGCCCAGCTCACTTGCAGGGAGTCTGCCTCACAGACACCAGAGGCTGAGGGCTGAAATGATAGGGAGGAGAGCTGATGCAGGTAGAAAGACAAACTCCATTCAACTTTCTACCCCTCCTGCCCCCCCCCCCCACACACATCAAGGCATCCCCAACTGGGGGCTGGCAAGGACATCTAAAGGGCTTCCCTGATAGCTCAGTTGGTAAAGAATCTCCTGCAATGCAGGAGACCCTGGTTCAACTGCTGGAGAAGGGATAGGCTACCCACTCCAGTATTCTTGGGCTTCCCTTGTGGCTCAGCCGGTAAGAATATGCCTGCAATGTGGAGGACCTGGGTTCAATCCTTGGGTTGGGAAGATCCCCTGGAGAAGGGAAAGGCTACCCACTCCAGTAAATAAGGTAATTCAGGTATAATATTTAGCCTAATGCTCAATAAATGTTAACCAAATTTATATAAAACTCTAATCTAGCCACCTCTAACCACTGTTTTGGGCTTCCCTTGTGGCTCAGCTGGTAAAGACTCCACCTGCAATGTGGGAGACCTGGGTTCGATCCCTGGGTTGGGAAGATCCTCTGGAGAAGGGAAAGGCTACCCACTTCAGTATTCTGGCCTGGAGAATTCCATGGACTGTATAAGTCCATGGGGTCGCAAAGAGTCAGACACGACTGAGCGACTTCCACTCACTCATACTAAGGACATCTAGGAGTCTAAGGATATGGGATACATTGTGGCCTAGAACTCAAGATCAGCCCCATCAGGCTTCTGGAAGAGTTGGTGTTCTCCTCCTTGCCTTCCAGGGTCTTGCTTACCTGGAGTTCCATGAGTCCCCTTGGTTCCTGGAAGCCCATTCAGTCCATGTAAACCTGGAAGTCCAGGGAAACCTGAGGGGAGAGAAGATCAGAAATGATTCCAGCAACTCTGAATCATGAAGGGTCAGCAAAAGGTCCTGCCCCCGAGGGCACTGCAAAGTCCTCATTTCAAAGGTCCTGAGCATTCTTGAAGCATTAATTAATGCCCTAAGGGAGACTGGACCACCCTTAGTCTCTACCTTCCACCCTAAGTGTTTCTGCCTCTCATTAGAGACCAGCTCCCAGGTGGCGCTAATGGCAAAGAACCTGCCTGCTGATTCAGGAGACGTGAGATAAGGGTTTGATCCCTGGGTTGGAAAGATCCTCTGAAGGAGGGCACTGCAACCCACTCCAGTATTCTTGTCTGGAGAATCCCATGGACAGAGGAGCCTGGTGGGCTACAGTCTAAGGGGTTGCAAAGAGTCAGACTTGACTGAGCGACTGAACATGCATGTACACATAGCTTTAAGAGCAGTGCTGTCCTGTGCTAAGTCACTTTAGTCATGTCCGACTCTTTGCGACCCTATGGACTGTAGCCCGCCAGGCTCCTCTGTCCATGGGATTCTCTAGGCAAGAATACTGGAGTGGGTTGCCATGCCCTCCTCCAGGATGGTAGATAATTAGGTAACTTCAAGAAGAACTCAGAGTGGCAATGCCAAGACCTTGAGTTGCCAGCTCCCAGAGACTTGCTGCCCGCTCTCTCAGTCAGGGAAAGGCTACCTATGCCAGGGCGGTGATCTTCCTTCCTAACTCTGCTCTCCATGGACCCCATGTTTTCCTGCTTCCACTCATGCCCGTCCTCCTTTCTTCCTCCTTTCCCATTACCTCTCATGCAGCTCAGTCAATGACTCCCCTGGATATGGCTTAACCCCAGCTAGGGTCTCCTAATAGAAAGTAGTTACTACCCTTTTTTGAGGAAAGGACCCTTTTCCCCACTGCCACGCCCTAATACACATACCTTTGGTTCCTATTAGGCCAGGGGGACCCAGGGGCCCAGTTGCCCCTGGGTGGCCTGGAGAACCTGGAAGCCCTGGATTTCCTCTCATGCCTGCAACTCCGGGGAGTCCTAAGAATGAAAAAAAGGCAGAAATCAGAAGGAGTCTTGACGCTGATCTGAAATTTTTCAGAATAAAGTTGTCATGTGTCATGGTACCTAGGGAGCCAGGAAGGCCAACATCTCCAGAAATACCAACTTTCCCATCTTCACCTTTGTTTCCTGGGAAACCCACATCACCAACTGGTCCGTCTTTTCCTTTCACACCTACAAAATCAAGAAAAGTGCTGAGTGATCAGGGTATAGTTCAGGGAGTATGTTCCTCCACAGGAGGTGGGGGTAGGGGCAGGAAGGTGAAGCCATTTTGAGCCACCATGGCAGCTGGATCCAATGAAGAAACTCTGAAAGGTATTGTGGCAGCTGTCTTCATACTTGAAAGGTGCCGCCCAACTGAAAGGGCATGGCAACCTACTCTAGAATTCTTGCCTGGAGAATCCCATTGACAGAGGAGCCTGGTGGGCTACAATCCATGGGGTCACACAGAGTTGGACATGACTGAAGCAACTTAGCATGCACACATGCCCAACTGAAAAAGTAAGTAAACTTGTTCTGAGTGTTCCCAGAAGTAGGAGTGATGAGTGGAAAGGTTCCAGAAGTAGTTTGGATAACTATAAATTATGGGAGTGGACACCATTATCTTAAAGGTCTTAGACTATCCTGTAAGTCTGTGAGTCTTGAAGAAAAAGTAGGCTGGTTTGCTTGGGGAAAATGTTGACTGCCTCTGAGTGGATATATGTCAGGTAGGAATTTTTCTGCACTGGACAGAAGTTGCAGAACTTAGGTTTGGCCTCCAAAATTCCTTCCAATGCTCAGTTTTAAGGAGTCTGTGAAATGTAGGAGACAAAAGTACAGCAGCCTTACCTTTGAAACCAGACTCCCCAGGTTGTCCCTTGGGTCCTGGGCTACCAGAAATTCCAAGTGTCTGGCCTTGATCTCCTGGGGATATCAAGATACTGTTTAATTCATCAGGAGAAGGTATAGCTCAATTTGCAGCAAATAGGAAAAAAAGTTTTTATATTGGGGTATAGCAAAAAGATCTTTTGAAGGAAAAATCACGGCCAGGGAAACTCCTTGACACAATTACCCATTGGGTAAAATGTTATGCTTTTATGCTGCAATGCAGGGCTGGGATGCTACCAGGCTATTGGTAAGAAATGCTGCTACATGCAGCATATCTCCACTGGGAAACACATTACTAGGCTTGGTATGGGCAGAGAAGACGATAGGAGGAGCCCTAAAATATCACCAGAAGAGGAGACTGTCTAGAGCTGAGGGTGTCCTCTGCTGCTGAATCTGGAAGGCAGGTGGGTCAAACCACTGCTATTCGCCTACTTTTGACTAACAAAGATTGCAAAGGGGGTTTGGCCAAAGCAGAAGTGCAAATTAGTTCATTTTCTTGTAAACACACAGTCTCCCCCAGGGAGAACCCTGGGCCTGTTAGAAATCCACCTTTGCTCTGGAAAAACACAGTAAAAGGGGAAATGTTCCTTATCTTTCTTTAACAAAAGAATTTTTTTAATTATTTTTTTTGGAGGATAAATTGCTTTACAATGTTGTGTTGGTTTCTGCCATACAATAATGTGAATCAGTCATAAGTATAACATATATCCCCTCCCTCTTGAACCTCCCTCCCACCCACCTCCTCATCCCACCCATCTAGGTTGTCACAGAGCACCGGGTTGAGCTCCCTGTGTTATACAGCAACTTCCCACTAGCTAGCTATTTTACATATGGTAATGTACAAGCCAGGCTTCAGCAATACATGAACCATGAACTTCCAGATGTTCAAGCTGGTTTTAGAAAAGGCAGAGGAACCAGAGATCAAATTGCCAACACCCGCTGGATCATCGAAAAAGCAAGAGAGTTCCAGAAAAACATCTATTTCTGCTTTATTGACTATGTCAAAGCCTTTGACTGTATGGATCACAATAAACTGTGGAAAATTCTGAAAGAGTTGGGAATACCTGACCTGCCTCTTGAGAAACCTATATGCAGGTCAGGAAGCAACAGTTAGAACTGGACATGGAACAACAGACTGGTTCCAAATAGGAAAAGGAGTACGTCAAGGCTGTATATTGTCACCCTGCTTATTTAACTTATATGCAGAGTACATTATGAGAAATGCTGGGCTGGAAGAAGCACAAGCTGAAATCAAGATTGCCGGGAGAAATATCAATAACCTCAGAGATGCAGATGATACTACCCTTATGGCAGAAAGTGAAGAGGAACTAAAAAGCCTCTTGATGAAGGTGAAAGAGGAGAGTGAAAAAGTTGGCTTAAAGCTCAACATTCAGAAAACTAAGATCATGGCATCTGGTCCCATCACTTCATGGGAAATAAATGGGGAAACAGAAACAGTGTCAGACTTTATTTCTTTGGGCTCCAAAACCACTGCAGGTGGTGACTGCAGCCATGAAATTAAAACACGCTTACTCCTTGGAAGGAAAGTTATGACCAACCTAGATAGCATATTAAAAAGCAGAAACATTACTTTGCCAACAGAGGTCCATCTAGTCAAGGCTATGGTTTTTCCAGTGGTCATGTATGGATGTGAGAGTTGGACTGTGAAGAAAGCTGAGCACCAAAGAATTGATGCTTTTGAACTGTGGTGTTGGAGAAGACTCTTGAGAGTCCCTTGGACTGCAAGGAGATCCAACCAGTCCATTCTAAAGGAGATCAGTCCTGGGTGTTCATTGGAGGGACTGATGCTGAAGCTGAAACTCCAGTACTTTGGCCACCTCATGCGAAGAGTTGACTCATTAGAAAAGACCCTGATGACGGCAGAGGATGAGATGGCTGGATGGCATCACTGACTCGATGGACATGAGTATGGGTAAACTCCAGGAGTTGGTGATGGACAGGGAGGCTTGGCGTGCTGCGATTCATGGGGTTGCAGAGTTGGACACAACTGAGCAACTGAACAGAACTGAACTGAACTGAATGTATATATTTCATTGCTACTCTCTCAGTTCGTCCCACCCTCTCCTTCCCCTGCTATCTCCACAAGTCCATTCTCTGTGTCTGTGTCTCTATTCCCGCCCTGCAAATATGTTAATCAATACCATCTTCCTAGATTCCATATATATGCATTAATATATTGGGCATATACCCTGAGAAAAGCATAATTGAAAAAGACACATATACCCCCTGTTCATTGCAGCACTATTTACAATAGTCAGGATGTGGAAGGAACATAGATATTCATTGACAGATAAATGGATAAAGAAGATGTGGTACATGTATACAATGGAATATTACTCAGCCATCAAAAGGAATGAATTTGAGTTAGTTGTAATGAGGTAGATGAACCTAGAGCCAGGTATACAGAGTGAAGTAAGCTCCTTACCTTTTAAACCTGGGAGACCAGATGCTCCTGGTAGCCCGGGAACTCCACTGAGACCCTGTGAACCCTTCAAAGCAATACAGAAATCAGTATTTCTGCTTAGCACTCAGGACCTCCCGTCATCTCTTCCCCCTCCCTTCACTGAGCCATTGCTTGAGACCTGTCCATTGCATACTCTGTGGCTGGGGTGGAGAGGAGGGGGGCATCCTGCAGAGGGGAAATTGATATGCAAGGGGAGAAATGCATATTTATGGTAATTTATGGTAAAAATTGGGGAAGAGTTTGATCCACAGATTAACCCTGGTCTTGTCATTCATAACTTCCCAGTGCCTAACACAATTGGTATCATGGGAAATCGAGGTGTAGATGTTCTAGCAAATCTCTTAGAAAATACAGAACCTAACAGACAGTCCAGGAACTTGATTCACTCTGCATACATTTGGCTATCACCACCCATGCCAAAGCCATGATGGACGAGAACAAGTGTGGCCTTCCCACGTGGAGCTAGGCCTCTGCCACAGGTTCTGCAAGGAATGTGGAGTCTTTCTGCCACTAGGTAGCGGGCTGTATGCAGGCAGGTACTGGAGTCTGAATTTGGTTTAATCCCATAATTTTCACAAGAAAAACTGTCCTCACTGGCTAATGTCCAACATATTGAGTCTGAGAAGCAGGCATGTTGGCTGCAATTGGCCCAGTTCCTCCCCTGGCATCTGGTATGGTTTGGGTTTGAGATGTACCCAGTAAGGACACATGCTACCCAGGACCTTGGGTGGCAGTCTGATTTGGGTCACTTAGCTCCCTGGACCGTAACCATGACACCCCCCATTCACCTGGGGTTTTCTGTGCATTGCCATAACTACTCATTCAGAGCCCCTGCTTATGCTGGGACCCCTCCCAGAATGCCTTCCCACTTTGACTGCATCCTTCCTAGTGTGTAAGTAGCAGGTTGAGAACTGTTTTTTTTTGCCTTTTTTTCAGGTGTGTGTGTATGTGTGTGTGTTTTCTCTCTATCAGTTGGACTGATACTTTTAAAGGTCAAGGACTGTGCCTGCAGGGAACACAGGTGTCCTGTGATCCAATTTATTTAGTCCCTTCAGTACTATTATTGCTACTATTTATTCAGAGTCTGTCATGTACCAAATACAATGCTACCTGCTTTATACATACCTGCTCCCTTAACCTTCACTATGGGCTGAATAAGGTTTGAATACTATTCCCATTTTGAACAGATGAGAAAAGCAAGGCTCCAGCAAGTGGAGTGATATGCCCCAAATCACAGAGCTAATGAGTGATGGAGCGGAGAATCAAGCCTATGCCTGTCTCATTGCTAACTACCCTACCACCCTGCTTTTAAAAAAATCCAGAAAAAAAAAAAAAAAAAAACTGACTTTGATTCTTTGCCAGTTGTTGCCTAGAGGCAACAAAGATCTTTCTGAAATCAAAACATCAAATAGTCTGTACTGAATTCTTCTGATGTGCCAAATTCAACATGGGATGCTGGCAGTGGGATGCAGACAAAAAAGCAAGCAAGGCTTGCTCTCAAGTCCTAACAATCTCATTGAGGAAATCAGACCCAGGCAGAACCAACCAGGATCAGTGGAAGCAGTGTGAGATGTAGGATGTCAGCAGGGTGGGAACTCAGGGACTCCTGGAGGGGCGGGTACCTGGGCTGGGGCCTGAAGGACCAGCAGGTTGTCAGCAATTGCAAGGAGGATGCTCTGCCTTGTGAGGGAGATAGTGTGAACAAAGGCCCGGAAGAGGGGATGTTCGGGAACAAGTGAGAAGACCTGGCCAACTCAAGGAGGTGCCTTGTTGGGGTTAGCTCAGGGAGGGCATGGGAAGTGGGCTGAGATCAGGAAGGTGGGCAATAGGGGCCCATCCCCCTGCTATCAAGGCCGTTCCCTGGTGGGGAGACAAAGATCTGGGCCCACTTACACTTTCTCCTGGAATTCCTTGGAAACCTGCAATTCCAGGGTACCCCTTCAGGCCAGGTAAGCCCCGTAGTCCTGTGGAGCCAGGGGGGCCTGGTCTCCCACTAAGTCCCTTGATGAGGCTGGGGAAGCCAGGAGCTCCAGGCAAGCCTGGTGGCCCGGGGTGGCCAGCCTCTCCTTTGTCACCTGGGAAAGAAGCAAAAGTCTTGGGGAAACACTCTGGGCAAAAGAAAATCTGTTCCCCAAGCAGCAGGTGCCCTGGGTCACAGGCAGGCAAAAGGAAAGTTTGGGGACAGTTAGCTTGGGGTAGGAGGAGGTGCAGGAGAAGGCAATGGCACCCCACTCCAGTACTGTTGACCAGAAAATCCCATGGATGGAGGAGCCTGGTGGGCTGCAGTCCATGGGGTCGCTAAGAGTCAGACATGACTAAGCGACTTCACTTTCACTTTCCACTTTCATGCATTGGAGAAGGAAATGGCAACCCACTCCAGTGTTCTTGCCTGGAGAATCCCATGGATGGAGAAGCCTGGTAGGCTGCCGTCTATGGGGTCGCACAGAGTCAGACATGACTGAAGCAACTTAGCAGCAGCAGCAGCAGCAGGAGAAGGTGCCTTTGGCTTTATGGGGCACCAGCCAGGGCCACCCCAGCTTCCTCAGTGGGAAAGCCACTCAGTGCCCACCCCCCACTATCTGCCTGGCCCCTCCAGGGGCACAGCCACCTGTGGTTCAAAAACTGAGTTCCACAGGGACAGTGCAAACCGGCAGTCTCACAGTCCAGATACTCCTCGGGCCCAGGAAAGGTGGCCTCCGTGCTCCTCCCCACCAGCCACTGCCACCCACACTGCTGCTCTGAGGGTCCTTCTACTGTGGGGACTTTTTTCCAGTAAAGAAGTCCAGTTTGGTCATGAAAACTGTCTTGGGTATTTCTCCTTCCCATTCCCTGCCCCAGTACCTCTGGGTCCAGGAAATCCAATGGCTCCAGGTGAGCCCTGAGAACCTTTGTCTCCTTTGAAGCGGAGGTTCAGCATTGGAGGTCGATGACTGGGTATCCCAAAGGGGCCTGGGTCACCTCTGTCTCCTGCAGGGATGGAGGTAATGAAGCCGCATGAGGGGGGCTTAGACACAGGGTAAGCATGTCATATCAGCTCTTTCATATCAGCTCTTCCCGCACCACTCCAGGGCCCTTTCTGGGTTCTTCCAGCTTCTTTACTGCCCCTGTTTCCCCAACTTTGCATTAACAGGCATGCCCTCTTCTTGGACAAGCCCAAGATCCTACAATTTTAGACCCTACTCAAAACCCTTCTCCACTAAGCATCTGGGAATGTGTGTCAAGGCCCCTAACATGCTGTGGTAATGCAGAGTGATTGAGTTCTCTGGGTTTAAAAGGATTTCATTGAGAAACCTCAAATCCTGAGGTTGGTACAAGCCACTTGAATGACAAGGTGGATAAATAAAATGTACCTTGGGGAGCATGGGTGGCAATTCCAGAACTGGGTTCCCCAGCTCACCTTTTTCACCAGGGCTACCAGCCCATCCAGATGGCCCCACTCTTCCTGTCGACCCAGGAATTCCCTTTAATCCACTTGCTCCAGGAATACCAGGGAGACCTGGAATCCCTGGAAAACCTGTCAGTCCAACAGACCCCTTCTCACCTGTTGAGAAACAAGAAATTCTATCATTATCCCTGTTTGACATACAAGGAAATGGATGCTCAGAGAGGTTAATTAACTCACCCAAAGTCACATACCTAGAAAGTTGCAGAGGAGAGGCTCAAGCCCAAGTTTCTCTAACTCTAAATCCCAAGCTCTTAGTACATGTTATGCTACTTCCCTGAATAGGGACATGGAACTAAGTACCAGGAAGAAAAGAAGAGCTGGGCACTTCTCTTACAATTTGTCAAGTTAGAGGTCATGTGTAGCACAGAGAAAATAAATAAATAAACTTAGGCAGGAGGCAGAGATACGAGCTCTAGCTTGGTGCTGTTGCTAACCAATTGTGTGACCTTGGACCAGTTACTTCCCTTCCTGCCCAACTCCTGGTGTCTAGTAGAATAATCAAAGGAAGTGAGAGCCATCAGGCTGTATGCAGGGTTCATGCAAATGAGTAAATCTGGTGTGGCTGTTCCTGTCCTGGGCTTTCCTGCTCAAGTTATTCAGCCCAGTGTTCCACCCAGCAGGCAGGGAAAGTGACTTGCTGTGGGTGGGAGTCCTCCTTTAGCATTTGTCTTCTCCTGTTGTGAAAGTGTTAGTTGCTCAGTGTCTGACTCTGCAACTCCATGGACTGTAGCCCACCAGGCTCCTCTGTCCCTGGGATTCTCCAGGAAGAATACTGGAGTGGGTTGTCATGCCCTCCTCCAGGGGATCGTCCCAACCCAAGGATCAAACTGGGGCCTCCTGCATTGGCAGGCAGATTCTTTACTGTCTGAGCCACCAGGGAAGCCCTGTTCACCTCCCTCCCCATTCCCCTTTCCTAGGCAGAGAGGAGGGAGGAGGCAAGTTGGGTACCCACTGGTGCCTTCCTGATCATTTTACTTACCCTTCAGACCTGGCAGGCCTGGTAACCCAGTGGCCCCTGGCAAGCCTGAGTTCCCCAGGAAGCCAATTGGCCCTGGCAGTCCCGGAAGCCCTTTCAGCCCAGGCAGGCCTCTCTTTCCAGCTGACGCAGGGAGACCTATCTCGCCTCTTGGACCTTTCTTTCCAGGATATCCTGAATCAGCACAGGAGAGAATACATGATGGCTGTCAAGTGAGACTATCCAGATCTGGGCCACTGCCCATTCCCCTGGCTTCTTGTTGGTTGACTTGTTGGGGTTTGTAAACAGCCTTTGAACAATGGGCCATGCAGGCTAACAGGAAGAGTGGTTTTCAGTTGGCTGATGCATAGCACTTGTCACCCAGGATGCCCCACAGTGGCTACCTTTACCAGCATGGCACTATAGCTGGCAGGGCGGATGAGCAAACCCCTTCTGATGACAACTCTTCTCCCTTTATGAATGTGGTTCATACTTTAGCCTCTGAATGGAGCTCTAGGGAGCCAGGGTGGCAAGTGGACTCTAGTTTCCTGGTAATTCCAGCATGAATCAGTCCACAATGGCTGTTTCCTGAGCCAACTGGTGAAGTAGAGGTTAAAGCCCAACAATTGTTGCAGCCTCCCAGGGAGTCATGGATCAGGGCTGCCCTTTTAATCCCTCATGCAAGCAGTTAAGTCAGCCAGTTCCTTGGCATTAGAGTTGAAAGACCCCCTAGTGCCAAGTACTGTAGAAATTCCCAAGGCCCATCTGGTCTCCTAGGTATTCTGAGACTTCTTTCACCAGGCTTTCAGTTACTCAATGGGATTAACCTCTTGAGCTGCTGCCAAAGTGGAATGTTCAGGTACAAAGCAAGGAAATTAAAAAATCAAAGGATCAAATCAGTGATGAGAGAGGTATTTGGGCCCCCAAGGACCTAAATGAATGGCTGGCTTGGCTTTCTATGGATTGAAAAGCATCATGTAGCTGGGAGCCCCAGGATTCTAATGGGAGGCTGTGAAGGGGATTCCACAACAAGGGAAGGAAAGTCAATGGGGGCCAACCCCACAGTATGAGTTCAGGGACCCCTGGCCTTACCAGGTTGTAATGTATAGTAAGATAATTCCCTGAGAGGCCAAGCTGGTGGGGGTGTTAGTCTGTGAGCTTGCGTGCTGTTTTCTCACCTGGACAGCCTATGTGAAGACCCCAGAAACACACAACCACAAAGAGGATTAAAAAAGATATTAATAGTTGTATACAAACTCAACTTCAGTCACGTGGCCAGGAGTCAGGGGTGAAAAGGGTGGTGTGAGAAAAAGGCAAGTTGCAAACACTAGGCTGGAACCAGGGGATGTCACGCCCCACTGTGGAGTGAAAAACACTTTGGCCCTGGGTCCTCAGAGACCTGCTGGCCCAAGAGGCAGGCTGCCAGGGTCAGGGGTGGGGTCTGTGGGTGGGTGGGCGGAGGCCATGGGGGAGGGGCGAGAAGTGCTCATATTTGAGGGTCACTTTTTGGAGGCCAAACTGGTTCAACCTGGCACCATAGGGGGCTTGAGATGTGAAACTCAGGTAAGACAACTCAGTCTCCTTCTCGGCTCTGACCCTGTCACACTGCTGTTACTGCCCCTCAGGGTGCTAGGGCCCCAGGGCCCAGCTTGTCTGTCAAATTGTGGCTGCTCCTCTGAAGGACCTACCTGAAATGCCTGGAAAGCCTGGGGGTCCGCGGAGCCCGGGTTTGCCCTTGATGCCAAATAGACCACTAGGGCCTGGGGGTCCTGGCTGACCCACACGGCCTGGTATTCCAGGGCTGCCCCGCTCACCTTTGGGGCCGAGCAAGCCCGACTTCCCAAGCAAACCTAAGAAAAGGAAGAGGCAGATGATCACAGCCTGGATTGATAGCAGGGACCGCTCATCAAACCACCTTCCAGCAGAGGAGCCCAGCCCCGGGATGCCTCTGACGTGCCACTGTCTCATCAGCTCCAGCCTTGCTGCTAATTATGGGCTTTGCAAGACATCTGACTATGGATTCTAGATACTTCTGGAATTACTGAGACAGGAGAATGGACTCAGGTGATTTAAGAAAGGCAGGGAGAGAACACAATGACTTTTCATTTCAAGCCCTAGTTCATCCATCACCCCAGATTCATGCAGTTATTAATGTAGGTACACCAGGTACTGAAAGCCTTTCTGCAGACTGTCAAATAGGTGGGGAAAAGAAAGTCACCCTTGAGTCCTGGAAGGCCAGAGTCTCCAGGAAATCCTCTGTCCCCAGGCAGTCCCTGTAGGCCTTGCTCCCCCGGAGCACCATTTTCAGCACCAAGGATGTCACCAGGGGCTCCCTTGGGACCTGGTAAGCCGGGGCTGCCAACTTTCCCAGGCAAGCCGTCTTTTCCAGGGAGCCCAGGAAACCCAGGTAAGCCCTTCTCTCCATGAGGTCCAGGAAACCCTAAATGTGAAGAGTCAAAAATAAAAGGCCATGGAGGTTTAGAAGTCATGGGTTTGGTTAGAGGACTCTGACACAGATTTTTTTCCTACTACAAAAGTTGTCACATTAGTAATGTGTGTGGCTTTTCTTAAAGGTCTCTGGTCCTGGGAAGACTTGCCCGGTGGCAGGGACTGCAACATGTGACCCAGAGGAGGTTCTAGCTCAATGAGGCCGGGCCTTAGGCAGAGCTCAGTAACCCGCTCCTGGGGCTCCTATAGTGGCCGAAGAGCACAGGTTAGAGCCAGGACCTCCTGTCAAAGGCCGGGTCTCTTCTGGAGTTGTCTAACTCGCGTCCTCATGCCTCCCTCTTTCTGGGTGGTGGAGGGACCTGAGACACCAATAAACCCAAGGAAACGTGGCCTAAGATGAGTCCCCTGCTGCTGAGCAGGGGTGGTCCTCAGACTGAGCATGTGTCAGAATCCCCTGGGGCAGGGGTGCTTGGGAAAACCCAGATTGCCGGGCCCATACCCCAACCCCGCCACAAAACTTCTGATCAGTAACTCTGCCAAGGGGCCAAGGAACTGCATTACTGAGAAGTTCCGAGGTGACGCTGACGCTGCTGGCTGAGGGAACACGGTTTGAGAACCGCTGGTGCAGTGTAGCACAATGAAGCTCGGGTTGGAACAACAGGGTGTCAGCCAAGGGTCTGAAATATGACAACTCCCCTCTCCCTTATCTGAATCTCTGTTTCTGACCTTTCAGGAGTTGATCCAGGGAACTGCCAGAACATGCAATCAGACCAACTGACAGAACATGCAGTCAGATCACCCGGCAGAGTCCTAGCCCTGTCACTAGTGACTTTGTGATTTCAGGCGAGTCACTTTCTATATGCGCCAGTTTCTTCCTCTGAACCTGAAGGGGTTGGCTCAGCTCATCACAAATGGCCCTTATTGCTCTGAGATGCTGTCCTTCTATAGCTCTAAGCTCTGTCTTGTCTGACTATGAAATCAAAACCACCCCAATTACACCAGAGCACAAACCTAACTTCCTACAGTGGGTAGATGGCTACCACAATCCAAACACATACTCACACAACAGGAGAGGCGGGGGGCAGGGGGAGAAGCTCCTTTTCTTACCTGGCAATTCAGGCAGGTGAACCAATCCTGGACTTCCGGGGTCCCCTTTATTTCCACGCAATCCAGGTTGGCCTGGAGCCCCAGGGAGGCCACGGGCCCCTTTAGGGCCTGAAAACCCAAATGTGAGTGGTAAGGGGAAAGGAACATTGGTGTGGCTATGATTTGTGATGTCCAGTCAAGAATCCTAGTCTTAGGAATTCCCTGGAGTCCAATGGTTATGACTCCGTGCTTTTATGCCAAGAGTGCAAGTTCATTCCCTGGTTGGGGAACTAGGATCCCACAAACCATGCAGTGCAGTCAAAAAAGAAAAACCTAATCTCTTGGAGGGCCTCTCTTATTCCCCCCTCCCCACACAGCCCTCTCTAGCAGCCATTCTATTTCCTCAATTCTCAAGGCTGCCCTCTCAGGAGGAACGTGGATCCCCCAATGCTACTGGGCTATCCTTGGCTTACTTTGGTACATGGCCCTTACATGTGTGTTCAGTGGCTTTTTCTGGCCTCATTCCATACCTGGGAATCCGGGAGCTCCTGGGAGTCCTGATGGACCATACGGTCCAGGAATAATACAAGGCAAGGTGATACCTGTAAATGGTAACATGTAAACAGCTGAACCGATCGAGTCAGGGACGACTTCCCCCTAGCATGCTCCTTTACTTCCATTCCATCGAATGCAACAGCTAAGTTATTCTTTCCACCCAGAAGCTGGGAGCCCATGCAGAAAAATCTTGGCTTCAGAAGCTCTTGGGAGTTACTCCTAGTGCAATTTCTCATGGAGAAGAATGTCCCTCGTGTCCTAGTGCGGGGACACCACATTCTAACAAAGTCTCCTGTTGTGTAGGAACAGCAGCAAACAGCAGTTGCCTATTCACCCTGCCCTCAGGTGGAGCCCCTCCCTAGAATGCATGCTTAGGGTTAGTTATTATTATGTCCACATGACTAGATTGGAGGGTTTGAAGACAAGACCCTTCAAGTTCACATGACTGCTCTTTTCTTGGAATGAGGCTTTTCCCAAACCACTGGGTTCTTTTGACATATGTCATTTAGGTTCTACTGAAACCTATCCATTATCCTTGGTCAGATGGACACATATGTCTGCACCAAGCAAACACTGAACTCCACTTTCTTGGTCATGACAGATGGTGATCTTTTTGCTTAGCTCCTCATTTGAAACTGTCAACTCTGCTACTGGGAGAAGGGGTCGTCAATTTCAGTATTCAAGACATTGAAATTGATGTGCATAGCCCTTCCCCTAGAAAATTCTTCCTTACTCACTCACAGTGCAAATAAAAAGTCTAAGATCACAGAGGGGAGGTTTAATAAAATACCAGTGAACGAATTGTTAGTTGGCTCCTTCAGAGGCGATTTATAAACAATTGCTAATTAAAATTAGTCTTGCCTATTCATTAAAACAATCCCCAGAGATCTACTTTAAGTCACAGAGCCCACAGTTCTAAGAAACTGCTATAGCTTTTTCCTGTACTTAAATCACAGATTACATCTCTTAAAGATATGTATATAACCTATGATTCAGACAGCTTATTCAACTGGCTGGCATTCCTCCCCGAGTCTCACTTTTACTTTCCAGTACAAAAGCTTGATGGCATTTTTAGCCCACCTGTTCTAAGTCTTAAATCAAAATTGGGAATTCAACAGTATAATGTATTGGTTAAGAGGTTGGGCTCTGAAGCCAGACAGAGCTGAGCTTGTATTGTAGTTCTGCTACTAACTAGTTGTATGAGCAAGATACTCAACCTCTCTGAGCCTCATGTGTAAAATTGGAGCTACTTATCTCATATGGTACTTGTGAGGATTATATGGAATAGTGCTAATAGCACTTAGCAGTGCTGGGCACCTTGGTATGTGCTCCATGAATACTAGTTTTTTAGTATCTTACTTAAGGAGGAGTATTCAGAAGAGCTTCCTCGAGGCCATCCCCTAGATTCTACCTCATTCAGGTTAGTGACATATTTTGTAGCCTTGGCAGCAGCTTTCTGCCTTCTAGAATTCAAGCTCCTATAGTTACATTTTCACAGGTGGAAAGAGGCACAAGCCTGATCTTCCTCCACAGCTGGTTATACCCATCTCCATCCTGCCAGGAGCTGAAATGATGGAGCTCTTTCAGAGGGATATTTCCCTACTGCAGAAAGATGCTCTATGAGCAAGCATCTCATGATGGATGAGATGCTTCATGGGGAGAGGGCTGCCAGTCCTGCCCTCAGCTTTGGACTAGGCTGAAGAACTGCCTCCCTAAGTGGTATTCTGAGAGGGACCCTGGAGAAAACTCTCCTGCCCCAACTATTTCAGTAGTTAATTGACTTTAATGTATCAAACATTGTAGTTCCATTGCTTGATGGCTTAAACAAACAAACTGGGCAAAAGATAAATATCTCTGGGCCGGTTCCAAACATGAAACCACCTATCCTCAGTTTATCATATCAATTCTATAGATGATTTTCACTTGTGATCACCAGAGGAAAACAAAACCTTTAGAGGATGGGGCTGAGGACAGGCATCTGGAAAGGTTCCAGGGAAGGAAAAATAATGAGAAAATGGAAGATGAGTAGATACCAGAAGGAGTCAAGGGCATGCTTCCCTTTTGCCTCAGACCAGTCCTGTACAACACACCACATTTGTGTATTGCAAGCAGAGGGTCAAAATGGCGAGAAGGTAAGGACTTCAAGTCATACATCTGGCTCTCTTACTTTACATCAATTCAGAGCCTTCTCCCCAATAAAGCAGAAACCAGCTCTACCCATGTTCTATTTCACAAGTGCAACAAATGACATCCTTATTCAGAATTTTCCCATTAATGCCAAAACTCATCTTCAGAATCAAAAAGCAGTTCTGGTTATCAAGATTCTAACATCTCAGTTGATTCCAGGTCAAATGAATAAATATCGGATGTGTGGATCCTTTTAGGTAACTCCCAAGGCAAGTCATGGCCTCAGTTAAGTTTGTAAATGAAGATACTCAAGGCAGAGATGAGTGAAGCCATCAACATGCATGATGAAGGTGCCCAGCCGCTTGCAGAGATTGCGTGCCCACTTCCTCAGTCCTCCCTCCCAGAAGAGGTGTGCTAAGGAGCCTTGAAGCAGTGTCAGCATGAGCCTTTGTACCCCAGCCTTAAGATCACCCCTCCCTGACTCAGGCCTCCAGTGTGGTGCTCAGGCCATTGTGAATATCTGAGATAAAGTGAACAAAAGGGAAGGGGGGGAGGATTGCCACCACTGGCATCTGAGAACCTCTAGACCTAGCTAAGTCTCACCTCCCTCTGTGTCTAAGTCTGTTTTCCCAACCTCCTCCTTGCAGCAGCAGTCACCTAGACCAATCAAGTAAAGAAGAAAATTAAACCATGATGGAAGTTCTTTGAGGCCCAAGGAAAGTCTTGTCTGTAGCCCACTGATCAAATTGTCTGGATAGAGTGGAGAAAACTGGCATCCACACAGGATCAAGGACACAGTAGCCACTGCAGTGATAACCTGGGTGATTGATTACTATGAGCATCTGGATCAGAGCCTCTTTGGAAACAGCTAGTTGTCTCTTTGCCTAGGGTTTGTAATAATTCACACTATTAGGTTGAAAAGCTTCAATTACTACATTCCCTTTCCTGGCAATGTGTCCTAGCCTGAGCCACAATTGGCTGGAGTGAGTACGTTTAGGAACGGCATCTTCATCTTTCATGGCAACAGTCATGCCCACAATTGTAAATGTTTAGGGCCCACAGGTGAAGTGTTTTTAAATCTGTGTGGAAAGAAAGCTTGGCTTGAGGAGTTATATTTGGTGGCCATAGAGAGAAAAAGAAGGCTAATGCTGTTAATTGAAGTCACTTTTTGGAAAGTCTTGGTACTGCAACAAGAATATTTTCTGCATAAGGCATCTCCCAGGCTATGTAGCTTTTTTAGATCACTAGATTCTTGAGAACTTTCCAGGCCCAGGGGCAGTGAAGTTTAGGACAGAAATGGTACCCTGGGGTTCCTTCTGTTGACTCAGCCTGTTTTCAAGCAGTTTGAATATTGATAATATCCAAATTTGAGTATATCTAAGTTTATAGGTACCATGTTAATATAACTCAGTTTAAAGCCTAGTTGCCTGCCAAACGGGTTGACCTAGAGTGAAGATCCAATTGGCAGAGGGGCAGTGGAATGACCATGAATAATGTTTCGGGGAACAAGGTGGAAGCAAAATTGTAGCTGACACCAAGACTTCCAAAAGGAAGCATATCTTGTTTGATAAAATTCCTCACAATCTTGCTGTAGGGAAAGATGAGGGGAAGGGATAGGGAGTTTGGGCTGGACATGTACACACTGTTATATTTAAAATGGAAAACCAACAAGGACCTACTGTATAGCACAGGGATCTCTGCTCAATATTATGTGGCAGCCTGGATGGGAGGGGAGTTTAGGGGAGAATGTATATGTATATGTATGGCTGAGTCCCTTCACTGTTCACCTGAAACTATTGTTTGCTAATCGGATATACCCGAATACAAAATAAAAGGTTGAAAAAAATTCTTCACAACCTTAAGAGGAATACTGCCTTGGACTGAAATACTGACTTGGCTTTAAGAGTCATGAATGATCAATTTTTAACTTGTACTATTATATAAATTCACAAAAGTACATTTTAAAACAAATACATTTTTACAAGACCCGGTATCTGTCCTCTTTTTTGTAATTCTTCAAGGTGACGAGGTGGAAAGAGGAGACATAGATCTAAGAAAAACCCTCTTGGTTATGGGGAAGGCCCTTTCCTCTGTGAGTGTGTATATTAGTCTCTTGTGGAGTACTGCACTATACTAGGCAGACTGAGAAACATTAGAAAGGATTATTCTCCTTCCTTAGTATCCAGAGGCTTATAATGAATTAGAAACAGTTAAAAACATTAACGGAAGGAAATATATAACTAGCAATGACATACCGTAGGGGTCAAGAGAAAGCTTAGTGAAAGAATTAGGGCTTATATTGAACACTGAAAGTTGGATGGGATGTGAGTACATAGACAAAAGAAGAAGAGTATCCCAGAAAAAAAGGCAACATGGGCAAAATGTTGGCGGTGGAAATGAATAACCTTTTTGCGGGGACAGTGAGAGAAACTGTTGTTTTAGTGTTTGGTTTTAATTATGAACAGTATGAGATAAGGCCAGGTTAGAGAAGTTGGTTGTGTCCATGTCTGGAGACTTTTGAATTCCAGTCTGAGGAGTTTCAGTAGAGTGTTTCTCTGTTCAGTAGAAACCATTTGTGGCTTTGGGCTGGGGGAGTAACAGGCAATCAGCACTTTACAGATATAAAATTGGCAGAAGTGTTCCTAGTGGATTTGAGTGGGGAAGTCCAGAGGTAGGAGATGTAAAACTACTTAGGAAATTGTTGTCATTCATTCATCCATCCATCCACCCCAACAAGCATATAGGTATTTGATAAGCTAGACATTAGATAACGAGAACTTAATACCAAGAAGAGGAAGGGAAGATTATAAGAGGTATTGCAAATGAAGGATATGAGACAAATTTCAAGTTTTGCAATTCCAGATGACTATAAGAAGTATGGTACCACTAATGGGAACATAGAAGTTGTGGAAACACAGAAGTTGGGATGAAGAGCTGCTCTAGCTGTGTGCAAGAAGGGAAATTATTAGCATAGCACATTAACAATCTATAAACAGAGCTATCATTCTATAATTCCTGAAATTCAAGTAGAAAAAGAAGTGATGTAAATAGGAGGGATTTAAAGTATGAAATGGAAATCAGACTAGATAGAACTAGGGTCTCTTCTCAATCTGAGATTTTATGAATTAAAGAAAGGTTCTTCCCTGATGATATTACCATACAACTTAGAGGATACCTTTATTGTCCAATTTCCACTTATTTCTTTCATGACGCTTGTAGTAAATGGTCATCCAGCTTCTGTCTAAAATGTTCCAGAGATGATGGGCTCACAACCTCCCAAAGCAACTCTGTTTGGACTGTTCTATTAGGAAGTTTTTCACTAAGTAGAGCCGAAATCTCTATTGTTCTGTGTACCTGTACCACAATGCAATTACGATCCCTTTTCCACATGAAAACCCTCTAGAGGATTGAGAGCAGTGACTACAATTAGTCTTCTTATGACACATTTCATATATCTAGGTCATATCTATACTCAAGGAGTCAGTTTTCCAAGCCCAAAGCCATCAGATTCGCTTATTCACCTGGAACTCCACGGGGGCCTGGTTGCCCTGGTAATCCATCTACTCCTTTATCTCCAGGAAGTCCACGAGGTCCAGGAGCCCCTGGTAGCCCAATTCCTGGGGGGCCAGTTGGACCAGTGTGGCCTTTTTCACCAGGAAGTCCTGGTAACCCCTTTTCACCGGGGAAGCCCTGTGCACCATCACCCTAGACAACACATAGGAAAGAATGAAAGCGTGACTTAAAGACACATCTGCAGAGCCCTCTGACAATAGGAAAGAGACACATAACCAGTGGGAGCAAGGCTTTTTTTTTTTTTTTTTCAGTTAAAATTCCTTATCACTCTAGTTTTTCAATCAATTCCTCTGAGTTGAGGTAATGGGAATGAAGCTTGTCAACCCTGCGTGATCTGATAATGCAAAAGGCTCCAGGTGAGGGGAGCAGAGATAACAACCCTGTATAAGGGGCAGGGATTGGTCACAGAAGGCAGCTGGATTGCCTGCAAGGGAAATGTCCTAAGAAACTGAAGCATTTTAAGTGATAATGGTCAGTTGTCACTAGCATTTATCAAGTGAGCCAATGACCCATTCTGAGAAAAAGATTCCCATTTTGCAGAAAGGAAAAGCACAGTGTTAGTGACAGGGGTAGGAAGCTGCCATCAGCCTCCTCCCCTGCCAAGTCAAGTGTGAGGATTTATAGCACTAGTCACCCAAGAAAAATCAACTTACCAGAAGGCCTGGCAGCCCTGGTAAACCTGGTATTCCATCCTTGCCTGGGGCTCCTGTCTCACCAGGGAGCCCCTGGGGGCCAGGATCACCTTGCTCTCCTGGCATCCCTGATCTTGTGCTGAGAGTTGGGTCCCCTTTCTTTCCTTTAGGGCCTGTTGGACCTCGAGGCCCAAATACACCCTGACAAAAAGAGAAGGGAATGATTAGGAGATACAGACTTCATGGAATTTTATTACCTCGCATAGATTCGACCTAAAACAAGTCTTTGGGTACATTTTGGCACAAAAAAAAATGGACACTGGATTATGTCATCACCTTGGATTATCATTGCCCATTTATTTTCTTACCCTTTCTAAGTTTTGAAATCTTTGAGGATGGGAACTTTGCCTTAATTCAAATTTTATTTTCAAGGCCTGACACAGTGTGGGTCAATTGTAAGTTACTTTGTGGAAGGAAGGGAGAAAGGAAGGGAGGGAACACGAGTTGGTTCAAGCAGAAAGGGACTTTCAAGATAGCTAAGCAGATTTCTTCACATTACAGATCAAAATCCTGAAGGTTTGCTTTATCCCCATCTTTCTTTTATGTGTTTTAAGAAAGTGCTTGTTGAGGAGTGAGGGACATTTGACAAGCTCCCATTTGATTCCTCAGGGCCAAGTTTGGTAAGACTTACTGGATCCCCTGATGGGCCCTGTGCACCCCCAGAGCCTGGATCACCTTTGGTTCCTTTAAGACCTGGAAGGCCCAGAAGTCCTGGTGGCCCAGGCAGGCCTGGCTCCCCAGGTGGCCCCATGTTGGGGACACCACCATCACAAGCACAAAAACCTGGGTCCCCTGGAGGAAAAATTAAAAAAGACAACATTAAACTAAGTGGGCCATCTTTACAAGAAGAAGGAAGACTCGCCAGTTGTAATTTGTGACTTGAACAACTCCATGGAGGGAATCAGAAGGCCTGCAGAGAACAGACACGAATGAACTAGCTTCACTCTCGATCAAAGTACATCTGTGTTAGTGATTTGGATTTCATTCATCTAGGGTAGAGCCCAGTCTAATGTGCCATCAGAGTTGAGAACCACTGACCTATACTAATCAGCTGAGAGTCTGCAATCCAAGCTATGTGAAGGTTTTATTCACCAAAACGTCTTTGTATACAGAGACAATGCCAAAGAAATTAATGGTAGAGAGTTCAGCAAAGCATCTTTGAAGAGATAGCATGGAGTCACTAGCACTGTGGCCCAGCCACCTAGACCATCTGTGCTTACGGTCTAAGAAAAGAGACTCTGGGCCGACATAGGTGACTTTGAGTTTCCCTAAGATCCCAAAGGGCCTCTTCCTACTTTTAGAAAATTGATAATCACTTGATAGTCACTGAAACTCTGAAAGGACAATCTCTTCACCAAACAATCATTTCTTAAGTGTCATCCATGGACCTCCTGCCTGAGTTTGAGTCACCTGGGACACTTGTTTACAAGACAGCTTGCTGGGCCTCACCCCAGGACTAATCAATCAGACTCTCAGGTGGCCAGATCCAAGAATCTAATCTGTAGCCATCTCCCCATGGTGATTCTCATGTCTAGTGAATCAGTTGAGAATTACTATCATCGTTCCAGACTTAGAGAGAGAAAGAAAACCTTCTGGCACCATGGGAATATAGAAGGAGAGGCATTAGAATTGGCCCTGTTTTTAAGTATGAGAATGGTATCAAGAAGCACAGTAGCTCTGCAGTGAGTCAGGGAAAACAAAACTGGCACCCTAGGTCAAGACTTGCAATTTACTATCCTTTGCCCCCAGCAGTCTTCCCTGTGTCTAAAAAGTAGAGATGGAGCTTTCAAAAATGTCTGAATGAGCTCCTATACTTAGGTAGTGCCATTTTATGATAGGGCAATGAGACAGGAGGGGAGTGAGTGAAAACCTCTCTGAGGCTGAGGAGAGCTATAAATTCCTTTGAGAAGAGATCTTGGTACCTGAACCCCCCAGGTCATCTCCAAACCTCTCTTCAGCAACTGTTGGCACTTTCACCTCTTCTTCCACCTTGCCCTGGGCTGTAACTATTATAAATTGATTTATTTACACTTTAGCATCTGCCCCTTAGAGTATGAAACAGAGGAATGACCAAAAGACAGCAGGAAGATGGAGTACGCAGGACAGCTGAAGGCTGGGACAATCAGTCAGTCCTTCGGCATCAGTGGGGATTGGAGTTGTTTTCCTGGAGCCAGCTGGCTTTTTCAGAGGTTCAGGTCTTGACCTTTCCTGCAGGCTGAAGGTAATGATAAGTGACTTCCTGCCTTGGCCTTGCAAACAGAGAGGGGTTACAGGATATGCAGAATAGCTTCTACAGGTGGAGGGGCAGGAAGAATGGCCTGGGGGCCACTTTGTCCTGTGCAACCTCAATCGCCAGCCTCAGTCTTCGAGCTCCAAACATAGCACTTTCGACAATCTTATAATCACATCAAGATCCAAGGTTGCTCCTGTTCGGGTTCCCAAGGCTGTTGGTTGGCTCCTTCCCAGGGGGCCTTCTCCAAGGAGTTTGGGGAACAAAGAAACCTAAGCAGACAAAGATCACCTTTAATTCCTTTGAGGCCTGGGTGTCCTTTTGGACCTCGTTCCCCTCGGAGTCCCGGCGATCCCGGTTCTGTGCTCTGTAGGGTTCCCGTCTCAGATGCTGCACCTTCAGGAAGAAGGAACATAAAAGCTTGGCAACTCAAGAACCTGGGCTCATGCACAGCAGCTCAGTCATCAAGAATCCTGGAGCATCAATTATCAAAACAGAGATACCCTCCCCCCAAAAAACCCAAGACAGGGACCCAAAGTCTGTAGCAATTTCCCAACTCTATTGGCTCAATTCACTCTACTTTTACTAGTTACAGGACATTCACTATGGTCAGGCACTGGACTAGATAGTGGGGATGTGGAGATAAGCAAGGCAGCTTCAGCAACTCAGACACCCCTGTGTCTATCCCAGGAAGTCCTCTTAGGACAAAAGAGGAGACGGGGGCGAGCTGCAGCGGTCAGGGGATGTAGGTTACAAAGAAACATGCAGGGTGTATTTCTAGCCTTTTTTCTTAGAATCTAGAGTCTCATCCTCAGGTAGATGATCTAAGAAGAATAAGCCCTGTGGAGGCTTTCAGCAGCCATCTATGAAGATCCCCTGGAGGAGGAAATGACAACCCACTCCGGTATTCTTGCCTGGGAAATCCCATGAACAGAGGAGCCTGGTGGGCCCCAGTCCATGGGGTTGCAAACAGTTGGACACGACTGAGCACACAGAGACATGAAGATCCAGGGTTGGTTTCTAATTTCTCGAGCTTTCAGCCCTGAGGACCAGAGAAAGCTTAAAAGAGCCAATTCTGCTCCTTTGAGAGCTACCAGTCCACAGGCTTAGAGGTTGAGAACAGTGAGGGGTGAAATGAAATGACTACAGAAGTCGGAAGGCATTAGGGAGTGTCTGGTCACTGAGATGGCCCTTGCTCGTCTTCCTTGATGAACACTCTGATTGCTGTGGTCCCTAACCTGTGAAATGCTCCCTCCCTCAAAAATCAGGACTGTTCTACAGTCTGGATCACACGCGAATCTCAAGACCAAAGGGAGAAACAACTTACCAGGTGGGCCTGGTAGGCCTGGCAGGCCTGGCAAACCATCTCTGCCAGGGAGACCAGCTGCCCCCGTTGTGGTCCGGCCAGTGTTTCCTCGTTCCCCCTTCAGGCCTAGAGCTCCCTGGGGCCCCAGAGCACCGGGGCCACCTGGAAGGATAAGCCCATACAAAAATGTTAATCACATCAGCCTCCTCTTCAGGGGAGTGCAATTGGTGCCATATGTTAGACACTAACTCCAAGGAAGAGTTTGGGAAAGCATTTGCCCCTCTCCTGCAGCTAAGTTAAAAGGGTCCCTAGGAATCATCTAGCTTAACCTCCTGGGAAACAGAGGCCCAAAGATGTACAGAAACATGGTCAAGGGCCTAGAACTTCTCAGTAGCAAACATGAGAGAGAAAACTGGGACTCCAGCCCCCCATTTCTAGATTTTTTCCACCTTGGTGCTAGGATCAGCTGTACCTCCTCCAAGGGGCTGTTTTATTTTTTTTTTTTAATTTTTATTTTTTGGCTGTGCCATGTGGCATGTGGGATCTTAGTTACCCAACCAGGGATCAAACCTGTGCCCCCTGCATTGGAAGCATGGAGTCTTAACCACTGGACTGCCAAGAAGTCCCTTGTGGGCTGTTTTAAAAGCATAGATATCCTTACAGAGGCCCATCTCTGAGGAATTTAGAGACTGCTGTTTTTAAAAGTAATGTCTGGCTTTGTATTTGGGATATCAGTGCCTCCCAGACTCTGTTATGCCCTTTCTCTTTTTACTGCTAATAGAGTGACATATGGGCGTGTGCCTCCAATGACTGTTTCAAGGGCGTCATCCACAGGATCCCGGGGCCATTTACTGCCTGGGTTAAGCACACAGTGAAGGTCTGGGTACAAACTTTCCTCTAGGCTTTTGTTAGCTCCCTCTGGCCAGCATCAGCTGCAATGGCACACCCACAGAAGAGTGACAGGGCCTCGGCAGTCTAAGCCAGGCCTCCTCACTGATGGTCTAGGCCTCACTGATGGCCTATCCATGGTACATTACTGAGGCCAAAGGAATGCTGCTTACCCAGGCCCTTTTCTTATGTACATTTGGCCTTGCACTCACAGTGGGGAGCTTACTGACTAGGTCTACCTTTCTTTTGACTTTGGTTAACTAAGTCCCCAGACCAGAGGTATAGCAGGGGATGCTGAGTGCCAGAGTGGATAGAGGACAAATCTGTGGAGTTGGTGGGTTGGTTTGTTTCACCTGGTAAAGCTGGTAATCCAGGGGCGCCAGGAGGGCCAGGTAGGCCCTGTATGCCTTCATCTCCTTTAAGGCCTGGGAGGCCTGGCATACCAGGGTCTCCAGGATAACCTGGCATTGCAAAGAAAAAAAAAAAAGCAGTAAGCAAACCAAAGGAGGCCCACAAATGTTACAAAATGCCTCAAAAGAGTTGCAAGGAGATGTTCTCACGTTGGAAGTGCCTTTCTTGCCCTTCACAGGTCTCCCAGATGCTAATGTGCTCATGCGATGATGGGCCTATTTGAGCTAAGGCTCTCCTAGTGTTCAGAACTGGACTGGTTAGAGCTTGCCTTCGATGGTAAGATCTGATAAGTACTAGGAAGTTTCTCCTACCACTAGTAATCTTCTGTCATGTCTCGGACGTCTACCATTTGGGTTAAGGTGTTGAGGTGTACCCTTCAAGTTTGCACAGGTTTCTTGGTCGTGGAACACAGGAAGCCACTGTCAACTACCAACACCTCAGCTTTAATGAGTTTACCAGACAGGGCATGGGCCTGAGAGGATGTGAGGAGAGGGATTAGTTAGGAGATCCAAGTGGATAGGTACTATAGCAGAAGCCTTTGGTTGAGCATCTGGATCTCTGGAGAAGCCAAAAGGAAGAACTGGACGCATATAGTAACTACAACAAGGAGAGGTAAAGACAAACTTCCAAAGTGTCATACTACTGAGCATTGTTGACCACTTGTTCCCCTAGCTAAAGATACTTTCCCACTTCCTGTGAAATTGTTAAGCTCAAGCATGCATGGGATCACATACATGAGACTCTGTGTGTCCCATTGCATCAGGCTGAAGTTACCCTAGCTGAGAGGATATGAATCCTTTCCTAAGCATCACTAGGAGGACCATTTTTAGCTAATTGAGACCCAGGCCAATGCAAATCCCAGATTGGCGACCTAACACAAACACGGATTAATGGGGATTGGCTTGTTTGCCTAAAACACTGGAGTTCAATTTATTCCCCAACTTCAGGATCCATGAATGGCCCTTGTGGGCGTTGGGTTTAGCAGCAATCCAATGGCTGACACAGTATCCTTTAAATAATTACAGGGGATATAGAATTCAACTTTCTGTTTTTTCCCACTCAACTCAATGAAAAGTTGCACCTGAGATCACAGCACCATCTGTATCGATGAAAATATCTGGGCCTGGCAGGCCAATGCCACCTTTTTCACCCTGCAAAGATTAAATCCATTAAACACAAATATTTCTGTGACCTCATCACCTAAGGTTATGTTCCCTCAAAACCATTCCCCAAGACAATGAAAGATTCCTCCTTCTGTAACCTCTTATTTTTGAGGGCCAAATTGTCCATAGGTTAATTTCAAAGTCCAATAAATTTAAGATGAAGGTGACACAAGGCAGGCTGGAGGCCTGACACTCAACTGCAAATCTGTTGAGGACAAGGGGTCCTGATTTATGTTGTAACCTGACTCCAGGACAATCTGCTTCTGGACCTGGGAAACATATTGCAGGAAGAAACAATATGGCTATATTCAAGAGGTTCTGAGGAGGGGATAGAGTTTTAACTTTCTTTCCCATGTTCGGCAGGCTTGAAACTGCTACTGTCACTGCCCTTGTTATTGGATGACATCAAGCTGAGGAAGTTAAAAGAGTCCTACTTTTCTCAAAAGAGGGACTCAGGTACCAGAATCAGATAGAGTGGCATATCCAGGGCGGGGTGGCAGGAGCCCCTTGCCCCAGGTTCAGGCAATAAGGGGGGTGCATTGTCTGAAAGAATTTAAGAATGATAACAAAACCCCAAAGTTGCTGATTCTAAATGATATCAAGAATAGAATATTTCTCCTTGTAGGGATGGATATGCTCTCACACCCTGACCGCCACTCTTTAGTTTATCACTGATCAAGTCGTCTCTAAGGAATGATCATCAGCTTTGTGTGTTCAAAGTAGCTTGCATGCATTTGGGGTAAAAAGGGTGACATCTAAAATATCAAAACACTAAAAAATACTCCATCTCATTATGTAGGCATTTGCTATGATCTAAATGTTTGTGTCCCCTGAAAATTCATGTTGAAAACCGAATGCCCAAGGTGATAATATTAGGTGGTGAGGCCTTTGGGAGGTGACTAGGTCACGAGGGCAGAGCTCCCACCAGAACTCAACCATACTGGCACTCTGATGTCAGATTTCCAGCCTCCAGAGCTATGAATAATAAATTCCTCTTGTTTATAAGCCACCCAGTCTGTGATATTTTGTTACAGCAGCCCAAATAGACAAAATAGCATTTATACTAATTCCTTACCCTTCCATCTTCCCAATCCTGGATTTTCACTTCCCACCAGCATTACCTTAATTCCTGGGAATCCATTAAGCCCGGGGAAACCTGAAGACCCCTTCCTGCCCTGTGAAAGAAACATAGTTACAACTAAATTTAGTGTCTAAGTGCATAAGAGAGGTTGGTTTTTGGATTAGGCCAGGACAAAAGGCACAGGGATTTTTGGCTTGCATTCCAGAACATGCATAGATTGTACCTGACTCTGAAAGCAATGAAATATTCCAGGAAGCAATATGGTGCTAGGTAGCCAAACTGCATGTTAGTGGGTACAAAGACCACAAGGCTAGAGATGAATATAAGCAGGCTGGCATGGCTAGGCCCTGATATCATGTTAAAGAAGTATGACTGCATTATGGTACCGAATTTGCTGCACACTCATCTTCTTGGGTAAAAACAAAAGAAGTGAGTAGCTGAGATTCTATCAACCAAATAGAGGTAGACAATTTGCATTATAAGCGGTGTTTCCCTTTGGATGGATGGTCATGTTAAATAAAGTAGGAGGGCCTTTTGGTCAGGATTTTATACACCGAGACTTTAATGATATTAGCCAAAATACCTGACTCCCCGGAGGGCCTTGGACTCCTTCTAAACCCATGGGACCCTGTAAAGAGAATAGAGGTACCTTAGAAAGATTAATAGCCCACAGTAGACAAAGCCACTAGACTTACATAACAAAGCTCTCCAACTGAGTTCAGGATTTAGCAGCCCCTAAAAATCAGGTAAGAGAATGTTCCTAGACTTGGCTTAATGACTTCTTTCTATGCACTAATCCATCAGGCTGAATAGAGGCACAGGGAATTTTTAAAGAGCTAAATAAATGGAAACATTTTAAGTAGTAGGTGGAATTTGGTAGAAGGGCTGGGTGGTATTATACTTAGTCTGCATTAGTTCCAAGTCAAGAGATTTTTAAATAGATTGTGGGAGGGCCTCTTGTCTCTCACCCCAAATGTATTCTTTGTTGGTGATTATATGTTTTCAAGACAAGGGAGTAGAGGATAGTGGAGAAAGAAATGGCAGCCTAATGGATGAACATTGCTGAATACTCAAGACTCTTAACAAGCTTCATGACCAAGCTAAAAACACAATGAATTAATTCTCTGAAATGTTGCTTCTTTAAGGTGAAGGTTGGCCAGTTGTTTACAAGCTAAGACCCAAGTGCCTGAAGCTAGAAATCAGAGAGGCTAACAGTTAGTTCTCCACTTGAAGTGAGATTATTATTGGAAACTATTGACTTCAAATTCACTATGTTCTAGAACTTCCCAGGCTGGTTTCTGTTCTATAAAAATTGCACTTGCGCCTCTCTCTTGCCTTCCTGCAAATTTCCCCCTCCCAGGATAGGATGGAATGAAAGTAAGAAAACATTCACATCATTCTTTAGCCCAGAAGATGATTATATGTGAGGACAAAAAAAGAGTAAATGTGCTGAGGAGCCCCTGGTGTAGAAGGTACATCATTCCTTATTCAAGGGAACCACTAAGTCAAGGGAATGTGGCAGAGAAGAGGAAGAGGACTTAGGGACCTGCCTGAGGGTTTAGAAAGAGAAATAAGAGAAGCTTAGGAGTCCATCAGGTTATATAATAGAAAGATGCAAACAAGAAAGAAAATGGACCAGCTGACTTCACAGATCCAGGCAAGCAATATTCCATATTCATACCCTAGGTCCTGGCAAACCAGGAATTCCCTTTTCTCCTTTTTCTCCAGCAATTCCAAATCCCTAAAGGAAAAAAGAAACCACAAGTTATAACATTGATTTCCTCATAGGTCTCCTGGCTCCATCCAAAGTGAAAGTGTTAGTCACTCAGTCATGTCCGTCTCTTTGTGACCCCACGGACTGTAGCTCGCCAGGTTTCTCTGTCCATGGAATTCTCCAGGCCTAGAATACTGGAGTGGGTTGTCATTTTCTCCTCCAGGCGATCTTCCTGACCCAGGGATTGAACCCAGGTCTCCTGCATTGACAGGTGGATTCCTTACCACTGAGGCACCTGGGAAGCTCATTTCTATCTAGGCATGGTCTAGAACCTTGCAGGCCTTAGGAACATTCCCAGAGGGACTGCAAGATGGTCACCAACCTCTCCTGCCCTGCTCACAGGAGGTGAGGGCATGCAGGCATGGACATGACTTGAGGATCTTCCAGGGACAAGCAGAAATCCCAAAAGCAGAGTGAATGAGAGCACCTCCTCCCCTCTGGGTCCAGGGGAAGCATATTCGAAGAATTCATTGCTAAAGTGGATAAAGTATTTCACGACAAACATAATTGAGTTACTTTGTTGTCAGTGTTTAAAGTTGGACTTTCTGGAGCATAGATTTTGGAAAATAACATTTATGCCTATTAGAGTAAAGAAGGCAGTGAAATCTTCTCACAAGGAAGCTTGTGAAAGACACTAAATGTTATGGCACACGTCCTGTTGTCCTCTTGATGTGATCTGGCTCAGCTGGTTGTAAAAAGCACTGCTCCAAACCCATTTGTAGAATAGTTTTTTCCTTCTTCTTTCATCCTTACAGCATTCCCATGGGTACAGTTGCTTGGCTCCCTTACCTTTCTAGGCCCAAGTTTTGTTTTTTGTTTTTTTTTTTATGTGAGTTTTTTTTCTTGTCGTTGTGGTTGTTGAGGTGAGGAGTGTATATCTGTTAAGGATCCAATTCAAAGCAGGCTTTGGTTCCAGCTTATCTTTTCTTTTTTCTACATCTACAGCTAGGAGTCAAAGAGCTCAGCCCTCACGCTGAATAGAATTTCTATTTGAATGGTTTGTGGGTCAAACTGAATGCAAACGTCTTTGAAATCTTAGTTCTGCAGCTCAAATTGGACACCAAGGCATGATGCCCCCTGGTGGCATGTGTCTACTGGCGTCTGAAGTCAAACACTTCATGGAGCCTTCCCTGGCCTATGGCAGGAAGCTATGGCAGCCTGGAATTTTCCAGGCAAGAGTACTGGAGTGGGTTGCCATTCCCTTCTCCAGGGGATCTTCCCGACCCGGGGATAGAACCCAGGTGTCCCACATTGCAGGCAGATGCCTTACCCTCTGCACCAGCAGGGAAGCCCATGGCAGCCCAAGCTGCCCCCAAACTCTTCAAGCACTAAAATGGGTTCTAGATGAAAGTCTATGAGCAAAAGTTCTGTATCACATTCACTTCTGTCTCCTCCAAGGCATGTTACTGTAGGATGAACACACACAAGGTGGTCTAATACATATTTGTTGAACTAAATCGAACAGTGACCCAGGGAACAAAAGTGTTCAAAAGGGTGAGGGGAAGAATGTCCAGGAACCATCTCACAGCCCCTACGTATCTTGTCCACAGTTGTAAAGACAAAGGGGCCTTGTCCTTCTTCAGAAAGCAGAAGGAGCCTCTGGACTCTTGCTTTCTCAGAGAGAGGGTCTGAGAGCTTGAGCTACAATGTGAACAAAAATAAATACACAAAATGTTTAAAAAGGAAAAAAAATTATAAAGCAATTTGTGTGTGTGGGTTAAAGCCAATAAAACATAGATGGCTTGGCAAGATATTGGGCTGTAGACTCAGCTTGTCTCCCAGCACATGGAGGCCCCATACAAGGCCTGCTGAACAAGCTGTTCTAGCAAGATGTCCCGGGCCCCGGCCCTGTCCCAGTCAGTGCTCGTCATGACCTGAACTGCACCCACTGCTCTCACGCCCCTTCTCAGCCATGGCCAAGAACGCCTCATTAGAGAACTAGCTTAGCTGTTTACAGGTCTGCTCTCTAGGGGTCTTGGTCTCCTGGTATTTTTGGTTCAAGGATATTAGTGGCTCTGTAAAAACTCAACTTCAATCACATGGCCAGGAGTTGAGGGGGGTCGGCAGGATGAGGAGCGTGGTGTGAGAAAAAGGCGAGCTGCAAACACTAGGCTGCAACTAGGGGCTGTCAGGCCCCACTGTGGAGTGAAAGACACTCCGGCCCTCGGTCCTCAGAGACCTGCTGGCCCAGAAGGCAGGCTGCCAGGGTGGTCACCCTCTGCCCAGGCTCCTCTCCCAGCCCCCATAAGGGCCATGGAGAAGGGTGAGGCCCATCTGCACAACCAGAGCAGGAAGGCAGGAGGGAGGCTGAAGTCTGAAAAGAGGGGCTAAGGCCACAGGGGACGGGCAGGGAGTGATCATATTTGGGGGTCATTTTTGGGAGGCTAAACTACAGGAATCAGTTCAGCTTGGCACTGCAGGGGGACTTGAGATGTGAAACTTGAGAGGTTAGACAAGTCAGTCTTCCTCAGTTGATCCTGTCACACTGCTGCTACTGCCCACTCAGGGCACCAGAGCCTAGGGCCTAGCTTAAGTCTGTCAAGTTGGGACTACTCCTCCGAAAGACCTACCTGAGATGCCTGGAAAGCCTGGGGCTCTGCTGAAGGAGAACTCCCACCTGCCCAGTAGTTGCCTCAGCTCTACCCAACAATCACCTCAGGATTCACCATTTTGTTTTCTTCTCTCTCTCCCCCATCTGCCATGTTGCCTTACCCTGTGTTTGCTGGCACCTTGGAGGGCACAGAGGTAAATGACTGAGAGTCTCCACAGGAGCACCTGTGGCCTACGTGTGAGTGTGTTGCTGGGACAGTGTGGTGAAATGTGTGCAGCTGGGGCTGAGCCACAAAAGCAGAAATGCTGGGCCACTGCAGAAGGGGCAGGGTTAGGGTTAGGGTTAGGGTTAGGGTTAGGGTTTAGTGTTAGGGTTAGGGTTAGGGTTAGGGTTAGGGTTAGGGCAGGGGAAGGGAGAAGAGGTCTAGACCAGTCAGGTCGGCCACTTGTCAGCTCCTGCAAAGATCTGGGCTAGAATGGAAAGAAAACAAACGGTTGAAGGGAACATTTCGGATTCTCTAGAGATTTCTACCCTCAGTGCTGTCTCGTTTCTCAGTGAGTGTGGATAATTGAAAGCTGATGGGAGGGTTCTGGCTTTGAGAAGTGTGTTCCTTTCGAAAAGTTCAGAGTATCTGAAACACGTTACCACCTTTCTTGTTACAACTTTTCTGACAGAAGGCAAGAAGGTACCTATGAATGTCCCTACTAAGCAGATAGAGATATTAGGAGCAAAGGAGTTACAGGATTTGGCCAGGGTTGCACATGGAATCCATGCCAAAGTGGGCTGAGAACTCTGGTTTCTTGATTCCCACTCTCTGAAAATACACTGTACCATATAAAGAAAGGTATTTTTCCAGCTTGGATGTCTTTACAGTCAGCTGGGGTTTCTATTTGTCAGGTCACACTGTGAAACACTGGAAATGCTGAGCTTGAAAAGGCATTGCAGTTTATCACTGTTCATTGCTGTCAGTCTGTCTTTCTTTTACAGGGCAAAAGGGAACGGAGTGAAATTGCAGAAGGGAATTCCTCTGAGGTAGAACAGGGAAGGGGATGGGAAGGAGGGAGCCAGTGAACGGCAGGCAGAGCAGCAGAGATCACACAATCCACCACCACCATGACAAGAACCAACTGAACTGTAGGGGGCAGTGTGGTATGCGGAAAAAGCCTGGAACTGGCTAGTATTCAAGAGAACTGAATTTCAATCTCAGTTCTGCTAATAACTTGCTGTATAGGTAAAGAGTCTGGACAAGACTCTTTACCTCTTCAGGCCATGGTTTCCTCATCAGTACAGGGATAAAAGCTCAGCCCATCTTGCTTACATCACAGACATGACGTGTGACTAGAATCTATGTGAAATGCTCACAAAGAAAGGTACAGACTTGATCCCCCAACCCACTTGCAAAGTACTCTATATCTGTGTGGTCCAATGAAAAGATAATGTGAGCTACTATGTTATTTTCAATTATTTAGTAGTTTCATTTAAAAGTAAAACAAATAGGTGACATTAATTTGACAATGTTTTATTTAATCAAATATGTCATAAATATTGGGCTTCCCAGGTGGCGCTAGTGGTAAAGAAACTACCTGCCAATGCAGGAGATGTAAGAGATGCAGGTTCCATCCCTGGGTTGAGAATATCCCCTGGAGGAGGGCACAGCAAGCCACTCCAGTATTCTTGCCTAGAGAATTCCACAGACAGAGGAGCCAGGTGGGCTACGGTCCACAGGGTCACAAAGAGTCGGACAGGACTGAAGAGACTTAGCACAGCATAGCACAGCACATCATAAATATTGTTTCAACACTGAAGTAAAAATTGTTTAAAAAATGAGATACTCTCTATTATTTTCTTTACACCTAGGTTTGGAAATACGTTGTGTGTTTTATACTTACAGCACAACTCGTTTCAGACTGGCCACGTTTCAAGGGACTGGTAGGTGTTTGTGGCTGGTGGTTATTATATTGGACAGCACAGCTTTATACTTTGCAAAAGAAACCTGACGTACATCATGAGTTGATCTCAAAACAGGAGAGATGACCATTGCCATGTGACATATATACAGAAAGGTTCAGAGACTTAAAGTCCCAGACCTGGGGTTGGGGCTGAAGTCTAGGTATCCTGTCTCCAACATCAGGATTCTTTCCCTTTCTGAATCATTAGATTCTGTTGATTAAAATCAAAGCCATCAAACAGATGGTTCTCTGTGCTGCTGTGTCTCTATGGAGTAGTAGCCATCATCGTGAAAGCCACCTGTGCCACTGGCTCTACTGGCTGGGTTTTCTGGCCATCAGGAGAGACCCAAAGTGTTTCAAAGAACTTCAGGGAAGCACTGGAGTCCTCTGTTCTCACTTTTCCAGCCAGCCGAGACAGGCCTAGTCATCTTTGATTTATCCATTTCCCTCCCAACCCTGACACCCAATCCATGGAAATTTCATCAGCTCCTTCAGAACTCATCTTGTGGTTTAATAGATATATCAAGCAAATGTAGTGTGTTGGCCTTGTTTCGATTCTGATTCTGAACAAGGTAATTATTAAAAAATATATTTATGAGACAATCATGAATATGAATTCTGATAAGAATGTTAAGTCATTACTGATAATTAATTAGTGATGATGAAATCATCATGATATCTTTAAAAAGTCCTTATCTCTTAGAAATACTGAGGTGTTTGCAGTGAAGTACTATGTCTGTTACTGGCTTCAGATTGGCCATGAGTTGCTAATTATTGAAGCCAGGTGATGGGGACACAGGGGGATCATTATGCCATTCTCTTCACTTTGTATATGTTTGAAATGTTCCAGAACAAGAAATTTCAACTTTTTACGTTTTGAATTCATGTACTTCTCTCCATTTCCATTTTTATCACCCTAGTCCAAGACACTACCATTTCTCACCTGTACTGTCACAGTAGCCTCTGTTTGCTGACCCCCACTCCTTGCCCCTATTTTCCATTACCCCCCCCAACCTCCTACCACCACAAAGACAGATCTTCTTAAAAATACAAGTCCCAGCCTTCCAATGGCTTCCCATTACATTTAACATAAAAGCCACATTTGACCTACAAAAGTCTCGATGATCTGGCTCCTGCCTCTTTTTCTGGTTATTAGCCTTTCTCACTCTTCTCCACCCACCTACTTCTTGCTGTTCCTCTCAGGGTCTTGACACTGTGGTTCTCTTGGCCAGAAACACTCTTCCCAAACTTTCACGTGACTTGCTCCCTTATAATAAGCACATCCTCAGACAGGCCCTTCTTGACCACTCTGTCCAAAGTTACCAATTCCATTCCCCATCCACTCTCCATCACTTTGACTCTTTTTATCATCTATGTATCACTTACCATGATAGGAACTTGTTCTCCATTCATTTGTTTACTTGTTAATTCTCTCCTCTCCCTTACCCCTCTGCCCTTTGAATGTACTTTCCTCAAGGTCAGGGACTGGTACCTATCTGATTGTTATTTACTGTTGCAGCTTCAGAGTCCAGCAGAAGGCCTGGCATATAGGGGCCCTGAAAAAGTATTTGTTGGGTAAAAAAATCTAAGGTACAAGGGCATTTAGGAAAGTGAAAATAGGATCACTAACATTACCATTTACTGAACAATTGATAAGTGCCAGGCATTTATTAAGTCCTTTTCATGCATATTATCTCATTTAATCTTCATAACCACCCCATTATTGTCCCCCCTTTTTTGGTAGGTTAGGAAACTGAGGCTTAGAAAAGTTAAGAAACTTGTCCAAGGTCACATAGCTAGAAACTGGTGAAATTAGAAGTCAAGCCTATAGGTCTGTTTCAACTCTAGAGCTTGAGATAATATCCTCTAAGCTATATAAGTCACATGAAGAACCTAATGCCCCCATGGGTTTGAAAAACAAGAACATGTCCTTAAACACCTTCTAACAATGAAGATGGTTAAATTCTCTACAATAACCATAGGAGGCAAGTATTTCTGTTTGCTTTTTATTAGTATAGCTGTTGTCCAATCAGATCCTCAAATACATGTTGACCAAATAGGGAGACTTACCGGCAGACCAGGTGGACCACTTACTCCTGGGAAGCCCTGAGGCCCTGGTTCACCCTGGAAAATCAACCAAAGCTCAGTGAGTAGCAGCAGGCAGCAGTGAACATAAAGGAGATGGCTCCCTTGAGTTACTTGGGCTGGGCAGTGGGCAATCATAGGGTATCATGTTTGGGATGCCAGATGCTGATGCAGATTGCCCAGGCTTCACAACTAGTAACTACACCAGGATGTCTAAATTTAGGGAGCCTTTTGTAGTGTGGAAAGGACCAAAGTCCATGGCAGGGGAAAAAAAAAAAAAAAACTATCCAAAACAGAATCTCAAATGCCCAGGTTAATTGGGAGGCAGAAAAGATGATCAGCTGTTTTCTTTCCAGTGGAAGAAGCTGTTAAGTACAATTTCCTCTAGCAAATTACTGGCTGCAAAGACATCAATGGCTTTGGGCAAAGAGTAATGATTACAGTTTGGAAAGTGCTGCATAATACTCTAATCTGTCTTTCTTTCATATGCTAATTTACCAATTAGTACCCTGAAGGGGCTCCTTAAGGTTTGGGAATAGTTAGGAAGGCAGGGAATTTTTCATATGCTCCCAAACTGTTCCCAAAACAATGATTACTTCCTGTAAACCTGGAGGATGCCTAGAGCTGTTGCTTCCACAAAGAAATGGGACTAAGCACCTCCCTTGACTACAGGTACAAGATTGATCACAAAACTAAAGGGATCGCCAGGAAGGAATGGAATGCAGGTTACTAAAAGATATCTGCACAGATTAACAGGAAAGGGAAGGGAAGGGGAAGTCGCTCAGTTGTGTCCAACTCTGTGAATGCATGGACTGCGGCCTACTAGGCGCCTCTGTCCATGGGATTTTCCAGGCAAGAGTGCTGGAGTGGGTTGCCATTGCCTTCTCCAAGATTAACAGGAAACAGCCATTCAAATACAATCAGGTCTACACGCATATCAAAATACAGATTATAAAATATCTCACTTAAACAGGTTCAGCCTTGGTAGTTCAGATCAGGTGAAGTAGGGCATCTATTGCCACTTGGTAACAGTATAGCCTGTTTGCAGGGTCCAGTTCTGAGGGCAACTAGCTTCTTTAAGAGGATAACTCAAGAGCAACCATTATACCCTATTGTTCTATTACGGAGGGTTGGTAGTTAGGAGGAAAAAACTCAACTATTTAATGTTTGTTTTAAGTTATTCAGCATCTTGATAACTGAATCTACATAACTGAAACACAGACAATAGCACCTGAATGATTATTAAGAAACCCAGACACACTCATAACCATATAGCAGAAAACAGACTCTATCAAACTTTCACAAGGGACAGAACAAAGAAGGATTTATCTTTACTTCCAAACAAAAATCCATTACCCAGAACCTTCTATCTTAGTATAGTCTGGTTATTAGAGTTGAACTCTAGTATTAATAGGGAAAGACTTATTAACTTGTTCTTAAATGTTCACTACCTTGGATCCTTTCTTCCCTTTGGGAAATCCCATGAATTCCAGTTCTCCAGTAGATGGTGGGGGTCCTGCAGGACCAGGCAGGCCAACATCTCCCTGTAAGATCAAACGAAACATTAAGCAAAGCAGACACCACACAGACCATTTCTCCTGAGGATAGGTTTGTCCTCCAGATATAATTCACAAATAAACTGTCCGTGACTTTAGCTTCTTCACTCTCACCCTTGCAGCAATGAGGAACCAAAACTATCAGTTCCAAGAGGTGAAAAGAATTATAAGCCTGACCAAATGCATTCTGTACCAGCACTGCAGAGGGAGGAAGCAAGATGGATGAAAGGAAACAGCAGGTTCACGGTTTCCATGGTCATGCATGAAAGGGTGTTTAGAAGAAAGCCAAAAAAGGGTTTGAGCAAGGTGAATGGCAACCTCTTGGCAACAGTGATCAGAATCTAATTGGTCCAGTCTTTGCCAAGAGCACAAGCAGAGGCAGTAAAGTCTGTGTTGGAACACTGAAGACTGGATTTGCTCCCTGAAACAGTGCAGTCTACAAGAGGCAGCCACCAAGGAAGGGGAGGGCAAGCTCCCAGTCTCCCTTGAGGCTCTTAAATGACTTTACAGTTTCTATAGAGGGAAATATTAGTAGGAGAATGAGGGAAGGAAAATAAAAGGGAATGATAAGAGAGGGTTAAGAAGGAGAGAAGGGGGAGATGGAGGGAGAGAAGAAAGAGAAGGAGGAAGGATGGAGAGAAGACAAGCAGAGAAAAGGAAAGAGAAAATAGCACAATATAATACAAATCAGTAGGGACGTACCCAGGTGGAAGGAAGATAAAATAAATTTCAAGAGAGTACATTCATCAGACATGTACACTTCATAGTAGGAAGTGGGAAGACTACAATATTTGGAAGGAAAAAGACTACACAAGCCTATGTGTGCACATGCAGCCCTCAAGGAAACCCACCAGAGGACTCATGAGGGATGGGAAATGCTCACTTTCCAAGGTAAAGAGCCAAAGCCCCCAACACAAGCAGGCACACGTGTGCAACTAGAGACATTTCTGGAAGCACATGGAAAGCAGTGTATGTTCCAAAATCTATTTACCTTGACTCCTTTCTCTCCTTGGAAACCTAACCCCATATTCCCCTGGGGCACAGGGATGTAGGGAAGAAAAACAAAATCAATTACTAAATAAGTTCCAGGAACTTAAATTGGAATGCAGGTTTTTTTTTTTTTTTTTTTTTTTTTAGCCAGAGTATGTTTAACCAGACAAGAAATATCTCTGGGGAAACTAGCGTACTTAGTGGTAGGAAGTCAAATGCCCCAAGACAAAGTATACTTACATCAGGACCAGGGAAACCAGGGGGGCCAGGAGGACCCTGGATTAAAAGAGAAAAGAAAGAGTTAACTCTTGTTAGTTTCAGCCCCAAAGAACCTAGTCATGTTGAGAGTCACTGAGGGTAAGTCCCCTACCGGCATGGTGTGGCCCTGTTTTGGTATAGCAGATTCTAGCTCCTTCTCCCCAGAGTTCCTTTTTTTTTTTTTTTTTTTAATCTCCTTTGAAATTTCCCCAGTTGACCTGATAATCACAGTCATGCTAAGGTACTGACTTCATGTGTCATTCTTCCCATTAGGCCCGACAGTTTTAAATGATGACTTTTGGTGAAAGTAAATCAAACTAATCAGGGGTGGGTTTTCACATACTGGAGAGAGGCTTTCTGGGTACCACACAGCTAACTGGCTATGTTCTTCCTAGAACCAGTGATGGCAAATAGGTATGTGGGAAGAGCTCTCCAAGGTGAAGTGTTGAGAAAGATTTTTAAGTTGCTTCTGTGCTGAGGGTGGGTGATGATGCTGGTGGTATGATTAATTAGCAATGTCTATCATGGATGAGGGGAATGGAAGGTCACAATAGATGTGCTGGGTATTAGCCATCCTTGGGCTATACTTTAGGTTGAGCTAGACTAGGAGACTTTGGAGGCCCAGAGTAGATGGTCAGAGATTTTGATAAATACAGGTTACAAATAGCTCCTTATAAGAACATGCTTCACTTAAACCTCTAAGAACGGAAACTGCCTTTCTCTGCTAGGAAGGCCTACATTTACATAGGCTTTTAATCCAGGGGAAAGCATTCATGCAAATGCTGTGATCACATGGTAGATTTAGGCCAGTCTTACTTGCAATCCTGGTGGTCCTCTGGGTCCTACAGCTCCTGGAGATCCGGGTGCTCCTTGTGGGCCCTAGAGAGCAAAGTTTTTACCAAAGTCAAAGAAGTAAGACAGTTTCTCAGGAAAAACACACACATAAGAATCACACAAGAATGTTCATAACAGCTTTATTCAGAATACTTAAAAAGTGGAAATGTCAGATGAATGGATAAACAAGTTGTGGTATATTAATATCATGGAATATTACTCAGCCATAAAATTGAAATAATGCCATTTGCAGCAACGTGGATGGACCTAGAGATTATCAGACTAAGTGAAGTCAGTCAGAGGAAGACAGGTACTATATGATACCACTTATATGTGGAATCTAAAACACAACACAAATCAGCACATCTATGAAACAGAAACAGACTTACAGATACAGAGAACAAACCTGGGGTTGCCAAGGAGGAGGGGGTAGGGGAGGGATGGACTGGGAGTTTGGGATTAGGAGATGCAGAGTGTTATATACAGGCTGGATAAACAACAAGGTCCTACTGTATAGCATTGGGAACTATGTTCAACATCCTGTGACAAACCATAATGGAAAAGAAATATGAAAAATAATGTGTGTGTATATATATATGTGTGTGTATATATATATATATATATATATATATATATATCTGAGTCACCTTGCTATACAGCAGAAATTAATACAACATTATAAATCAACTATGCTTCAATAAAATCTTTTAAAAATTGTAAATGTCCCAGGTGTCCAGTGATAGAATAACTGATTAAAAAACCCAATACATCTATATAGTAGAATAAGTACTCAACAATATAAAGTAACAAATTATTGATATATGAAACAAAGAGAATGAATCTCAAAAGTTCTGTTCTAAGTGAAAGAAGCCAGACCCCAAAGCCTACATATATATTACTCTCTTTGTATGAAGTTCTAGAATAGGAAAACCTTATCTATGATAGAAAAAAATCAGAACAGTGATTGCCTTTGATGTGGGCTGACTGGGAAGGAGCAGGAGAGAACTTTCTCTATTTTTTCAAGATTTTTTTGACATGGACCATTTTTAAAGTCTTTATTGAATTTGTTCCAATATTGCTTCTGTTTTCTGTTTTGTTTTTTTGGCCATGGGGTATGTGGGATCTTAGCTCCTCGACGAGGGATTAAATCCACACCCCCTGCATTGCAAGGTGGAGTCTTAATCACTGGACCACCAGGCAAGTTCCCAGGTGAGAACTTTCTGAGGTGATGGGAATGGTCTACACCTTAGGAGGGGTTGAATTGCACAGAAATGTTTATTTGTAAAAATGCAGCAAATGCACATTTAAGATTTGTGTATTTCATTATACGTAAATTTTACAGGAAAGGAAAAACTGTAAACAAATTTCGAAGCCTAGCTAATGATAGCCATGCTGTAGTATTTAGTATTTAGGGGTAGGAGTATTATTGTCTGCAGTTAACTTTGAAATGCAGCAAAACTAAGACGGATTAATGGATGGGAGTGTGATAAAGCAGGTAAAGTACTAATGGTACACTATTCACTGCAAACTTGGTTCAACTGTGCTCTCTATTTGAAAATTTTCATATTAAAGTTATGAAAAAGCCAAAAACTTAAAAAAGAAAAAAACTGTTATATAACTATCAAATAAAGTAGACTTCGAGACAAAGAATGTTACTAGGGATAAAGAGGGGGCACTTTGTAACAGTAACATAGTTCAATTCATCAAGAAGATATAAAAATCTTAGTTGTGCATACACCTAATAGTGAGCTTCAAAATACACAAAGCAAAGACTGATGGAACTGTAAGGAGAAATAGATAAGTTCATGATTCTAGATGGAGATATGAACATCCCTCCTTCAGTAATTAATAGAACAACTGAACAAAAAAGTGAGGAAAAAGAAGATCCAAAGCACATTATTAACTACTTAGACCTAATGCATATTTTTTATATCACTATACTCTCAACCAGCTCAATACATACTCTTTTCAAGTACATATGGAATATTCACCAAGATAATTCCATAAGTGGGGCCATAAAATAAACCTCAACAAATTTAAAAGCATGGAACTATCCAGAGGGTACCCTCTAACTGCAATAAAATCAGACTAGAAACCAATAACAGAAAGATATCTGGAAAGTCACCAAATATTTGGAAATTAACCACCATGAATCCCCATGGGTCAAAAAAAAAATTAGAAGGAAAACTAGAAAATATTTTGAACTGTATGATGACAATATTAAAAGTGAGAGAATGAAATCTGAAGAGAAAGATGGTATGGGGAAAGATGGTATGCTCCCCAGTTTTAATGATAAGTGATAAGTTTAATGATAAGTGACAAGGTGATTGTGCTTAGGTGAAGGATGGAGAGATTAAGTGAAATCAAGACTTAGGAGGGAGAGAGAGTAGGGGTTCACAGGTTCCCCAGGAATATATGAGAGTAGAACATTGCTCTGACAATAACTAATAACCTTTGGCCTCCTTACTGACCACAAATCTCTTATCCAGCCATGAACCCTCCCTCCCTAAAGCTAAGTGGTTTATTTATCATGTCTGGATATGCAGACAAACACTGTATCTTTGAGGGCAGGGAAATGCATCTCCAGGAGAAGTTATGGAGCAAATACACTGGATGTTCTTCCACAAATGTAGTTAACCCACGATCTAAGCCAATGCTGTTCCACTTTAGGAGACCTCTGTGCTCTTGGTCTTCATTCATCTCTGTTTACAGGTATGCCTGCACAGATCTTGCTTATTGCCCACCTTTTCTCACATACTCTCTCTGTTTAGGAAGTGTCCTCCCATTGCCAGCCAGCCTAAATATCACTCACATTTCTTAGAGGCTACCTTCTTTTAGTGATGTAGCCTTAGGTGGATAGCATCCCTTTCTTTGACGCTGTTGTGGAATTTTTACTCCACACTCCTACTAGTTTTTCACATCCTGGGGGTGGGAGGTGGCTGTGTGTGTGTGTGTGTGTGTGTGCAGAGACTGTGTCTGCATTGTCTCAGAAATCACTCATGGCCCTTTGCTGATGGTAGGAGCTCAATATCTGTTCTGGAATGGAAGAAGAAAGGAAGGAAGCCTGATACAGGAAAAGAGGAAGAGAGAAGGGGCCTTTTTTAAGCTACTTCAAAGGCAAGTGGTGACAATGTGGAAAATCAAGGTAAAACAAAGCTCTTATTACTACACCTCATGGCCTTTCATGGACTCACTATTACTGAATCCCTAAAAGGAATTTCTCTATGGACTACCTTTTAAAAGGAGAGTGTTTTACTTCTTTTGTTTTACCTATAGCCCTCTGAACACACAGAAAACTTAGCAAATGGTTGTGCAGTGAAAGGCAAGATTCTTTCCTGATCATCCCTGGGTGAGATGTAGGTCCCTGGCCGAGAGGTCTGAAAGCCTGGTGCCGTGTCACTGGAGGCGGATAGTCCATCCCTTTAGTACATTCTTATTTTGAAAATGTCAATAGACTGATCGGTTTTACTCCAACCCTCTGGATTTTCCTTGAAGGTTTACGAAGACCTTCAAACATCATGGAGAGGAATGAAAAGGGGTTATCAGTAACTATTAAGCAAACACTGAGAGCTCAACACATAGGTAACAACTTACAGTGATTCCATCCAGTCCGGGCAGCCCAGACTCCCCCTGAGTAACAGACAAAGGCAGGACATTGAAGAGATGAATAAATTAAGCTTGTGGTATTTTACACATAACTGACCTAAGATGCACGGGCATAAAAATGCATGGCTGAAGCTTGAGCCTCCTCTGTCAAGGTCTTGTGTTTTAAATAATGCATGCATCAGACATAATCAACCATTTCTTTTTTTCTATGAAAAATCTAGACTCTAGAAGAAAAATATTATAACCTTGATTGAACAGGATTTCATTCTTTACTTGAATTAATTAATTTCCAACTTTGCTAGGAACTTATCAATTAGAGACTGCTTCTGTGGGCTGGTGATTTTCCTGCTCTTTTTGGAAGAAAGCAAAGCTACCTTGCTGTGCACCTTCATCCCCAGAGAATCTGTGCCCATATGTATACAAGGCAAATCAGACATTTCAAGGGAGAATCAACAGAGCATATAGTCTCTGATTACATTTTAATTACCTTACAGCATCTTAAGTCACCATATGAATCTGTAATATAACCATCCTGTGGAAATTACTGTGTTCCACTGGGTCCAGGGTCTCTTTGATTTTTGACAAAACCACTTAATCAGTGTTTGCTACAACAGTGGCCATATGTGGATACCTGCTAGTCTTACCCCACTTAGCTTATAGTAAAAAATTGGCTCTCTGCAACCTGGGAAGAGTACTGCCTGGGTTTTAGCTCTTTGGGAAGCTGGCTTATGCCTGTGAGCAAGTCACAGAGCCTCGGGCCACCTCAGTCTTTCTATCTGTAAAATGAGCCACATGAATTCGAGAATCATGAGGTTCTCTCTGGAGAGCAGCCCAGTTCCTCTCCTGTTCCCCCATCACACAATTGTTCTCCTGTTCAGTAGAGCTTTTATTACCACCTAGGCCACCCTGTTTTCCTCTTTTGGTGTCCTGAGCTCTTTGCAACAAAATGCAGGTACAGGCCATCCCTCTCCCAAACAGGAGCTTCCCAAGATGGGCTGCTCTTTGGTTTTCAGAAGCTGCAGGTAGGTTCCAATGTGCTGCATTATTAAATCAGTGATTTTTATTATATTTTTTCTTCTTTTTTTTTTAATATTATATATTTAAAAGGCAGTATCTTTTGAACTGTGAATTGGCAGTCAAAGATGCATAGTGCACTTTTTAAACTTCTGTTGGTGTGTACTGTGTGTGTTTCTGTGTGCTTCTTATGCTGAAAAGAAAGTTTTTCTTTATAAAAAATAAAAGTAAAGTCCTTTCCAAGTCTAACATGCCATTCCCACTATCATCAAAACCCCAAACCCTTTACATTCTTCATTTCCCAGCTATGTACACCCATCACTGCCTTCTAAAGAGCTGGAGATACCGGCTCCAGCTCTGTGCATGGGTAGAGGGCAGAAAGGTACCATCTCCAGCTAAGCGAGCTTGGGTACGTCTTCCTCTCCCATGTTGGACTTACAATAGGTTCCTGTCTGCTCCCAGGGAAATGATGGGCTCCTATCCCACTCTGCAAGGGATTAGGATCGATCCTCTGACACCAGAATTTACTGAAGGCCCACAGGATACTAGGCAGCCTACACCAAGTATAGAGCCACACGAATACAGAAGGTTCTTGTCAATTCTAGGAAGAGATGAAAGTTTCCAACCAGCTACAGAGTTGATGGACAATTTTTGCCGACAGCCAGGGGCCCAGCAAGGGTGACGGGCTGGTATGCAGATAGAGAAAAGGGCAGAGCTATGATCCTGGACTGGTGGCCAAGCTAAGATGGGTAGAGACACACATGGCTTCAAACCAAGGTATGCGGACATCAAGGATTCTGGAGTAGAACAAAGGCATCTGCCTTCAGGAAGTATCTCGGCCTGTCAAGGAAAACGACACCCATGCACACAGTTTGCTGATTTGTCCCCTATTTTTGGTCTTGCTCTGACAAAGCAAATCTCTTTGACAGTATGGTTGCAAACATTTCTGTCAATGTTTCCACCACAAAAAGTTCCAGATCCTTTTTAAATCCAGCTTGGTCTGTTCCTTAAATAGAGATGCAGATGCTAGTTCCAGAAATGTTTTCATTGGATGCGGTGCTCCATCCTGGGGGAACTCAGCTTATAGCCTACTCAGCTGTCTGCCTAAAAGGCTCTTACCTTCATTCCTTTGAAACTACCTTGGGCAAGGACAGGTTCACCTTTAGAGCCTTTCTGACCAGGAAGCCCCTGCGTAAAATAAGAAAAATTTGTGAAGTAATGTGCACGCGCGCGCATGCACGCACGCACACACACGGTATTAATAGTATGATCTGATCATATGGAAAAATAAAAGCCTGAAACCATGTGGTATATTCTATAGCAGCGATAGGCAGACAAAGTTCAGCCCATGAACAGGTGCTGTGTCTCAAAGCTATATGCCTGTTCCCCAGCCTCCAAGTCAGAGGTTTGTTAAGGAATTAGAACATAGATTTTGAATCTATTCAGAGAACCAATCTGAACATCCACATAAAATACACATGTCTCTTATAAGCCTATAGCTCACCTGCTCCATATGTCACAGGTATAAGTCACTGATGGGAACTTTGTCTAGGACAGAGGTTAGTGGACTTTTTCTGTAGAGAGCCAGAGAGTAAATAATATATACTTTGGGGGTCATATCTGAGCTCTGTCCTGTATTCTGTTTTTCTTCACAATCTTTTAAAAAGTGGAAAAAGAAACCACAGGACAAAGGTAATGTGGGCCAGTTTACAGATCCCTGCTTTACATAACCATCTCCATCTTGTGCTTTTACTATACAACTTCAGCTTTGATATCTAAGCAGCAGGTGTGTCTCACTGTCAACATGGAAAACTATTCAAAGTATGCCCAACCTGTCTAATCAGCCAGAGTTTTTAATGTCTCAGTGGCAGACACCAGCTAATATCTGCTAGATGTTGACCTCCTGGGGAAAATCAATGTCCCGATACCTAAATGGAAGTTGGGATTAGTGTTGGGGGTAGGCCTAAACTTTGGGGACAGAAGCATTGATTGAATGATGGATTCCCGAGTTCAAGGTCCATAGGTATAATAAACGTACCATGTGGTTCCCAAAGCACAAACTGTTTCTTTCCTAACATTTCTATTTTCCCTTATGCTTGTGGCCACTACTTTCATCAAATAAATTATGAAGGCTATCTATCCAGTGTTCAGTAGGGTTAGTAAGGTTCAGCTTACTAAAAATCCACAACCATGTTCCTATTTAGGCTTAAAGGAAGGTGTAGGGACAGGATTGGGTTTTACCCTGGTCCTTTGGCTGCCAGGGGCTGTTTATTACTTCAAGATTTCTTTTCTCCCTCTTGGGGGCTGGGATTCCTTACTTTTCCAGATTTCCATTGTTTTAACACAGATGTGATTTGTTCTCTTGCCCTGTTATCATGGCAGTGGTTGGAGGCCTTTGTGACTCTAATAGCTCATACTATGTTGGTAATACATCTTTCTCCCCGACTCTCTGCTATATATTGGCTTGGTCCTTAGTTGTGAAAGTCCCTTATGCCAATTTGGGGTTTGTGCTTTGTCTGGCCCATCTTCTTACATGTACATTCACATCTACAACTTGGTCACTGAAAGCAATGCCCTTCCAGTAAAATGCCAAGTCATTCGTGTAGCTATGGAATTGGTCTAATAGATAGTGCAATTTCCATTTAAACATATCAGTGCTCTTATTCACTTAGATTATTTCAAATGAGGTTGAGAATGGGTTTGAAATATATTATTTTTCTCTTTCCAGCCACTCACAAAAGCAGCCTTGTAAGGGCATGGCATCTATTAGAGATCTTTTAGGTCCAAATATTTGAGCTCTATCTGGACGAATGGAATGAAGCAAAAGTGATGACACCAATATCCAATAAATGCCTTATCAATTCCAGAACCAAGAGTTCCGATGTGGGGAAAGGATGGCAAGAGGAAAACTATGTCAGTGTAGAGTAGTATTTCTCAGTTATTTCTGACTATTGACACTTTGGGGCAGATGATAAGTTGATGTTATGGTGGGGGCTGTCCTGAACCAGTAGCATGCTCCCAAATGTGAGAACCAAAAGGGTCATTGAAAGTGAAAGTGAAAGTTGCTCAGTTGTGTCCGACTCTTTTGACCCCAAGGACTATACAGTCCATGGAATTCTCCAGGCCAGAATACTGGAGTGGGTTCCAGTATGTTCCCTTCTCCAGGGGATCTTCTCAACCCAGGGTTCGAACCCAGGTCTCCCACATTGCAGGTGGATTCTTTATCAGCTGCGTCACCAGGGAAGCCCAAAAGTGTCAATGTTACATATGTATATGTAGTTATATTATGGGATGTGAAAGTCACTCTGTCGTGTCCAACATTTTGCAACCCCATGGACAGTATGAAAGTGAAAGTGAAGTCACTCAGTCGTGTCTGACTCTTTGCGACCCCATGGACTGTAGCCTATCAGGCTCCTCCATCCATGGGATTTTCCAGGCAAGAGTGCTTGAGTGGATTGCCATTTCCTTCTCCAGGGAATCTTCCTGACTCAGGAATTGAATCCGGGTCTCCTGCATTGCAGGCAGATGCTTTACCATCTGAGCCACCAGGGAAGCCAGTATAGTCCATAGAATACACAGTCCATGGACTGTATAGGCCGTGGGGGTCTCCAGGCCAGAATACGGAGTGGGTAGCAATTCCCTTCTCTAGCAGATCTTCTCGACCCAGGAATCGAACTGGGGTCTCATTTTTTACTAACTGAGCCACCAGGGAAGCCCGAAAATACTGGAGTGGGTAGCCTATCCCTTCTCTAGTGGATCTTCCTGACCCAGAAATCGATCTGGAGACTCCTGCATTGCAGGCGGATTCTTTACTACCGGAGCCACCAGGGAAGTCCAAAAGTGTCAATAATAACTGCCAAATGTCCTCGGGAAGGATGCAAAATCACCACTGCTTAAGAATCACTGGTAGAGACCAAGCCTGCCAAGCCCTTTGGGTCACTGTTAGTGCTTCCATGATCCCATGTAAGCCTTCCAAGTACTGCATTTCCCAATATCATCTAATGTGGGAAAATGTCAAATAGCCAAACATGTACTTTGCTCTAAAATTTACTACGGTCTTTTTTAATAATCTTGCCAACTCTAAAAGCATCATTAAAAAAAAAAAAAAAAAAAAAACTAACTAGCGTAGCATGTGTACACTCCCCTGAAACTGGTATTCTTTAGACTTTTGACATTGTGGTGCTGCACTGGACAAAGGGCTTCAGTGATTGCCCCATGGATACTTAACAAGATCAGAGAAGCAGAAGAGAGGGCACACTTGAAGGCAGCAAAACCATTGAAATAATGTACAAAGATGTGGCAGCTTACAGGTGGTCCAGGAAGCCCAGAATAGCCATCAGGGCCTGGAAATCCAACAGCTCCTTGAGTTCCATTACAGCCATCCAGGCCAGGTGGGCCTCTGGGTCCTGGCTGTCCAGGGTGGCCCTGATGAAAGAGAAAAGAAGGGATTGAGTCAGTCACAGGATTAGACTCTCAGCTAATCCAACAAGTTCCACAGTGAGAGATGCCAAGGATGCTCCCAAATTCTGGCTCCTTGTCCACTGCCTTTGCCTCATCACCTCTGCTCCCATCTCTGTTCATTATATTCAGGTGTAGGTAGCTGATGACAGCTCAGTGTTTCCCCTGCCCAAAGGATTGATGCTTTACAAGCTGAAACCAAAGGGATTGAGCATGAAGAGATGGGCTACAAAGAGTGCTGTGACTTTACCTTCCTTTGGTAGAAAGATGCACTAAGATGGGTCTTAGCTGCCTGGCAGCTGAATTGCTACCAACAGGGAATCATGCCAGGCCTTGGGATTCCTCACAATGGACTGGAACCTGGGCAGCCTGGCCTGGCTCTCTGTATTAGAAGCTCTGTATGGGAAATGATGCTGGATTTTGGTTAACAGAGCAGAAGGAGTTTCCATAGCACCACCTCTCCTGAACACCGCTTGCTCAAAAATAAACAAGACAAGCAAGAATCACACTTGGAACTTTATTTTGTCATTATCTCATGTCATGCTATTTCTTCAGCCAGGGAACTGCATCTTTTCCTTTTCTCCATACTCACTACTGAGGCAGTTGTTTTGCTGGGGAATCAGTAATCATTCACATACAGTTGGTGTCTGAATTCAATAATTCTGTGCTTTCTTGGTGTATAGGAAGTGTACTTGGTGTATTTCCTACCTATGTGTAGGAAATCAAAAGCAGGTATGTGTTGGGTATGGCACAAAGAGATGACCTAAAAGACCAAAACTCTAGGCAGATCAACAAAAGGTAGTCTCCCACTTACCCATACACTTTTTAAGCCAAATACATATTATATATATAAAATATATATTATATGTATGTATTAAAGCCAAATACCTATATGTATATAAATACATATAGGTATATACATATACACATATATGTATTTGGTTATATATATATGTATTTGGTTAAACATACATATATATATATATAATATATATTTACTTATTTGAAGAAAACATGTCATGTGTTCAAAAATCAACTTTTCAAATTATTAGAGGAAACAATCTTTTGACAAATGTTTATTGTGAGAATGCTCTGGAGAATTCAGTTTTGTTTTTATTATTATTGTTCTACTTGTAGGAGATAGAGGTCCACTGTGAGTCTAGACTGCTGGACTCACGGAACACAGAGTCCAGAGGAGTGATCAATAAACTTATCTTTGCAATAAACTTGCTGTTTATTACAAGTTATGCCTCTGCAGACTCAGATGATGAGTCTTAGTTGAACTGGGGAAATTGAGACAGCTTACTAGAGTGATCAGGGTGGTGCTAGTGGTAAAGAACCCACCTGCCAATGCAGGAGACCTAAGAGATGTGGAGTTGATCTCTGTGTCGGGAAGATCCCCTGAAGAAGGGAATGGCAAACCACTTCAGTATTCTTGCCTCGAAAATCCCATAGACAGAGGAGTCTGGAGGGCTATAGTCCATGGGTTTGCAAGAGTTCGACATGACTGAAGCAACTTAGCACAGCACAGCACATCACTAGAGTCATCAACATTTTATTACCAAATGAGATGGCTATCCCTATTGGCCCTGGAGATCTACACTCTACCTTCCCCACATCTGTGCGTTGGGAGGCTGACCTTTACACGTGGTACCCCTAGGCTCCCTTTCCCTCTGTCTTCCAGCTGTATGTGGTCACTGGGAGGCACAAGCAGGAGATGGGAGACCAGGAAGAGGAAGAGCTCAGGTTGTTTATTTCTCCTATACTCTTCCTCCCTGGCAGTATTTGTGGCCGTGGCCATATTTCTCTACAATATTAGTTCCCATTGGACAAGTGCTAGTCCATGGCTCCCAGTCTTAGAGTTCCAGTATTACTATTCCTCCTCTCCCTATTTGGGACTAGGCGTGGTAAAAGCTTTGTGTTGGTTACTTCTGCATCCACTGCTGTTTCCTTAATCCTGTTTGCATCCTTTAAATTAGCAGTCCCCAACCTTTTGGGCACCAGGAACTGGTTTCACGAAGACATTTTTCCGTGGACCAGAAGTAAAGGGGATGAAACACATTACATTTTTTGTATAGTTTATTTCTATTATTATTATATCAGTTCCACCTCGGATCATCACACATTAGATCCCAGAGGTTGGGGGCACCTGCTTTAAATATACCCTTCATTTAACTCTATTCAGTCAATTCCTTTAGGTGGAGTGTCTACTTCTTCCTGGGGTTCTAATCATCATCAAAAAATGTCCCAGCCAAATTTGCTAGGGGTTATCTCTCAACTGGGTAACAGAGATGAGTTAAGACAACAGGCTGGCTCAGTACTAGGGATCTTACTTAGTCCTGGGACCTTGGTTATGCCCTTTCTGGGTAGAGATAATGAATGACTTCACATATGTGTGTGCTAGCTCTCCAAGAGAATATAGCTCTTTGAAAGAGAAAACCATGGTTCTATAAAACCACAAGGGACTAAACACACAGGACAGGTGGATATGCTGTACTACAGAAAAGCAGTGTGCCCAGTTCATGTTCACCACTTCATGGCAAATAGATGGGGAAAATGGAGACAGTGACAGACTTTATCTTCTTGGGCCCCCAGATCACTGCAGATGGTGACTGCAGCTGTGAAATTAAAAGATGCTTGCTCTTTGGAATAAAAGCTATAACAAACCTAAACAACATATTATAAAGGAGAGACATCACTTTGCCGACAAAGGCCCATCTAGTCAAAGCTATGGTTTTTCTAATAGTTATGTACAGATGTGAGAGTTGGACCATAAAGAAGGCTGAGTATCAAAGAACTGATGCTTTCAAACTGTGGTGCTGGAGAAGATTCTTAACAGTCCCTTGGACTGAAAGGAGACCAATCAATTCTAAAGGAAATCAACCCTGAATATTCATCAGAAGGACTGATGCTGAAGCTGAAGCTCCAATACTTTGGCTACCTAATGCAAAGAGCCAACTCATTGGAAAAGACCCTGATGCTGGGAAAGATTGAAGGCAGAAGGAGAAGGGGGTGACAGAGGATGAGATGGTTGGATGGCATCACCAACTCAATGGACATGCATTTGAGCAAACTCTGGAGATAGTGAAGGACAAGGAAGCCTGGTGTGCTACAGTCCATGGGGTTACAAAGAGTTGGACATGACTCAGTGACTGAACAACAACAACAACAAATGTTCCATAGAACCCAGATTGGAAAGGAAATGTTTCCATTTGGTGAGTGGTACATGGTCACTTTGAAGATATAAATCTGGTGTGTTCATTTATGAGTCTCTAGGCGGGGAAATGTTTGAGATCAACTCCATGGGAAAAGCTCGACATAAATCGCAAAGGACAACTTGAAAACTTCTGCTTCCAACTTATTTGAACTGAAAACATTGGATCAACCTGCATTTTTGGGAGGTGCCAACAGCTCAACTCACGTCTGTGATATCATTAAAAGCCACAGTCCTATCGTCCCTTGTCTATGTTATTTTACTGTTGAATATCTTGACGACTGCTTATTTGTTCACTCTCAACTGGTGACCGTGCCCCTGGGTGCACAGACTTGGATGATCTTGCTCATTCATGTGGAAATCATCTACGTGACAGCAAAAATGGAGTTCTGGGACCAAAACCAGTGGCACAGATGTGAGCAATCAGCCAATATTAAGAGGGGAAGCAGATTTGTGCAGTGATCCAGTTTAGTAAGATGTGTTGGTTTTAGCCAAATTGCTTAATAAGTGCTGCTGAAAGCTGGGTAAAATAGTTAGTCTGACTGATCCTAGGGTCTCTGTGTTTTCCTCTGTCTGAGGGAGCCCTGCAAGTCTGAGTACTGCTGCTTTTATAGGTACTGTGGTGGTTTCGTCGCTCTGTCATGCCTGACTCTTGTGACCCCATAGACTGTAGCCCACCAGACTCCTCTGTCCATGGGTTTTCCCAGGCAAGAATACTGAAGTGGGTTGCCATTTCCTTCTCCAGGGGATCTTCCTAACCCAGGAATGGAACATGGATGTCCTGCATTTCAGGTGGATTCTTTATTGACTGACCTACTCGGGAAGCCTCTTGTAGCTACTACTAGAGCTATGAGGTACTAGAGGTTGGATTTCTAGAGTTCCTACCCTGTGCTGAATTTAGCCCTGGGGCCTCTGAGAGGAACAGAAGACAAAAGTCTGTGCTTTCAAGGAGCTAGATAAGACTCAGTTAAGTTCAGTTCAGTCGCTCAGTCGTGTCAACTCTTTGCGACCCCATGGACTGCAGCACGCCAGGCCTCCCTGTCCATCACCAACTCCTGGAGTTTACTCAGACTCATGTCTATTGAGTCAGTGATGCCATCCAACCATCTCATCCTCTGTCTTCCCCTTCTCCTCCCACCTTCAATCTTTCCCAGCATCAGGGTCTTTTCAAATCAGTCAGTTCTTGGCATCAGGTGGCCAAAGTATTGGAGCTTCAGCTTCAGCATCAGTCCTTTCAATGAATATTCAGGACTGATTTCCTTTAGGATGGACTGGTTGGATCTCCTTGCTGTCCAAGGGACTCTCAAGAGTCTTCTTAAACACCACAGTTCAAAAGCATCAATTCTTTGGCACTCAGCTTTCCTGATAGTTCAATTCTCAAATCCATACATGACCACTGGAAAAACCATAGCTTTGACTAGATGGACCTTTGTTGCCAAAGTAATATCTTTGCTTTTAAATATGCTGTCTAGGTTGGTCATAACTTTCCTTCCAAGGACCAAGTGTCTTTTAATTTCATGGCTTCAGTCACCATCTGCAGTGATTTTGGAACCCCCAAAATAAAGTCTCTCACTGTTTCCATTGTTTCCCCATCTATTTTCCATGAAGTGATGGGACAGGATGCCATGATCTTAGTTTTCTGAATGTTGAGTTTTAAGCCACCTTTTTCACTCTCCTCTTTCACTTTCATCAAGAGGCTCTTTAGTGCTTTTTCACTTTCTGCCATAAGGGTGGTATTATCTGCATATTTGAGGTTATTGATATTTCTCCCGGTAATGTTCATTCCAGCTTGTGCTACATCATGAGAAATGCTGTACTCTGCATATAAGTTAAATAAGCAGGGTGAAAGTATACAGCTTGATGTACTCCTTTCCCTATTTGGAACCAGTCTGTTGTTCCATGTCCAGTTCTAACTGTTGCTTCTTGACCTGCATACAGATTTCTAAGGACACAGGTCTGGTATTCTCATCTCTTGAAGAATTTTCTACAGTTTGTTGTGATTCACATAGTCAAAGGCTTTAGCATAGTCAATAAAGCAGAAGTAGATGTTTTTCTGGAACTCTCTTGCTTTTTCAATAATCCAGCGGATGTTGGCAATTTGATCTCTGGTTCCTTTGCCTTTTCTAAAACCAGCTTGAACATCTGGAAGTTCATGGTTCACATACTGTTGAAGCCTGTCTTGGAGAATTTTGAGCATAACTTTGCTAGCGTGTGAGATGAGTGCAATTGTGCAGTAGTTTGAACATTCTTTGGCCTTGCCTTTCTTTGGGATTGGAATGAAAACTGACCTTTTCCAGTCTTGTGGCCACTGCTGAGTTTTCCATATTTGCTGGCATATTGAGTGCAGCACTTTCACAGCATCATCTTTTAGGATTTGAAATAGCTCAACTGGAATTCCATCACCTCCACTAGCTTTGTTCATAGTGATGCTTCCTAAGGCCCACTTGACTTCACATTCCAGGATGTCTGGCTATAGGTGAGTGATCACACCATCGTGATCATCTGGGTCATGAAGATCTTTTTTATATAGTTCTTCTGTGTATTCTTGCCACTTCTTCTTTATATCTTCTGCTTCTGTTAGGTCCATACCATTTCTGTCCTTTATCTTCTACTTCTGTTAGGTCCATACCATTTCTGTCCTTTTATCTTCTGCTTCTGTTAGGTCCATACCATTTCTGTCCTTTATCGAGCCCATCTTTGCATAAATGTTCCCTTGGTATCTCTGATTTTCTTGAAGAGATCTCTAGTTGTTCCCATTCTATTGTTTTCCTCTCTTTGCAGTGATCACTGAGGAAGGCTTTCTTATCTCTCCTTGCTATTCTTTGGAACTCTGCATTCAGATGGGTATATCTTTCCTTTTCTCCTTTGCCTTTCACTTCTCTTTTCAAAGCTATTTGTAAAGCCTCCTCAGACAACCATTTTGCTTTTTTGTGTTTCTTTTTTTGGGGGAGATTGTCTTGGTCACTGCCTCCTGTACAATGTCATGAACCTCCATCCATAGTTCTTCAGGCACTCTGTCTATCAGATCTAATCCCTTGAATCTGTTTCTCACTTCCACTGTATAATCATAAGGGATTTGATTTAGGTCATACCTGAATGGTCTAGTGGTTTTCCCTATTTCAATTTAAGTCTGAATTTTGCAATAAGCTGTTCATGATCTGAGCCACAGTCAGCTCCTGGTCTTGTTTTTGCTAATTGTATAGGGCTTCTCCATCTTTGGCTGCAAAGAATAGAATCAATCTGATTTCGGTGTTGACCGTCTGGTGATGTCCATGTGTAGAGTTTTCTCTTCAGTTGTTGGAAGAGGGTGTTCGCTATGACCAGTGCATTCTCTTGGCAAAACTCTGTTAGCCTTTGCCCTGCTTCATTCTGTACTCCAAGGTTAAATTTGCCTGTTACTCCAGGTGTTTCTTGACTTCCAAGGCAAACCATTCAATATCACACTAATACAGTGCCCTGACCAATAATGCTGAAGAAGCTGAATTTGAATGGTTCTATGAAGACCTACAAGACCTTCTAGAAGTAACACCCAAAAAAGATGTCCTTTTCATTATAGGGGACTGGAATGCTAAAGTAGATAAGACTAACATACAAGAAAATCAATAAACACCATGCACTATATGCAATAAGGAGCTAGAGTTTGTGGTACAGACCCCAAAGACTCCTGGGAGATTAGAGATGGAAAAGAGAGGTAAGCTGTCAACAGAAGGTGCTCCTTAATACATCATGAATAGCTGGAAGAGAGGGAAGGGAACAGGGGATAAAATTTCTTGGAGTAATTGAGTCGTGAATCCTGAAGCTAAAGAGATTGAAAGTCAAAAAATATATGTACAACCTTAGGTCAAGGGGTCAAGGGGGTGGGGCAAGAAGAGAGCCAAGGGGATGGAGACGTCTACTGGAAGCAGCAGACTCATTTGGAGGAATCTGGACTTATTCTCCTAAGCAACAAAGGCCCCCAAAAGAAGTGATTGATTTCTAGAAGTTCTCAGGCTCTTTTGGCCACAAGTTGGACGGTTGGACGCAGAAGTGTCCAGCTGGACTCTGGGGTGGGTTCCAGCTCAGAATGGGAATCAGCCTCTGCTTCACAGGATTCATTTCTTCCGGCCCCCATTAAAAAGAGATTGCAGGAGGAAGGGTGTGGCACTATTGTGAGCTTCAAATCCTCCACTCATATCTGGTGAGGCTGGATCCACAGGATAAATGGAAGATGTGACCTCTAGTTTGCTAGTTTCCATTCTTTCTAACTGTGGTGCCAGAAAAGACTCTTGAGAGTCTCCCCGACAGCAAGGAGACCAAACCAGTGAATCCTAAAGGAAATCAACCCTGAATATTCATTAGAAGGGCTGACGCTGAAGCTGAAGCTCCAATATTTTGGCTACCTGATGCAAAGAACTGACTTATTGGAAAAGACCCTGATGCTGGGAAAGATAGAAGGCAGGAGAAGGGGATGACAGGATGAGATGTTTGGATAGAATCACCAACTCAGTGTACATGAGTTTGAACAATCTCCAGGAGATGGTGAACAACATGGAAGCCAGGTGTGCAGCAGTCTGTGGGGTCTCATAGAGACAAACACAACATAATGACTGAACAATAACAACAATCATCCATTGGTTCCCTCAAGACACATACACTGAGTGGAGACGCGAATATAGCCATGAGAATATACCAGGGGATGTCATAAGAGAGTAACCAACCCCATCCACCTCTTACTTCTCCAATGGCCTATTTCTGGGATTTTGCAGACTCTGCAGTTGAATAAAAGGCCAAAATTTGATGGCTGATTTGTTGATATGTGTAACAAATACAAGGTAAGTGAGTCTTCTATTCACCAAAGCCACAAATGTACACTAGATCTGGGGATAAAAATGAATCAGATGATAATATTTCTGAGGGCAGAGCCAGATGCCTTTTTTTTGTATTCCCATAGTAGAGTGCTACCACATAGTAGGTACTCAAGAAAAATACCTGTAGATTGGCACAAAGCAATTTGAACTCCCTTACCTGATCTTAGATGATTATGTAGTATAACACGAGAAGCTGTTAAGTCAAGACTTAACTAAACTGTTTTGATATGACTCAAAAGAACCCCTTAGAGGCTGTTAGAAAGATAAAAGCGGGCTCTAGGACTTCCCTCACATGGAGGAGCTCCACTTTTTTTCTGTTCTACATGCTGAGCTTCCACACAAGATTTGGTTCTTAAGGTTGAAAACCACTGCTAGAGGCAAACATAGCCCAGGTTAAAGATTAAATATATAGAGAAGCACTGAAGAATAAAACTAAAAAGTGATAGTACCAAGTTCCAAATACTGTACTTTAAAAGCTGGAGAAATGTTACCATGCAATATCCATTAGGCAGGATAAGTAGGGATATTGAGTAAAAATGCAGAAACTCAATAAAAAAGGGGGGATTGGGCTGGATGGAATGGGAAAAGGACATGTCTGTGAGCTCCAGACTCCCCACTTATCTCCAGCAAAACCAGGTCCTCAGCATGAAGGGAAGAGGTTGTCTTCAAGTGATCTTTGGAGTAGCCATCAGCAAAATGAAAAGACAACCTACTGATGGGAAAAGATATTTACAAAAACTATGACTGATAGGGGGTTAATATCCAACACATATTAACAGGTCATAAAACTCAATATGAAAGAAACAAAAAGCCAATTAAAAGATGGGCAGAAGAACTGAATAGATACTTTTCTAAAGAAGAAAAGTATCTTCTTTTCTTCTTCCATCTCCATGTGCCAGCAGGCACATGAAAATATGCTCAGCATCACTAATCATCAAGAAATGCAAATCAAAATCACAATGAGGTACGACCTCACACCTATCAGAATGGCTATTCTCAAAATGAACACAAATAAACAAATGTTTGCGAGGATGTGGAGAAAAGGGAACCCTCCTGCACTATTGGTAGGAATGTAAAGTGATGCAGTCACTGAGGAAAAAAGTATGAAAGTTTCTCAAAAAAATAAAAATAGAACTACCATATGATTTGGCAATTCCATTCCTGGGTATATATATGAAAAAACCACCAATTCAAACAGATATACATACCCCAATGTTCATAGCAGCATTACTTACAATTCTCAAGGTATAGAAGCAACCTGAGTATTGGATGAATAGATAAAGAAGATGTGATATATATAAAAGGAATACTACTCAGCTGTACAAAAGACTGAAATTTTGCCATTCGCAGCAACATGGATGGACTTGGAGGGCATTATGATAAGTGAAATAAATCACAAAGAAAAAGCAAAATACTGTATGATGTCAATCATATGTGGAATCTAAAAAATACAACAAACTAGTGAATATAACAAAAAAAGCAGTGGACTCTCAGACCTAGAGAACAACCAGTGGTTACTGGTGTGTGTGGGGGGCACTAATTTTAGGGGTTGGGAGGGTGGGAGGTACAAACTGTTGGGCATCAGATAGGCTCGTGGACATATCGTACAACCTGGAGAATATAACCAGGATTTTGTAATAACTACAGATGGAAAGCAATATTTAAAATTTGTACTTAGAAGTCCAAAAAATCTAAAGGGAAATTCACTTGGGAATAAGGCTGAAGAGAACAAATTATTGAAATTAAATGTATTAAAGTATCAGTAAGTATTTTTCTATCTAATTTCGTGTACCTTCTTAATTTTCTGATAATGAGGATACATGTGTTCTCATGTGGCACTGTCTTCACACTTCAGAACCAGTCCCTCATTCCCAGTGAACGCTGCCCTCAACCTAGAAGACCCAACTCCTTTTGTCTAAGATATTGATGGTTTTTTATGCCTGTACATATCTCTGCATCCCCAACTATATGATTTAGCGCTCCCCATAACAGAATCCCAAGGAAAGTGTGGGTGAGCACTGCTCTTCAAACCTTACCAAGCACATCTCAACACTTAGCCCTGATCATGCATGCCTGAGATAGGATGTGGTTAAGACCAAAATACTTGAGCTATGAGGCAGAAACTAGAAGTTGTATTAAAATTGCCTCTATGGAATGGATAAACAACAAGGTATAACCCAGGGGAACTATATTCTATATTTTGTGATAAGCCATCATGGAAAAGAACATGAAAAAGAATATATACACATGTATAACCGAATCACTCTGCTGTGTAGCAGAAGTGAACACAATCTTGTAAATCAAGTCTACTTCAATAAAATAAAATTTCAAAATGCTTCTATGAACACACTCACTGGAATTCCATTGATGCCAAGAAAGCCGGGAACACCCATGGGACCCTAAAAAAAACAGTAGGAATGTAAGAGATGGTCCAACTGATCTCCATTAGATGAGGTAGGCTTGTTCATGTAGTTAATGACCTAAGTTGTTAAGAAGTGTTTTGTACCCCATCTTCCCCTCCCCCCACACACATCACATCACCTTGCTGTCTACTACACTTCCAAGTGATCACTAGCCTTTACCTAAGGTCTTAGGCAGTTCTTGTCTTAGACCATGTGGTGTCAGACCTAAAAATAAGGCTCAATATTATATGGTGCCTTGACATCTGGGAAGGCTACATGTGGGCTTGCTAAGTCTTTGCAATCCTAACTTACTAGGTTCCTCTGTCTATGGGATTTTCCAGGCAAGAACACTGGAGTGGGTTGTCATTTCCTCCTCCAGGGGATCTTCCTGACCCAGGGATCAAACCCATGTCTCTTATGTCTCCTGCATTGGCAGGCAGGCTCTTCACCGCTAGTGCCACCTGGGAAGCCCTGGGAAAACTGGGAATGCCTCAAAGGGCATTTTGCTCCTGATGAGATCTCTCAGGCAAACAACTCTCTTTATCAAATATACCGGGCACAGTTCCTGCTTGTTCCTGAGTTGTAGGTTTCAATTCCCTGCTGACCCAATTAATTATTCAAACAAGCCAGGCATATCCTCCTTCAGGAACCTAGGGACACTCACCCTCTTGACATGGCAGAGTGTGCCTCCCACAGCCCTTCTGGTTTATTTTGTTCCAGAGCGAAAGTACTGTGTGGCCCTGCACGGCGTGTGATGTCCTCTTCCACTGTGCTGTGAGTGCATGTGACTTATAAACCTGTTGTTGATCTCTTCTGTCCTGTGCCAGGTGTCACATGCTTGGCCATCTGCAGAACCCTAGGGTAGGAATCCTGCTCTCACCAATGCAGTAAATAGGAGGTGATTAATTGCTAACCTCAGACAGCCAGCTGCCATGACATGACCAATCTCCTTTCTTGCATCTCTTCCCCTACATTTGTGGCCCAGCTGGTTTCCAAGCATTCTGACCCCTGGCGTCCCATTCCCCTTGTTTGGATCCCTCTGCTGCCCTGTTGATTGGCCTTCTGATCCATCTCCAGCTCAAACCCTCTGGACTTTTCCACCACGGTGATCCCACTTATCTGGCAAATAGCTGATATCTTGACTTTCTGACTTGCTGGCTATGGGATTCTCCCTAGAAATGGGAGCATATCACCCATCCTGCCTATTATTAAAGTGTGTAGCCTGGCACCAAAGTATGTGCAATTAGTATTCTTTTCATGAATAGACAGCTGAGGTTTAGAACCTTTCACCTTCATACCCATGGTCCAAGAGTCAAAGGAAAACTCAAGCTTTGGTGCTCTTACCTTATCGCCTTTTGGTCCATACGGTCCCAGCGGGCCTGGGGAGCCCCTTTCTCCTTTTAACCCTGATAAACCACTAGGGCCAGGAAGTCCTTGAGGACCTGTTGGACCTTGAATTCCAATTGGTCCTGGTCTCCCCTGAGATGGACAGAAGGAGTACAATTAGTCAACAGAGGAGTTACCATCCCCACTTCCCATTTTCCCATGCACAAAGAACACTGTCATCACTCCACTGAATAATTTTGGCTTAGAGACCTATGAAGCGTGCCAAAGTTCCAGACACGGATCAGAAGAGGCTATTTTAGGGGTTGCTAAGCTTATTTGGATAGAACATATTTTATAAGCACATTTAATAAGATTCATGTGCACCAAGATCCTTCAACTTTGTACTTCTTAGGAGATTAGTTATTCAGGCTGGATAATATTGTCCTCTTCCTAGTTAATGCCAGGTCATCCATCAGACTGTCAAAAGAGCAAATGAACAGAACTCTGGAGAGCATTGGAACGTTTTCGAACTCACATCCAAATGGCCAACGTGCTTGAGCTAAAGTTCAGAGATGGCTGCGCCCATAGAACACTGCCTTGGGGGGCCACAGTGAAGAGAACCCAGAAACCCCCAGCTGACAACCTGCCAGCTCACCTTTGTCAGCCGTTCCCAGAACTCCAGGACTGCAACTGGAAACAGACACCCACAGCGAACACACACATTGTTTATCTGCCCCCTCTGTGTCTCTCTTCTTCCCTTTACTACCCCCGCCATCTGTACAGTGTTGAATGTGTAAAACCAAAGAAGGCTGAGAATATCCATTAAGTATCAATTATGATAGCAAGAGGGAACAGCCTGAGGATTTTGAATGCCCTATTTATAAAGCATCTGTAACAATTAAGTCTGAGAGTTCAGGCTGACATTTTCAAGCTGATTGAGATGCAGAATTAACCCCAGTGGGTGCAACTAGGCTACCTAGGTGGGCTAGGCTACCATTTAGCACAAATCCCAGTAGGGACTGAATTTTCTTGGCATAAAAATGAAAACCATTAGTAATATGCATTAACTCTCAGAGAAAACAACATCATATCAGGTAGAAAGCCTATTTTCATAAACGCTTCCCATTTCTGTCCCTCAGCCCCTTTACTTACTGTCTGCAATTTCCTACAGTCCTGTGAAAAACTCTGAGAAAAGTGCATTAAATGTGCTCTTTACTATTCACCTTCAAGGTTTACTTTTGAAAGGGCTGAAAAGAGGACAGACGCTTTATGGGGTGATTAGAGTCACGTACTGGACACCCAAGTGGCCGCCAGCTGTGTGCAGATTTTGGACTAAAATTTCCAAAGTCTACCAGGTCGACAAAGACCTGGGACTCTTGTCAAGAAGTAAAAGATGCTCTTCCCCAGGCAATTTAATTCTCTGGGTGTACCACCTACCACGCAATCTTTCCAACACAAACCTAGAGAGGGTGCTAGGCTGCAGAGCACTTAACTTAGGCTTATTTCTGGGAATGATGGGATGGGAGTTGAACTTTTAACTTCTATGCTCTAACCTCCTGCTGCTGAACTTTTGTTTATGGTGGTTCTCTTATTATTCTTAAAAATTTTCACTACACATACACAACTCAAAAGTAATAGAACACTTTAAAAAATAGTGCTGGGCTGCTGTTGAGGATTAACAAAGTCTAAAATGTCGGCCTAGCTTTCAAGACTAATGTACACAAAGCTATAGCAAACAGTTCAAGTCCGGAATGGAGGATAAGTGCTGCAGGAACACAAAGGCAGGGTTGACCATGGAGGGTTTGTGGAATGCTTACATTATGTCCATGATGGGGTGGGGGGGTGGGGGCAGCCACTGGCCACACTGGAAAGGCTGAGTGGGCCCCAACTGAAGTAGGCCTGGAAAGCAAGGCAGGGAAGTGGAAGACTTGATGTGACAGGAAATAGGGAACCCTTAGAGGTTTGGGGACAGGGTAGGTGGGAGGAAGGCAGTTTCAATGTTGAAACTCATCAATGAGTATTTAGGAGAACGTGCATGTGTGTGTGTGTGTGAGAGAGAGAGAGAGAGCATTAGGGCCAGGGCAGCCTGCCTGAGGCTGGAACAAGGAAGACAGATAAGAACCAGCTGTTGGGGGAGGAAAGGACTGGTTGGTGGGAGGGTGAGGCTTGCCGAGACCATGTTATTACTAGCAAAGGAGATGCATGCAGTCAGGGTACTGAATGCTTGATCCAAATCTGAGCCCTGCCCAAAGCTTTCATGCATCAAGGGCTAAGAGGTGAGAGCCTGATAAACTGTTGAGCTGCTACCAAGAGAGCAGACTGTGGCATGGCCCAATTCCCATCTTGCTCACGGCACTAGAGCCCAAGCGGTGCCTGGTGTGTGCACATGGGCTAGCCCATGCCAGGTCCCTTGCCTTGGTGAGTGAGTGCATGCTCAGCGAGAATAAGCAAAGAGACATAGGAGTGAGGCAATTCTCGGGCTGCACTTAATAGGAAATATGATTCCATCCAGAAAAGGCTGGGTTCCATGGCCCACTCCCTGTCTCTTGTCTGGGAGGGTGTGTTGAATCGACCACAGTCACATAGCTGACTCTTCCGTTCTAGCCAGAGAGCTTAAAGTAGGGCTCTTAAAGAGCTCATGGATTCTTTGAGTTCGAATTATTTTTCAAAAAGGGCATTTGAAATGGTATGGAAGGTGTACTTCTGAGCTGGTCCTGAGTTTCAAAACCTTCAGGTGGAAGCAGGGCCTTGGGGATGACTTGACACCTCTGAGGCACTGCTGGCCCAGAACTGCCTCTTTAGGGTGGTGCCAGGGCCCCTGGAGCCTGAAGTTCTGGGATATGAGGCAAGGAGCCTTACCATCCCCTGAGCCTCCTTTCTTTCATACAGTGGCACAGAACACCATGAACAGACGAAGATGGCAAAGAAAAAAAATGAAGACATGTCTTTCGTGGGCTGTTTTGTCAGCCGTCTGTTGCTGCTAAGTTGCTTCAGTCGTGTCTGACTCTGTGCGACCCCATAGACGGCAGCCCACCAGGCTCCCCCGTCCCTGGGATTCTCCAGGCAAGAATACTGGAGTGGGTTGCCATTTCATTCTCCAATGCATGAAAGAAAAAAGTGAAAGTGAAGTCGCTTAGTCGTGTCCGACTCTTAGCGACCCCATGGACTGCAGCCTACCAGGCTCCTCCATCCATGGGATTTCCCAGGCAAGAGTACTGGAGTGGGGTGCCATTGCCTTCTCCGGTATGATATTTCCCTTGTCTCCAATGTATAGGCTTTCTGTCACCATGCCCAGTGTACTGCTGATGCTTAATACTAAATCAATGATGGGTTTTTTAGTTGGTTTGCCTTACTCCAAAGAAGCTATCGGTGGCACTTTTTCACAATGGCCAGCAGAGGGCAGTGTGAGAACATAGAGGCTTCAGATAAACAGGTGGATGTGTGGACCTCTCCCACTACAGAGAAAAAGAAATACCAGTGTCAGAGAAGTCACAGAATATTCTAGCAGGAAGGGCCCTTAGAGACCATTCCATCCAGGGTCTATTTTATACTTGGGGGAAAAAGGAGGCCGAGAGAATGGGAAGGACTTGCTTAGATCATGTAGGTAGTGAGAAACGGCATGCGACTCAAATTAGACCACCTGCTGCCAGTGCGTGGCTCTCTCCCTGTTTTCCAGTGGCAGATGTCCTGGGGGGGTAGTTGAGGATGCCCCCCTCACCCCGAGCCCGCCCCTGGGACTGTCCCAATCACTAGGCTGCAGTAGCCAGATGCTCACACCTCATTTCTCTCTTCCTAACTGATCATTTCACAGAACCAATCTGAAATACCATCACTGTTTGGATTGCTAGCAGAATTTCAATGGGCTTGGACCAATGCCTTGCCCTGATACATGTCATATATTTTGGCAAATAGACCCAGACAGGGCAGAAGGGACTCCTCCAAGTCTTTCCAACCAGCTCTCCTGCCTCCATCTGCTCCAGATTTTAAATAAGCACATCAGGGTCAAATTCTCAAGAGTGGCCTGGGACTTTTGCATAAGGCAAGGAACCGCAGCTCGGGGCTGACTTCCTCCTGCTGATCACAGTGGGTTGGGGTCAGTGCGTAGTTTAATTTTACCTTTGATCAGACCACACCCAAGCCCCAGCCCCAGATAACTAGGGTAGCCGACCCCAAAATGGGTCTGCATATAAAGAGGTACACTTATGCAGAAATAGCATCTTGGAACATTAAAAGCACATGCCTCTGACCAGGTAGAACTGTAAAACTAAGAGGAGGGTGACTTTTCATTCCAAGGCCCACTTCTGCCTTTTCATCTCTCCCTCAAGGTTCCAGTGTCCTTCTCTCATAAAATTAAAATTTGTTCCTAAGTAAGAATCTGAAACTCATTCCCACTGAAGCATAAATGACTGGCAACAACTTAGAGCTTTACTTCTCCCCAGGGGTTTTGTATTTTAATGGAGAGCAAAGCGTTAAGCTAGGGGACTCAAATTATATTTATGAAGCGCAGAAGGGAAAAGGGGTATGCACACGCTTTCTTAAGGATCTGGCTATACTGCTAGAAGTGGTGCAGTTGCTGTTAGGTGGTATCATGGTGCAGGCTCTGGTGTCAGATCTTACTGCCATTTAATAGCTCTGGGACCTTGGGCAAGTGATTTAACCACTCTGAGTCCCTAAGGGCTCCAAGCAGTAATAACTCTAGTGTAGGGTTATGGGGTGGAGAAGGCAATGGCACCCCACTCCAGTACTCTTGCCTGGAAAATCCCATGGACGGAGGAGCCTGGTAGGCCGCAGTCCATGGGGTCGCTAAGAGTCAGGCATGACTGAGCAACTTCATTTTCACTTTTCTCTTTCATGCATTGGAGAAGGAAATGGCAACCCACTCCAATATTCTTGCCTGGAGAATCCCAGGGATGGGGGAGCCTGGTGGGTTTCCATCTTTGGGATCGCACAGAATCGGACATGACTGAAATGACTTAGCAGCAGCAGCAGCAGAGTTATGGGGAGCATGTGAGTCAGTGAATGTAACACATGTGGTGGATAGCATGAACATACGAATGTATCCATTTCCTTTCTTCTTTAAGGCATGTTTATGGCAAAAGGAGAAGTTATAATTGGGTTCTTAAAACTCTTTTTATTAAGTAAGAGATGCACTGACATTATTCAGAAACTCTCTGTGGGACAGAAATGTGTTCCAGGAATGAATGGGCACTCCATATCTGGGAGAGTATTTCCCCTCTTAGTACTGATGACCTGGTTCTCTTGAGCACTCAGCTCTTCAGTGTCTGCTCATTCTCCTTGTAGACCTCATCCACAAGGTAATGACTCCCCAACCTGAACCTCCAGACCAGAGTTCTCTTCTCAATGTGCCAGATCCTTATAGCCAATGAATTAGCAGACTTGTTCACCTGGATATTCCAACTCAAATTCAACATGACTAAAGCCGAACCTATCATCTTTTCCCCAACTTCATTCCCCAAAGCAGATTCTTCCTTCTGAGTTAACTCTGTAAATGGCGGTTCATCTACAGAGTTGATAAAGCCAGAAACCCAAGGGTCCTCCATGACCTCTCTCCCTTATCTTCTACATCCAATTCACCAGCAAGGACTGTCAATTCCACCTCTAAAATATAACTGAAATCTGTTCATTTTTGTCTACTTTGATGGTCTTAGTTCAGGACTTCCTCATCTCTCCCCTAGAATGTTGCTACAGCTTCCCAAATGGTCTGCCATCTTCTAATCTAACTTTATTTTCTCCTGGCATTCTGCCTCAGGGTTTTCGTACATATCTTTGTTTTCCTGGTTAGCTCCTATTTATCATTCAGGCTCCAACCAAGACATTAGCTCTTCCAAGGAACCTAACATGATTACCCTTCCTCCACAGAATGGACTAGGTGACCTGTTTGTGTCCTTACTCCCCAAAAAATTGACCTCCTTGAAAACAGGGCCTGTGTCTTACTTTCCATTGAGTCACTTGTGGTAACTACAGTTCCTCATATATAGTGGGTGCTCAGTATTTTCTGAATGGAGAAATGAATGAATGAATACACACACCAAGAAGCCAGTGGCTCAGGTATATCAACATCTTCTTTGGAAGTCTGGATGGCTACACTAGAGTATAATTAAGAGCCATCTGATCACAGAACTACAGAAGAAGACTTGCACCAGACTTAGGAAATGATCCAGTTGAGGATGGAGAAGTTGAAGCTCTTAGAAAGGGAAAGGGACCAACTCAAGTTCAGAGTTTACATAGCAAGACCAGAGACAAGGAACCCAGTGAGGAGGTTGGGTTCACTGGGAGAGAAATAATGATGACCTGAACTAGCAAGACAAATTTAAGAGATATTGTAGAGCCTAAAAACGATAGGACTTGATGCAAGATTGGAATAGGTGAGTAAGACAGAGACAGGTAGGAAGGAGGACTCCCAGTTTTCTTTTTGAACTTTTATGTTGTACTGGGATATAGTCAATTAACAGTGTTGTGATGGTTTCAGGTGGACAGTGAAGGGACTCAGCCATACATATTCATGTCTGGACTCCCAGTTTTCTTGATTGGGTGACTGAGTGAATCTCTTCACTGACATGAGGAAGCCTAGGGGAGGAAGAATTTTGGATGGAAGATGAGGCATTCACATTTGGAGAGGTGAGGGTTAAGATACCTATGGACTGTCTCGAAAGATGTTCAGAACCTACTTCTGCCTCTAAACTGGAAGGGCCGAGAGGACAGGGAGCTCAGTTGACTTTGTCCTGGTATCTCTGGGAGATTCAGTGTCTGGTGTACAGTAGACCCTCAAAACATAATTGTGTGGAAAAAGCTCAACTGTGGAATGAATGAAAATAAAGAACTAAATGCGCACTTGGGAATCTTCGAGAAGGCCACTTCCAAGTCTTATTAGGAGCAAAATGAGATTAAAAGACTTTGCTGCCAACCTTCAAAATCCCTGGTGGCCTTTGGGAAAAGGGTAGCAGAAATCCCTGACCTCCAACCTGGGACCATGTGGCTTAAATTCTATAACTTTTCCTTACGTTTCAACTGGAATTCCCATTTCAGCTATGAGGCCATGGCAGAGGGGGTGCAAGAACTTAACAGACTCTGGCCTAAGGAGATGGGCTCTCCCTCCTAGCCACAAAATATGTGGTAAGAAGGAAACCATCAGTGATATCCCCCAAAGGCAGATTACTTAAGAACCTTCAGAACATGCTTCCTTTCACCATTCCTTTGGGGCATCACAATACACTTGTGACAGAGGTGGCGGGCACCAAGCTGGAAAAGCAATTAGTCAATGGGGCTTATGAATTTCACACAGCTATGCAGTGGCAGAGGGAGTATCAGGGCCGCCCCATCAACTCTATGCTCCTTCTATTGCAACAAACAGAAATAGCCACCCAGAGAGCCCCAAAGTCCACTCTTTGAGTAACAGCACTAATGGGGTTTCCCTGGTAGCTCAGCTGGTAAAGAATCTGCCTGCAATGCAGGAGACCCTGGTTCAAATCCTGGGTTGGGAATTTCCTCCAGAGAAGGGATAGGCTACCCGTAACTCCAGTGTTCTTGGGCTTTCCTGGTGACTCAGATGGTAAAGAATCTACCTGCAGTGTGGGAGACCTGGGTTCAGTCCCTGGGTTGGGAAGACCCCCTGGATAAGGGCATGGTAACCCACTCCATCATTCTTGCCTGGAGAATCCCCATGAACCGAGGTGCCTGGTGGGCTACAGTCCATGGGGTCTTAAGAGTTGGACACGACTGAGTGAATAAGCACAGCGCACAGCACAGGAGCACTAATGGGCTAGTGTTGTCTGCAGAAGTAAATAAGGGAGAAAGAACACCAGTAGGTGAAGAATAGATCTAAAGTATGGCAGATAAAGACATATACAGACATCCATTTGATGACCCAGGAAGCCCTGGTTCAGCTTGATAATATTAGCATCATCTACGCTTTGCCAGCATGAGCAGTGACCCTTCCCGTCTTCCAAAAAAAAAAAAAAAAAAAGTGCTTGGTGTCTACCAAAGAATGAACTCCCCAAATTCTCAGTGTTCTGCCTAGCTGAGAAGCAGTATCAGAGTCTCAGCCTCAACACCCAGATGAAAACACATTTATTTTCTAGTTCTGAGGCAATAATCAGTGTTTGAAGCAGCCAGCCCAGGCATGAAGACATGCGTCTACATGTTTTGTTTGCAAAGACACACACACCCATCTCATTGGCTGCTGTCAGCATGTTGAAATTTTTGGAAAGACACCTCCCAGAGCACTAAAGTTAACTCTTTCTGGGCAATATTCTGCATCCCTCCCTTCTATCTGTTTATTCACATTTCTCTTCTAAAAGATAAAAATCTTCTTTTTACCAGGCACATACTAAGTGCCTCTCATTTAACCTGTTTCCTTTAATCCTCTTAACAGCTCTAACAGGTGGATATGCCTCTTACAGATGAGGAAACTGAAATTTAGAAAGGGTAAGGAATTTGCTTGAGAGCACCCAGTAAGCAACTAGTGAAACCAATTTTGATGATATCAAATCCTCTGCTGCTTCTACCTAGTTTATATTGCCTCTCTGCATAGAATAAAGCTCTGAAAGTAGAAACACAAACCCACTTGAAGAGGGGCAGTAAGAGCTACTCTGGGCAGAAAATATTTCTATTTTCATTGATACTGGGACAAGTTATTTTAATTTGCCCAGTCTTTTCACTGGAACAGGTACTATTTCATAGAAACTCAATAGAATTAATAAATTAGGTGATAAAATGCACTTTAAGGAATAGCACACCTTACACCTTAAAAAGATGGAAGATTACTTCTTGTTTAATAATTGAAGTGGCTTTGTTGATTGGTCTGTCATCAATGGAGATTTTTCTAGGTTCTTGTAGACAAATTCTGATGTGTTATGAGTCCCTTATGCTAGCTTATTCAGTTAGGTGTGGACAGGGAAATACAGGCAGAGTATACTAATTTGATCATTGTGATGAGCAGAAATTGGTGATTTTGCTTTAAACATGTTGTATTTTTCCTTGCCCTTGTGGAATGCTGCTGCTAAGTCACTTCAGTCGTGTCCAACTCTGTGTGACCCCATAGATGGCAGCCCACCAGGCTCCCCCATCCCTGGGATTCTCGAGGCAAGAACATTGGAGTGGGTTAATTGTTAAAACAGGATGAAGCAGAGATGTCTGCTAGATAGAGACAAATAAGTTGATGAAAAATTTTCAGGTCTCCCCTTTCTCTATAACATATTCCTAAAATCACATCAGAAACCAGAGAACGTTTTTCTTTTGTGATAATAATATAATTGGGATGGTCAAGAACCCCCAAATCCAATGGAAATATGACCAATAGTTGGCCACAAAAATTAAAAAAAATAACCAAACACCTCTGTAACCATTACAAATGGTTGAATGAGCCCCCATAACCCTTCAAATATACATGCAGATTATACAGAGCCCCACCGTATGATAAAGTATGTGGTAAGTTTCCAGACCACATGAGGAAATAGATACAGCTCTATCTACTTAGGATGAATTTAACTTAAAACCATGAATTTTTCCATGCATTGGAAAAATATGAAATAATTAACCATAATTTAGTTTTCCATCTTAGAATTTGAGGGGCAACTTCTGTATGATTTGATGGCACAGGTCTCTAGTAAACAGAAAATTCACCTGCTTAAAGCAGAATCATAAGATTAAGGTTTTATTCCCTGCTCTCACTTTCTAACTGTATGACCTTGAGAAAGTCAATTCATCTCTCAGCCTTAGTTTTCTCATCAGAAAAATGGGCCTATTTGCCCTACCTATTTCTTGAATTGCTTTGAGCATCAGTGGAGACAATGTATGTGAAAATGGGCTGAGGGTTCATTCCATTGACTAAGCTTTGTTTTGGGGGCAAAAAACCCTAGTAACTAGACTCCCAATTTTAAAAAATCCATTTGCTGGGCTCATAGGGCAATAAGCTCTTAAAGAAATAAAAGCTCATGAGGAGGAGATTTCAGTAGGGAAAAAATGGAATGAAACAAGGAGCAGAATGTAAAGCTGTGAAAGGTAGGAGCAAACTGACTGTCCACACAGGGCTGTCGTTATAGTGTAGAAAGGATGTGAACCTACTCTATTATCCTATTATTGTAGTTGAAAAATATGTAGTTTATTTTAAAAGACATGGTTTAATTACAACCTGGAGCTAGTCTTTTTCATTTTTTTTCTAGCAAAACATAGCCATGGTTTTATAATTAAAAAATCAAAGTGAAACAGGCCTTGCCAGAAATTCACTTTATAGAAAATTTTCTGTAGTGTATCTCAGTTCAGTTCAGTTCAGTCACTCAGTCATGTCCAATTTTTTGTGACCCCATGAACCACAGCAGGCCAGGACTCCCTGTCATCACCAGCTCCAGAGTTTACCCATACTCATGTCCATTGAGTCGGTGATGCCATCCAACCATCTCACCCTCTGTCGTCCCCTTCTCCTTCTGCCCTAAATCTTTCCCAGCATCAGAGTCTTTTCAAATGAGTCAGCTCTTCACATCAGGCGGCCAAAGTACTGGAGTTTCAGCTTCAACATCAGTCCTTCCAATGAACACCCAGGACTGATCTCCTTTAGGATGCACTGGTTGGATCTCCTTGCAGCCCAAGGGACTCTCAAGAGTCTTCTCCAACACCACAGTTCAAAAGCATCAGTTCGTCGGCAATCATTTTCTTTATAGTCCAAACCTCACATCCAAACATGACCTTTGGAAAAACCATAGCCTTGACTAGACGGACCTTTGTTGACAAAGTAATGTCTCTGCTTTTTAATATGCTGTCTAGGTTGGTTATAACTTTCCTTCCAAGGAGTAAGCATCTTTTAATTTCATGGCTGCAATAAATCACCATCTGCAGTGATTTTGGAGCACCCCCAAAATAAAGTCAGCCACTGTTTCTAATGTTTCCCCATCTATTTGCCATGAAGTGATGGGACAGGCTGCCATGATCGTAGTTTTCTTAATGTTGACCTTTAAGCCAACTTTTTCACACTCCACTTTCACTTTCATCAAGAGGCTCTTTAGTTCTTCTTCACTTTCTGCCATAAGGGTGGTGTCATCTGCATATCTCGGGTTATTGATGTTCCTCCCAAGAATCTTGATTCTAGCTGGTGCTTCCTCCAGCCCAGAGTTTTCTCATGATGTACTCTGCATATAAGTTAAATAAGCAGGGTGACAATATACAGCCTTGACATACTCCTTTTCCTATTTGGAGCCAGTGTGTTGTTCCATGTCCAGTTCTAACTGTTGCTTCCTGACCTGCATACAGGTTTCTCAAGAGGCAGGTCAGGTGGTCTGGTATTCCCATCTCTTTCAGAATTTTCCACAGTTTATTGTGATCTACACAGTCAAATGCTTTGGGATAGTCAATAAAGCAGAAATAGATGTTTTTCTGGAACTCTCTTGCTTTTTTGATGATCCAATGGATGTTGGCAATTTGATCTCTGGTTCCTCTGCCTTTTCTAAATCGAGCTTGAACATCTAGAAGTTCACGGGTCACGTACTGCTGAAGCCTGGCTTGGAGAATTTTAAGCATTACTTTACTAGCATGTGTGATGAGTGCAATTGTGCAGTAGTTTGAGCATTCTTTGGCATTGCCTTTCTTTGGGATTGGAATGAAAACTGACCTTTTCCAGTCCTGTGGCCACTGCTGAGTTTTCCAAATTTGCTGGCATATTGAGTGCAGCACGTTCACAGCATCATCTTTTAGGATTTGAAATAGCTCAACTGGAATTCCATCACATCCACTAGCTTTGTTCGTAGTGATACTTCCTAAGGCCCATTTGACTTCACATTCCAGGATGTCTGGCTCTAGGTGAGTGATCACACCATTGTGATTATCTGGATTGTGAAGATCTTTTTCATATAGTTCTTCTGTTTATTCTTGCCCCCTCTTCTTAATATCTTCTGCTTCTGTTAGGTCCATACGATTTCTGTCCTTTATTGAGCCCATCTTTGCATGAAATGTTCCCTTGGTATCTCTAATTTTCTTGACGAGATCTCTACTCTTTCCTATTCTATTGTTTTCCTCTATTTCTTTGCATTGATCGCTGAAGAAGGCTTTCTTATCTCTCCTTGCTATTCTTTGGAACTCTGCATTCAAATGGGTATATCTTCCCTTTTCTCCTTTGCTTTTCACTTCTCTTATTTTCACAGCTATCTGTAAGGCCTCCTCAGAGAGCCTTTTTTCTTTTTTGCATTTCTTTTTCTTGGGGATGGTCTTGATCACTGTCTCCTGTACAATGTCAGGAACCTCCGTCCATAGTTCATTAGGCACTCTGTGTATCAGATCTAGTCCCTTAAATCTATTTCTCACTTCCACTGTATAGTCATAAGGGATTTTATTTAGGTCATACCTGAATGGTCTAGTGTTTTTCCCCACTTTCTTCAATTTAAGTTTGAATTTGCCAATAAGGTGTTCATGATCTGTGTCACAGTCAGTTCCCAGTCTTTGTTTTGCTGATTGTATAGAGCTTCTCCATCTTTGGCTGCAAAGAATATAATCAGTCTGATTTTGGTATTGACCATCTGGTGATGTCCATGTGTAGAGTCTTCTCTTGTGTTGTTGGAAGAGGGTGTTTGCTATGACCAGTGCGTTCTCTTGGCAAAACTCTACTAGCTTTTGCCCTGCTTAATTCTGTACTCCAAGGCCAAATTTGCCTGTTACTCCAGGTGTTTCTTGACTTTCTACTTTTGCATTCCAGTCCCCTATAATGCAAAGGACATCTTTTTTGGATGTTTGTTCTATACGGTCTTGTAGGTCTTCATAGAACCGTTCAACTTCAGCTTCTTCAATGTTACTGGTAGGAGCACAGCCTTGGATTACTGTGATACTGAATGGTTTGCCTTGGAAACGAACAGAGATCATTCTGTCGTTTCTGAGATTCCATCCAAGTACTGCATTTCAGACTGTTTTGTTGACTATTGATGGCTACTCCATTTCTTCTAAGGGATTCCTGCCCACAGTAGTAGATATAATGGTCATCTGAGTTAAGTTCACCCATTACAGTTCATCTTAGTTCGCTGATTCCTAGAATGCCAACGATCACTCTTGCCATCTCCTGTTTGACTACTTCCAATTTGCCTTAATTCATGACATTCCAGGTTCCTATGTAATATTGCTCTTTACAGTATCAGACGTTACTTCTATCACCAGTCATATCCACAACTGGTTGTTATTTTTGCCTTGGCTCCATCCCTTCATTCTTTCTGGAGTTATTTCTCCACTAATCTCCAGTAGCGTAATTGGGCACCTACTGACCTGGGGAGTTCCTCTTTCAGTATTCTATCTGTTTGCCTTTTCATACTGTTTATGGGGTTCTCAAGGCAAGAATACTGAAGTGGTTTGCCATTCCCTTCTCCAGTGGACCACATTCTGTCAGACCTCTCCAACATGACTCGTCCATCTTGGGTGGCCCCACACGGCATGGCTTAGTTTCATTGAGTTAGAAAAACTGTGGTCCATGTGATCAGATTGGCTAGTTGTATCTAGTCCATTAGAAAAGGGATACTTGTGGCATTTTTCTTTGACATAGTAAATTATCCATCATTGATATACTGTACAACCTTTGGTCCAATACTAAGCTGGTGTGAGTGGATTGCTTCTGGATCAATGTTGCCTTCCTCAAGCCTATAGTGAGAAGTCATCAAGTTTTGGGAACAAACGGTAACAGGGAGGAACCAATGACAGCTCCTTAAACGGAAGGAGGAAATGGAGGATAGGATCAAAGGAATCTCCTGCTAAGATCCCCTTGCCAAAGAACTCAGGGAGCTCAGAAAAGGGAGGAGAGGGCAGGGGAGGGAGAGGAACAGCTTACTCACATAGTCTCCATGCTGCCTTCCTGTAAGCCCACACCCCTGCATTCATTTAGATCCAGAGGAGCATTCATTTCTACATGCATGCAGATAAAGAGGTGTTCCAACTCCAGTACACATGCCCACAGGCACAAGAGTCTGCTAAAATGGTAGGACTTGCTGGTACTCTGGCATAGCCTACCCTACACCTCTCAGTCAGCCATGGATTTGAATTCAAGAAGATGCGATGTCTTACAACTCACCCTGCCAGCTGTATGCAATAGCTCTTGTAGACAAGCCCAGACATGCACAGGCCAAGAGGGGGTCTAGAGGGAGAGGGCTGCACATTTCTGATCTCTTTTCCTTTTATGTAATGGACAATGGGAAGCTGAGATGAAATCAATCTCTGTGTGCAACAAGAAAGATGGGCTGATGAAGGTGGAGGATGGTGTGGTGCAGGTGACAAATAGAAGCTCTAGTGTGTGCCTGTGAGCTAAGTCGCTTCAGTTGTGTCTGACTATTTGTGATCCTATGGATTGTAGCCCGCCAGGCTCTTCGGTCCATGGGATTCTGCAGGCTAGAATACTGGAGTGGGTAGTCATTTCCTTCTCCAGGGGATCCCCACCCAGGGATTGAACCTGCATCTCCAGGATTGCAGATGATTTTTTACCACTGAGCCACCTGAAAAACCTTAGTCCCACTCTGGTGCTCTTTCTGCTATTTTATCTCTCTTTCTTTTTTAAGAGACTGGTCAATTCTGGGTTCAAAATTCCCACAAAAAATGTACCTCCACACAAAACTCTGGATCTGGAGCTTATTGAATCCTTTAGACTTTCCCTTCATCCTTCTTGCTGCCCAGTGGCACCTTTATTAACCAATTAAGTAGATGCACAAAGGATAGAGAACTCAACCTGCTTGGTTGCCTCATAATGCATCAATTGAGAAAGCATTTATGGATTGCCTACTGTGTGCCACCCATGGTGCCACGTGTTGGGAACACACAGAATGAAAACATGATCTTTGCCCTTGAGGAACTCTCAGTCCATGTCAGAAAGACTAGCTATGTACACACAGGAATATACTACAAGGCAGAGGAAGGCAGAAGGGATATGAGTCAGAACCCAAGGACCATCAATAGTTTTGTCTTAAAGGTAGAGGGGCATCTTTTATCCCTTCAGACTACAGAGTGGAGAAGGATATGTAAATAAAAGGAGCCAGGATGAGTCTGGAGAAGAGGGAAGTGGAGAAAGTCCATTTCGACTTGACCTCAATGTTCTCAATAGATGTAGTATGTGAGGTTGCAGATAGAGAGTGAAGGGGTTTGAGGTTGAGGGCAACTAAAAAGGGTGGGGAGGAGATGCTGCAGAGGCCATGGCAGGAAGTCAATTGCTAGAAAAGTGTGAAAGGCTGCCAAGCATTTCTGAGGGCTCCACTGACACAAGAGAAGGTACTGTTGTTGGGAAGCTTCCTCAAACAATACTTGGCAGCCCAGGAGTGGGAGTAGGCAAGGCAGGTGGTGGGGTTTTCCAGGGTTGGACGTGGGCACTTACATCAGAATTTCTGGGGGTGAGGGCTGGGCCCAAAAGGAGGATGTGAAAGCACTGTTGATCTTGGGGTCCAGGTTGGAGAGCAAGCTGGAGAGGAGCTAGCCATTCCTGAGAAACAAATGATTTCCAAGACAATTTGGACCTTCCTTAAAGTGAGAGGTCCAAACTAGCTATAGATATGAATTTTGCACAGCATGGATTGCTTGATTCAAGGCTGTCGAGACAAATCTGGAGTCAGGGGGAGCAACCTGGGGATTGAAATATAGAAAAAAAAAACCCCTCCAAACTGTTAGCAATGTCATGCTACATCTACATGACTTTGTAGCATAGCATCCAACTCAAACAGAGATGGATTAGGCTGGATAATGGTGCCCACGCCCAGGGCAGAGTTACTGGCATGGGTACAGGGGCAATCAGGTAACTCCCCGGTTCATAGTTCCCTGAGGACATATTTTGTTCCAGTTCTTGGTTTTCTATACCTTCCCACTGGCACAATGTCATTTATGTTTTTATTATATCTCACTCTGCAAAGATGGGCACAATAAAGGACAGAAATGGTAGGGACCTAACAGAAGCAGAAGATATTAAGAAGAGGTGGCAAGGATAAACAGCAGAACTATATAAAAAAGATCTTCATGACCCAGATAATCACAATGGTGTGATCACTCACCTAGAGCCAGAAATCCTGGAATGTGAAGTCAAATGGGCCTTGGAAAGCATCACTATGAACAAAGCTAGTGGATGTGATGGAATTCCAGTTGAGCTATTTCAAATCCTAAAAGATGATGCTGTGAATGTGCTGCACTCAATATGCCAGCAAATTTGGAAAACTCAGCAGTGGCCACAGGACTGGAAAAGGTCAGTTTTCATTCCAATCCCAAAGAAAGGCAATGCCAAAGAATGCTCAAACTACCACACAATTGCACTCATCTCACATGCTAGTAAAGTAATGCTCAAAATTCTCCAAGCCAGGCTTCAGCAATACGTGAGCCATGAACTTTTAGATGTCCAAGCTCGATTTAGAAAAGGCAGAGGAACCAGAGATCAAATTGCCAACATCCACTGGATCACTGAAAAAGCAAGAGAGTTCCAGAAAAACATCTATTTCTGCTTTATTGACTATCCCAAAGCATTTGACTGTATGGATCACAATAAGCTGGGGAAAATTCTGAAAGAGATGGGAATACCAGACCACCTGACCTGCCTCTTGAGGAACCTGTATGCAGGTCAGGAAGCAACAGTTAGAACTGGACATGGAACAACAGACTGGCTCCAAATAGGAAAAGGAGTATGTCAAGGCTGTATATTGTCACCCTGCTTATTTAACTTATATGCAGAGTACATCATGAGAAACGCTGGGCTGGAGGAAGCAAAAGCTGGAATCAAGATTGCTGGGAGAAATATCAATAACCTCAGATATGCAGATGACACCACCCTTATGTTAAAAAATGAAGAGGAACTAAAAAGCCTCTTGATGAAAGTGAAAGAGGAGAGTGAAAAAGTTGGTTTAAAGCTCAACATTCAGAAAACTAAGATCATGGCATCTGGTCCCATCACTCATGGCCAATAGATGGGGAAACAGTGGAAACAGTGGCTGACTTTAGTTTTTTGGGCTCCAAAATCACTGCAGATGGTGATTGATTGCAGCCATGAAATTAAAAGACGCTTACTCCTTGGAAGGAAAATTATGAACCAACCTAGACAGCATATTGAAAAGCAGAGACATTACTTTGTCAACAAAGGTCCATCTAGCCAAGGCTATGGTTTTTCCAGTGGTCATGTATGGATGTGAGATTTGGACTATAAAGAAAGCTGAGTGCCGAAGAACTGATGCTTTTGAACTGTGGTGTTGGAGAAGACTCTTGAGAGTCCCTTGGGCTGCAAGGAGATCCAACCAGTGCATCCTAAAGGAGATCAGTCCTGGGTGTTCATTGGAAGGACTGATGTTGAAGCTGAAACTCCAGTACTTTGGCCGCCTGATGTGAAGAGCTGACTCATTTGAAAAGACTCTGATGCTGGGAAAGATTTAGGGCAGGAGGAGAAGGGGACGACAGAGGGTTAGATGGTTGGATGGCATCACCAACTCGATAGATATGGGTTTGGGTGAACTCCGGGAGTTGGTGATGGACAGGGAGGCCTGGCATGCTGCAATTCATGGGGTCACAAAGAGTTGGACACGACTGAGGGACTGAACTGAGCTGAACTCTGCCAACCCTGACTATTCATTGGAAGGACGGATGATAAAGCTGAACCTGTAATACTTTGGCCACCTGGTGAAAGAGCCAACCCATGGGCAAAGTCCCTGATGCTGGAAAGATTGAGGGCAGGAGGAAAAGGGGGCAGCAGAGGATGAGATGGTTGGATGGCATCACGGACTCAATGGACATGAGTTTGAGCAAACTCTTGGAGATAGTGAAGGAGAGGGAAGCCTGGCGTGCTGCAGTCCACAGGGTCACAAAGAGTCGGACACAACTTAATGACTGAACAACAACACTGAGCCCAACGATTCCCTTAGAGGTAGGAGCAATGAATACACTTGAAACAGCTTAAAAACAGTGATCTGGTTCCCAGAGAAAGCACAGCTAGGGATTAATTAGGAGATGACTTTGAGAGGAGCCCAGGTAGGAAATGAGGGCAGGAGGGAGTGGCAGCTAAATAAGAAATCGAAAGGAGCCAAACTTTAGGACCTGGGGGGTCAAAAGATATGAAAAGGGAGCTGGCCTGTCCAGGGGCCTGGCCTGGAGATGTTATCTGGGCAAGAGGCACTGTGGCCCCCTTACCTCTCCATCCCTCACTACTGTTTTCATTCTCTGGTTTTATGAGGCTTTTAAAAGCTTCTAGATCTGGTACTGGCAATCTTTCAGAGAAAGTGAACAGAGAATTCTGCAGCAATCAAGTCCCAGTGAAGCCTGTAGCCAAGAGTACCAACAATTGTCCCCTAAAGCTGAGTGGTAAACAAACCTTCAAGTGCTTTCCCCTTCAAGGCTTTGAGTGCTGCAGGTCCTTTGGCCAAAGAACCTAGCAGCTAATCACTTCTCTTGACTTGCTGACTGACATGGAGAGGTTTCTTTGTTAGTCTAGTTTCAACTAGTCTCCGGAACCCAGGAGAAGGAAAAAAAAAATGAGGAGGTGTCAAAGGGGGATGCGCGAAAGCTCTAGTAAGTCTCTCTGGGAGAGGGAAGCTCTCCCAAGGGCAAAATGAAGAAGCGTGATTGGGGAAAGGTGGGAGATATAGCCAGGGAGCTTTCAAAAAGCATGGCCAGGGAGGCTGCTCCAGGGCTCAGAGTGTGTGCTCAGTCATGTCTGACTCTGTGGGACCCCATGGACTGTAGCCTGCCAGGCTCCTCTGTCCATGGGATTCTCTAGGCTAGAATACTGGAGTGGGTTGCCATTTCCTCCTCCAGGAGATCTTCCCAATCCAGGGATTGAACCCACGTGTCCTGTGTCTCCTGCATTGGCAGGTGGGTTCTTTACCATTGAGCCACTGGGGAAGCCCTCCAGGGCTCAGAGGAGTTCTCCTGTTCTTTCAAATACTACCCCTGTGACCACCCTCTCTTTCTCTTCTAGCTTCTTTCTAGCTGCTTTCCTTTGGCTTCTTCAAAACGTGCTCTGATCTGCCTGATGCTGAAAAAATAAACAAAAATCCTTCCTCTGCTGCTCTCACCACTCCATCTTTCCACCACCCTTCCAGAACAAACTTAATACACATCACTCATTACCTCTACTTCCTCTCCTACCACTTTCCTCACCCCCTGGCCATCTGGGCTGGCCAACTCTCTCTTAAAAAAAAATTATTTATTTATTTGGCTCTGTTGGGTATTAGTTGCCACACACAGGATCTTTAGTTAAGGCCTCTGAATTCTTCACTGCAGCACGTGGGATCGTTTCCTGACCAGGGATTGAACTGGGGGTCCCCATATTGGGAGCATGGAGTTTTAGCTACTGGCCTACCAGGGAAGTCCCCCAAGTCTTCTGTCTTGAAAGTCCTCTCTGGAAAGTAACCAGTGACCCCTGCTAAATTCTGATCCCATAGGCCTCCTCTGCAGCTCTTGTCATTGTGAAACACACTTTCACCTTCTGAAACTTTCTCCCTGGCTTTCATTGCTCTATACTCTGGTGAGTCTTTTATCATCTCACCATCTTCTTCATTGGCCCCTTCCATTCTTCCCAAAGGCTCTTGCCTGTCCCTTGGTGATTTCATCCACCACCTACAGCTCCTACCACGTCCTCTATAAAGACAAGGCATCACTCTAATTTATATCTCAGGTCCTGTCAATTTCCCAAGTCATGTCCACAGCACTATTATTGGTCCCCTTAGGGACCAATAACCAAAGCTTATCTCAATCCCTCATTAGCTCTCCCCTGGATAATGGCAATAGCCTCTGGAGTTCTGAGTCCAGTCAGACGTTGCTGCAATCTCTCTTAACACTCTGGACAGTAATCTTCCTAAGTCTGATCCTATTGCTTCTCTGCTCAAAGCTGTAAATCACTCCCCATTACTTTCGCAATGAAGCCCTTACTTCTTAACCAGGCATCAACAGCCCTTCACCATTCAGCTCCCACCTGTTTTTGCAGGCTTATTTTTCCCACTAAACACCCTTACCTGCCCTAGACTCTAAGCTGATGCTTAAATCCATCCTGTGCCCTCTCTCCACTAGGCTTCCAACCACATGGTTTCCTCACTAAAAATACCCTTCTCCTCCAGAACTCTCTACTAAGGTTGTATACATCCTTCAAAGCTCAACTCAAATCTGACCTCTTCTAAAAAGACTTCTCATGTTTCTCTTGATTGAGTTCATGTCTTCCTTTAAAAAAAACAATTAAAAGTTTTGTTTTAGAATTTAGCTATAGATAGTTGAATTAATCATACCCCTCAGTTCAGGGCAAAAATCACATCATTAGCCCATATAAGGCCTTTCCTTTTATTTTTCAATTTTCCTTCCTTCAAATCTCCATTCTCATTCTTGTCACTTCACAAGAACCCTCTCTAAGGTATTTGATGTCTGTCCAGAATATCTATTTCAAGGAAATGGAAACCCACTACAGTGGGTCCAGACCCACGGGTCTGGAGAATCCTACAGACAGAGGAGCCTGGTGGGCTGCAGTCCATGGGGTCAAAAAGAGTTGGACATGACTGAGCAACTAAACAACAACAATCAGGCTATCTATCTCTGTCTATACCTATATCTCATCACTGACTCAATGGACATTAATTTGAGCAAACTCAGGGAGATAGTGGAGGACAGAGGAGCCTGGTGGGCTACAGTGCATGGAATTGTAAAGAGTCAGTCACGATTTAACAACTGAACAACAATACCTACACCTATGGGTATATCTATATCTATATTAACATCTATGTCTATCTTGTATTGTTGGTGTGTGGGTATTTAAATTGATGCAAATATTATTGGGTTATAGATTTCCATTTCTCATTTTTTTCATGAGAATGTTTTCAAGATCTATAATAGAAATTGCACAACTGTTTCACTGTTCCTAAACCTTGTTAGTATGCATAGAATGCATTTGCCTTGCTTTAAAAAATTTTTGTTTCATATTGGACTATAGTTAATTTTGCCTGGCTTTATAGGTATATTCCCTCACTGATGGACTACCTTGTTGTTGTTCAGTCACTAAGTCGTGTCCAGCTCTTAGTGACCCCATGGACTGCAGCATGCCAGGCTTCCCTGTCCTTCACTGTCTGAGTTTTCTCAAACTCATGTCCATTGAGTTGGTTATGCCATCTAACCATCTCATTCTCTGTTGCCCACTTCTCCTCCTGCCCTCAATCTTTCCCAGCATCAGAATCTTTTCTAATGAGTTGGCTCTTCGCGTCAGGGGGCCAAAGTATTGGAGCTTCAGCATTAGTCCTTCCAATGAATATTGAGGGTTGATTTCCTTTAGGATTGACTTGTTTGATCTTCTTGCTGTCCAAGGAACTCTCAAGAGTCTTCTCTAGCCCCACAGTTCAAAAGCATAAATTGCCTCCAATCTCTTACACAACTGATTTTTTTAAAAACAAATGATTCTATGATAAATATCTTCATAAGGGTTTCATTTTAGAACTATGGAGAGGTTCCCCAGGATATATACTCAGGGGTGAGGTTGCTGGGTTGTCAGAATATATATGTAGATACTATCAAAAGATGTCATCACATTGCTTTTCAAAAAATGATTCCAGTTCACACTCCCACCAGCAATACACAGGAATTCCTCTTTTCCCCCACATGCTCACAAACACTTGGTGTTATCTGACTTTTTAATTTCTGTCAATTGGACGAGTATATTTTGATCTCTCACTGTTATTTTAATTTGAATTTCTCTGAATATTAGCAAGGTCAATCATCTCTTTATATGCCTATTAGCCACTCTAGTTTTCCCTTTTGTGAGTTGTCTATTTTGTGAATATACTTTGTGCATTTGATCTATTGTGTTTTCCACCTTTTTCCTGTTAACTTAGAGAGTTCACTGGATATTCTAGATATCAATGCTTTGCCAGTTTTAGACATTGCAAACATCTGCAAGTCTATCATCTGTCTGTTGACTTTGTCTGTGGTATCATTTCATTGGAATTGATAGTCTTGGGTTTGATGTAGTAGAAGCCATGGCTTTTTTACCTTATGTTTTGGACTTCATGGTCTTATTTATGAAGTCCTACATAATTTCAAACTATAAAGAAATTCTATATTTATAGTTTTACCTTTCACATTTAGGCTTTGAATTCACCTGCAATTCACCGTGGTCAGTGATATACAGTAGTGATACAACTTGATTTTTCTCCCTATTGAAAAGTGCTTCTCAATCTTTCCTATGTCATGGCATAGACAGACTATGATAGTACGTGCTCAGCATAATGTGGTAAACAGATGGAGCTCCCCATAGCCAGAGGTGGAGGCCACTAGAGCCCTGGCCCCTTTAGCTCTACACCCCTATAATCCATTTTGTAGCTTTCAGAATGACACCTGATTGGGAAGTTTTGCCACATAGTGACCCACTCCTTCCCATACCAAACAGTCCATTCTTTCCTTACCGTGAAATTGCATTGAACTTATTATCATCTGTTTCTGTGCTCTATGTTCTAGTCTTATGCTTTATTTGCCTTCTACTATATCAGTCCTACAGTTTATGATGATGATGATGATGACAATGTCTTTGAAGTGAAGTGAAGTGAGGTTGCTCAGTCGTGTCCGACTCTTTGCGACCCAGTGGACTGTAGCCCACCAGGCTCCTCCATCCATGGGATTCTCCAGGCAAGAATACTGGAGTGGGTTACCATTTCCTTCTCCAGGGGATCTTCCCGACCCAGGGATCGAGCCCAGGTCTCCCACATTGGAGGCAGACACTTTAACCTCTGAGCCACTAGGGAAGATCAAAGATCATGTCTTTGAACCATGTCTCAAAGTATAAAAGGGCAAGTCTCTTATCTATTCTTTTTCAGAATTGACTTAGATGTTCATAGACATTTATTCTTCTATATACACTTTAGAGTAAGTTTTTGCAAGTTCCTTAAGATATCCTGCTAGTATTTTGATACCAGCAGGATATGGCATTGAATTGACAGGTTCAGGGAAAATTGACATCTTTACAATGATAAGTCATCCATCTGCCAACATGGTATATACCACCATTTATTCAGATCATTATGTCTAATAATGGAATTAAAAAATTTATCTGAAAATGTTCAATATATTTTCATTAGGTGAATTACTAACAAAAAGATGTTACAGGTTTTCTTTTTTTGTTGTTGTTACTGTGAATGGTAATTTTCCATACAGAAATTTGCACTTCTGTTGTATATTTGGAGTGTGTGTTGAACTATTAATAGAATTCTATATATGAGGGTCTGTTTTCCTAACCGGGTTTGGAGCATCTAAAGATGGGCTTATGCTTCACCTCTTTTTCCACTACTGTGCTTTGCCATAGAAGGTGCTCACTTAACAATGGTTGAACTGAATTGAGGGGTCTGTGAAGTACTTCACAATGCTTTGGAAATTACTATCCACACAATTTTCTGACAAAAATGCCATGTGATTCTCATTTAAAAATAAACAGTCATTTTATTTCAAATTAGATGTTGGAGGAAACAAAGGGAAGTAGGAAAAAGGAATTGCTAACCATCGTACAGTTTTGGCTTTTGAACCATGTTAATGTTTTGCATATGGGCTTCCAGGTGGCACAGTGGTAAAGAATCCACCTGCCACTGCAGGAGATGCAAGAGACCCAGATTTGACCCCTGGGTGGGGAAGATCCCCTGAAGGAGGAAATGACAACCCACTCCAGTATTCTTATCTGGGAAATCCCATGGACAGAGGAGCCTGGTGGGCTACAGTCCATGAGGTTGCAAAGAGTCAGACAGGACTGAGCAACCAAACACACACAAGTTACATTAAATTATGAAAGATGGAGGGGGAAGGATCTCTGAAATTGAACAGAAACAAAAATAAATGAGCAATTGTGGGTAATAACTGGGAGGGATATATGGGAGACTTCTGGGGGTGATGATGTTTTATATCTTGATCTGATTGTTAATGTGAGTATGTTAACTCTGTAAAAATTCTTTGTGCTGTATACTTATGATTTGGCTACACTGTAAATTATGTGTAATTTAAAAGTTTGTTGCATTTTGTTCTTTGGCCCCATTTTTTGATTGGGTCATTTATTTTTCTGGAATTGAGCTGCAGGAGTTGCTTGTATATTTTTGAGATTAGTTGTTTGTCAGTTGCTTCATTTGCTATTATTTTCTCCCATTCTGAAGGCTGTCTTTTCACCTTGCTTATAGTTTCCTTTGTTGTGCAGAAGCTTTTAATTTTAATTAGGTCCCATTTGTTTATTTTTGCTTTTATTTCCAATATTCTGGGAGGTGGGTCATAGAGGATCCTGCTGTGATTTATGTCGGAGAGTGTTTTGCCTATGTTCTCCTCTAGGAGTTTTATATTTTCTGGTCTTACGTTTAGATCTTTAACCCATTTTGAGTTTATTTTTGTGTATGGTGTTAGAAAGTGTTCTAGTTTCATTCTTTTACAAGTGGTTGACCAGTTTTCCCAGCACCACTTGTTAAAGAGATTGTCTTTTCTCCATTGTAAATTCTTGCCTCCTCTGTCAAACATAAGGTGTCCATAGGTGCATGGCTTTATCTCTGGGCTTTCTATTTTGTTCCATTGATCTATATTTCTGTCTTTGTGCCAGTAGCATACTGTCTTGATGACTGTGGCTTTGTAGTAGAGCCTGAAGTCAGGCAGGTTGATTCCTCCAGTTCCATTCTTCTTTCTCAAGATTGCTTTGGCTATTCGAGGTTTTTTGTATTTCCATACTAAATAGACATTTCTCCAAAGAAGACATACAGATGGCTAAAAAACACATGAAAAGATGCTCAACATCACTCATTATCAGAGAAATGCAAATCAAAACCACAATGAGGTACCATTTCACGCCAGTCAGAATGGCTGCGATCCAAAAGTCTACAAGCAATAAGTGCTGGAGAGGGTGTGGAGAAAAGGGAACCCTCTTATACTGTTGGTGGGAATGCAAACTAGTACAGCCACTATGGAGAACAGTGTGGAGTTTCCTTAAAAAACTGGAAATAGAACTGCTTTATGACCCAGCAATCCCACTACTGGGCATACACACCGAGGAAATCAGAATTAAAAGAGCCACGTGTACCCAGTGTTCATCATAGCACTGTTTATAATAGCCAGGACATGGAAGCAACCTAGATGTCCATCAGCAGATGAATGGATAAGAAAGCTGTGGTACATATACACAATGGAGTATTACTCAACCATTAAAAAGAATACATTTGAATCAGTTCTAATGAGGTGGATGAAACTGGAGCCTATTATACAGAGGGAAGTAAGCCAGAAAGAAAAACACCAATACAGTATACTAATGCATATATATGGAATTTAGAAAGATGGTAACGATAACCCTGTATGCAAGACAGCAAAAGAGATACAGATGTATAGAACAGTCTTTTGGATTCTGTGGGAGAGGGCGAGGGTGGTAGGATTTGGGAGAATGGCATTTAAACATGTATAATATCATATGTGAAATGAATCGCCAGACCAGACTCAATGCATGATACAGGATGCTCGGGGCTGGTGCACTGGGATGACCCAGAGGCATGGTATGGGGAGGGACATAACTGAGTGACTGAACAAAAATTTATAATGAAGCCTACTGCTCCTGCTACCATGACCAAATTGAAGAGTCTTAAGGAGGTGATTAAGGTTAAATGAGGCCATAACGGTGGAGCCCTGATCAGAAAGAACTGGTGCCCTTATCAGAAGAGGAGACACCAGCATTCTCTTTCCACCATGTGAGACACACTGAGAAGGTAGCCATCTGCAAGCCAGGGTGAGAGCTCTCACCAAAATTCGACCATGCTGGCACCCTGATCTTGGGCTTCCAGCCTCTAGAACTGGAATCAAATAAATTTTTGTTGTCAAAACCACCCAGTATATTTTGTTATGATAGCCTATGCTAGGCAGGGTGTGGCTTGGGCACTGGGAGTTTGAAAAGCTCTCTATGTGATTCTAATGTGCAGCCAAAGCTGGGAGCCTCTGCTTTACATGGTAGTTGAAGTGAATGCAGCGTCAAAGTTGCGTCACCCTTGTACCAGTGTGAACACAAAAGCTACTGCATGTGTTTGCAGAAACATTAACCTGCATCACTGCTTTATTGCAGGATAGACAGAAGTCTCCTTCCTGCTCAAACAACTTAGTCCTATCCATCAAAGACTTGAAAGTCCTCCCCCAAACTTGGGGCAGCTTCTGTGACATTTAATGAAATGACAGCTGTTGTATTTTCTCTTTTGGTTATCTTCAGAAAGGCTGTGGACAATGTTATGATCTGTATTTTCTGTCTGTGGACTTAACTAAGACATACGATCCCCTTGTCTGAGTGGGCATAGGGAAAGCCCTGTGAAGAATGGGCTCTTCAGATGTGTTCATCAACATTTTTTGCTTCCTTCACAGGAAAATGGAAGATGAACTATCAAACTCTCTTCTCTGATTACACAAACAAGGCTCCGTTGCTGCAATGTGTTATGCAGTGTTCGCTTTTAAGCAACCATCTCAGAGTTAACATTGAGTTTGGTCAGCAAAGATTTAATTCAAAAGAATTTTACAGCAAAATTAAAGGGTTGAGATGCTCAAAATCTCTCAGTGTCATCTCTCTGTGCATCATTGGCCACTGATCATAAAAATATGCAACTGGGGACTTCCCTCATGGCCCAGTGGCTAAGACTCCTCCCTACCAATGCAGGGGGCCCAGGTTCAGTCCTTGATCAGGGATCTAGATCCCATATGCCACAACTAAGACCCGGTGCAGTCAAATAAGTAAATACAGAAAAATAAATATTAAAAAGTACATGCTACGGTGAGTTCAGTTGCTTGGGCTCTGCTTCTCTTTGAGCCTCCCAGTAATGCCACGATTCCAAAGTGCCAGGCCCAGGGCACCTGGAAACACACACCTAAGTGCCTGACTTACTGAAGGGCACAGCTGTTGACCAACTGATCTACAGGGCAGTCCCTAAATGTGTAACTTGCCCTGGATTGTTCTGAGGGTTTAATGAGAATCTTGCACTAGTGGGGAAGTGCTTTGAAGAAGGATTCAGTACTAGGTGACTGTGATCAGACCATGGTGATGAGTTCACAAAAATGTGTTTGCTGAAGTGCTTGGGATGAGTAAACTGCAGGCTGGTTCAACTCCACTAACCAACACTCCTTTCCAACACGCAGATCATCAAGAAATAATAATGAAAGTTCCTAATGGCTTCCCTGGGTTCACTTTTTTGCTTGTTCACTCCAAGCACCCATCCAAAAAAGAGCCAGCTCAGATGGCCATGGAGTTGGGTTTTGACTCACAGCAAAGAGACATCTGTTTTCTGTTTAGACATCATTTTGGGTGTCCCTTTGGGCACATTAGTAGAGTTAAAAAAAAAAAAAGATATTCCTGGTGACCATACATGCTTCAAAATACAAGACCCTCACAAAATTTCTTCCAACCTACTTGGAAGTAGGGTTTTCTTCTTTAAATGATCAGAAAGAGAAGCTTGCAGGGGGTAAAATCACTCCATCAGGTACATGTGACAAGACAATAAAGAAACTCACAAACTTTCCCAACTAGCTTAAAAGATTATTTTCATGGTGGGCCCGCACGTGTGCATGTGTGTGTGTGCCCATGAGCATACATGAACAGGTCAGTCCAATAACGCTCCAAAAGCCTTGGTCCAAGAAACCTTCACCAGTCTGCATTTTGCTCTTTCCTACCTCCAGACTCTTTCAACAGAAACCTCACTGCTGTGAGATGTTTCCTTGCCATTAATTAGCTTAATTAAATGGTGTACTGAGCAAAGGGAACATCCTGTTATTGTAAGCATTCACAGGAGCCCCACAGAAGGAACTCCAGGCCCAGTGGATGAGAATGAAAAGCTGTAAATGCCAGAACCTTCTCCCACCCAACCCCGAAAAGCTGTGGCTTACTGGCCATTGTCTTCTGCATTTAGCAAAGCAAAATGCTCCAGACTGCTGAGCTCAGGGTGAAAGTTACCATCTGCCCTAGTCAAACAGAGAGGACAGAGGGCTGTCTGTTAAACTAGCTTTTGTGGTCATCTGCACATAAGCCATCTCAAAAGAGGGCACTGGCTACATATTTCAATATATAGATGGTATTAGTGAGCAAGCCTTGCACCCGTATGGTCAGACCACTCAAGATGGCTGTCCTCTTGTTCTCTGTACATCCCCTGCTCGACCAGTTTCTGCCTCACCCACACCCTACTCACAGGAACATGCTTGCCCCCTGCCTAGCTAGTGATTGTTCTAATTCTTAGCCTCAAAAGGCTCCACCTGCTATTTTATTAAAGGGAAACATAACAACCTTGTGATGGTTGTTAACCTGGGGCTGTGCCCTGGCTGCTGATTTCCCTGGTAACTGATGAGCTAACCTGATATACATGCATGCATGCTCAGTTGTGTCTGACTCTGTAGCCCACCAGGGTCCTCTGTCCATGGAATTTTCCAGGCAAGAATACTGGAGTGGGTTGCTCTTTCCTACTCCAGGGGATCTTCCTGACCCAGGGATCATACCCATGTCTCTTGTGTCTCCTGCTTTGGCAGGCAGATTCTTTACCACTGTGCCACCTGGGAAGCCAATCTGATATAACTCCCCCTATAAACGGTAGCTGACTTCTCCCCCAGGAGCGAAGATGGTTGCCATGTCTTGCTTGCCATCCACAGTGGGCATGTCACTCCAGGCCCTTTTGCTGAAGACGGGTAAGGTCCCTTACCCAACAAACCACTGACATCTCTGTCGCTGTCTCCAGCTCTTTCTTTGGTCTTGAGGCTGGATAACTATAAGGCTTACAGGCTTACAGGCCTGTGAGCTTCCCTGGTGGCTCAGAGGTTAAAGCATCTGCCTGCAATGCGGGAGACCTGGGTTTGATCCCTGGGTCGGGAAGATCCACTGGAGAAGGAAATGGCAACCCACTCCAGTATTCTTGCCTGGAGAATCCCATGGGCAGTGGAGCCTGGTGGGCTACAGTCCACAGGGTCACAAAGAGTCAGACACGACTGAGCGACTTCACTTTCCTTTACAGGCCTGTGGAGTGCAGCCCAACACACCCTGTCCTCAAAAGGCAAAGATTTTAGCAGAGGGTACCTCGACTCCTGTCACCTGGACCCAACACTGGTCCCAGTGACCTGAAGAGGGAATTCAAACTCCACAGACTAGTAAAGTTCTGGGCTGCAACTCAAATGTATTCTACATTTCTCAGCAAGCAAAGGGCTGGCTGAAGATGTTAGAACTGAGAGGTCAGTGTAATCTTTCAACAGAGACTCAAACCAACATTTTAATAGACTGCATAGAATCAGCCAAGAGAGAGATAAACATGTCAAACCCAAGCTGCTGCTATCACTATTCGTTGCTCCTCTCTGTTTCCATGGTGCTGATCACTTTGGTGCTTCTGAACAACACGGGGAAAGAATTTTCCTTCGTTTGCTATCTCAAAAGAGGTCTGGGACTGCTAACTGTTTCATCTCCATTTTCATTTCTTTCATGTATGATTGAGTCAGGTAGAACTGGGCTGGAATTTCAGCTGTGGCACTTCCTAGCACCTATTATCTCTGTGTGATCCCGGCCAGATAACCTCCCAGTGTCTTACTTCTCTTTGAATGGAGGTTAATGATAGAACCTACTTGTCTGGGCTGCTGTGAGAATTAGATGAGATAATCCATTTGAAACAGTTAAAGTTCTTGGCTGTGAGCAGAAGTCAAGTTTGTATTTACTAAGCAAAAAAAAAAAAAAAGTGGGGGGGCGGGGAGGGAGGTGATTTACTGGAAAGATGCAAAGTAGGAGGTGGCAAATTTTCTGTAAAGGGCCAGGTAGTAAATATTTTAGACTTTATGGGTTGTATGGTGTTGCAACCCTTCAACCCTGCCACTGTAGCCCCAGAGCAGCCAAAGCAGCAAGTAAATACATGTGCACGGCTGTGTACCAGTAAAACTTTATTTGGAAAAAAAAAAAAAGGTAATGGGCCAGATTTTTAGTTTGATAATCTGTGATATAGAGACTTCTGGGATAGATGGAAGGGTGGACAAGACTTTGGAACCTCAGTAGCAGGAACAGTCTGATCAAGGTACCATAGCCACAGCCACGGACTACCATTGTGGTTGAATTCTGTCTCTTCATCTTAGCTTCAGTTGCTCCAGACTGAAAGTTGCAGGGAAAGCAGCCTATTCACCTGGTCTTGTGCCCATCTCCTAGCTACCCAGAACAGGTAAAGAAAGTATCTGGTCTCCTTCAGCTTCAACAGTAAGGGGTCAAGCCCCGCTCTACAACAAGACTCATGCAATGGGGAATTCTTTCCAGCTAGAAATGGCATTTGGGTGCTGAGTGATTTTTTTTTAATCTTTTGCCTAGTTTTAACTTTTTACTTTGTATTGGGGTATAGCTGATCAACAATGTTTTGATAGTTTCAGGTGAAGAGCAAAACGACTCAGCCATACAAATACATGTATCCATTCCCCCCCAAACTCTCCTCCCATCCAGGCTGCCTCATAACATTGAGCAGAGTTCCATGTGCTATACAGTAGGTCCTTGTTGGTTATCCATTTTAAATATGGGTGCTGAGTGATTTTTATTACATATTTACTATGCTCCATAAAGTGTTTGGCGCAGTGCCTTGCATGTTGAAAGCTCTTGGTGGTATTTGCTATGCTGCTGTTGCTGCTGCTTTTATTGTTATTAGAGCACTGGCACAATGTCTGATCCATACGGGTACTCCGTACGTGTTAGTCCTTTCCTCTTCTCCTCTCCCTTGTGAACTCTCCCATCACTTACTCCCCAACCCTCACTCTTGAGAGGCCACATGGACTAGTGCTCAGGGGGAGAGATTCTGGAGACTGCTGGAGTTTGTATCCTTATTGATACCCACTAGCTGTGTGACTTTGGGGCAAGCTGCTTTATTTCAGTTTCCTACTTATAATATGGAATGAAGATAGTAATAACCCTTGCCTCACGGAGGCTGTCATAAAGATTAACTGAGTCAACGTGTGTAAAGTGTTTAGAAAGTGCTTAGTTTGTGCATGTGCCCAGTTGTGTCTGAGCTTTACAACCCCATGGACTGTAGACTGCCAGGATCCTCTGTCCATGGGGTTTCCCAGGCAGAATGGAATTGCCATTTGAATGCCGTTGAATGGATTGCCATTTCTTTCTGCATGAGATCTTCCCAACCCAGGGATCAAACCCAGGTGTCCTGAGTCTCTTGCATTGGCAGGTGGATTCTTTACTAGTGCCACCTCAGAAGCTTAGGACAGTACCTGCTATAAAAATGTTTAGGATTGTTATTCCGTCTGTCTTCTCATAACTGCTCTACTCCCATTCTTCCAACTCCCCAATCTGTGTCTCCTGTCTGATTGTTGCCCAGCTTCTTCCCCACATTTCTCACTGTCCTCGGCTGATTTCTGTTGGGATGCTGGGCTGTCATCTGAGCCAGTTTACAGTTTCCAAGAATCATTGCCCCGCCTCTACTACCCCTAACTTGAGGCCTCAGAGTTGCCACTGATTCCCCTCCCTCCCCTTCATTGGCTATTGATCACTGAGACTTGCCCATGCTCCTCTGAAATGTCATTTGAGTCTGTTCTCTTTTCCTTTGTCATTATCTTTGTACCCTAGGCCTAAGGTTTTGAAATAGCCTCTTAAATTGCCTCCCTGCTTCTGTTAATACCATCTGCCTTCCATCCATGCCACCCCTGGCTGCAGCTAATTTATTTTAAGTGTGCATGCGAGCATGCTAAGTCATTTCAGTCTTGTCTGACTCTGTGCCACCCCATGGATTGCAGGCTGCGAGGCTCCTCTGTCCATGGGATTCTCCAGGCCAGAATACTGGAGTGGGTTGCCATGCCATCCTGCAGGGGATCTTCCCAACCTAGGGATTGAACTCGAGTCTCTTATATCTCCTGCATTGTGGGTGGATTCTTTACTGTTGAGCCACCAGGAATGCCCTCACCTTATGCATGATGACCAAATTCAAGGACAAGATTAAAGTCTACAGGCTGTTGTTATACTACTCAAAAGTCTTTAGTACCTTTCTCCACACATGGAAGGGGTTCTTAAACTGGGGTCTAAAATTGGGCTTCAGAGTGTCCATCACGTGCCCTACCCTTCTTGAAATTAACTGTAGGAAAAGCTTAAGCATCTGTACATGGATTTCTGAGGAAAGAAGATATGTCGCTTTCATCAGAGTCTTAAAGAGCTCTGTGGTCCCAAAATGTTTAACTGATGCTCTAAGGCAGTAGTATCCAGAATGGGGGCACTGGCACCCCAGGGGGAACACAGATGATTCTTTGGGGTATGAAAAGGAAATATCAGGACTTTTAAAATCCTATTACATCATCCTGTATAATTTTCTTTATGTTTTATAAAGAACTAGTGCATTCATGTGGGGCTTCCCAGCTGGCTCAGTGGTGGCTCTCCTGCTAATGCAGGAGATGTGGGTTCAATCTCTGGGTTGGGAAGATCCCCTGGAGAAGAAAATGACAACCCACTCCAGTATTCTTACCTGAGAATCACCATGGACAGAGGAGCCTGGCAGGCTACAGTCCATGGGGTTGCAAAGAGTTGGACACCACTTAGTGACTAAACAAAAAAAGTGCATTAGTGTATGTTATAAATTAGTGTTATTTAATTTATATATAATTATATAAATTATATAAAAGTGCATTAGTGTATGTTACAAACTATATAAATTAGTGTGTGTTATAAACCCTTTATAAATAAATATACATATGACAGAGGATCCTGGTAGGCTACAGTCCATAGGGTCACAAAGAGTCAGACACTGCTGAAGTGACTTAGCATGCATGTACATGTATATATATATTAGGGATATGCTAAGATATTTCTCTGAGAGGAATGTATGATCAAAAAGGTTTTGAAGATATTGCTGTAAAGGATCAAATCAAGATTCCTCTGCTCTTTGCTCTCTGGTCTGAAGCTGTTTTTACTGCCCTTATCTCTTTCACAAAACCCCTCCATATGCATTGATAAACTCATTCCGACCTCTGGACCTTGATTCATGTAATTCTCTTTGCACAGATGGCCCTCTTCCTTCTTCTCTTCATATTAAAGAAGGAGGTGAGTCCTTAAGATTAGTCTCCTGACTAATCCATCTGCTACGTCACTGCAAAACTCTATCTGGAGCACTAACTATGTCACTTAGTACATGGTTCTTAAATGTATACATTGCAGATTTATTGACTTATCTCCAACACTCAGAAAGCAAGCTCATTAAAGGAAGACTATGGAAATATTTTCCCTACTGTCGCAGTGTCCCCAAACTTTTTGTCACCAGGGACTGGTTTCGTGGAAGACAACTGTTCCATGGACCCAGGGGGCAGAGGATGGTTTCAGGATGATTCAAGTGTGTTACATTTATTGTACACTTTATTTCTAATCTAATGCCACCTCTGATCTGACAGGAGGTACAGGTCCATGGCCTGGAGGTTCAGGACCCTTGCTTCATGACCTAGCACAGTGCTAGAACTAGTGCTTAATACAGATTTGCTGAAAAGAGTAACAAACTGCTTGAGATGCACTGGGATAGAGAGTCCTCTGATGATTTTACCAGTGATAAAGCTATTGGTTGGCAGATAAGTGAACTCATACAAAGCAGGGCATCTTTAGTGCTTCCTGATGATGATCTAGGAACCAGCTTTCAAAGGGTAAAAAGCCCAAGCAAACAAAATCCTCTCCAGTCACCCTAGAGAGCTTTATACTTTCAGTCCATATTGCCGGGGGGTCCCAATTTTCTCTTGAGACTAATTTGATAAATGCATTTGAGGGGAAAGGTATTAATGACTGATAATGTATTTAATGCATGATCCCATCTCAGATAATGGCTGCATTTAGAGACCCTTCAATGGAGAGGTGAGGGATTGTCAGTGTAGGTACTAGCAGAATTGGTTAGGGAGATCTAGTCTTGGTATTTCATCATGTCCTTCACCTCACACCCCAAAAATGAATAGGGAAAAAAGTAAAAATTAGGGCATCAGGATTTTTTACCACACAAAGAGGCAAAGTGCACAAGGTCACAGTAGGCACTAGAGTCCTATTCTTTGCCTTCCTCTGCAGTGCTTTCTGCCTTCCATGACACTCCACCTCCTCCCTTTCTGGAGCCTGCAGTATGTATATAACATACAGTTCATGATTAAAATGCCCTCCACTGCACAGTTCAATGTAGGTTGTGGTGACATGAAAAACATGACACTTGAAGTATCAATACTTCAAATCCAAATAACTCTAAATTCGAGGCTATGTTTATTGCAATGGGTCAACGACCCCCAGGCTGTGGAACTGCGTGAATGAAACTCCAGGAGTACAGAATGCCATCCCATTCCCATCTCTGTTCAGCAGGAAGTCCAGAGGATCTGAGAGAGACCGCCAGCTGGCCAAGCCAGGAAACTGTAAATTTCCAAACAATTTCCAATTAGCTTTAAAGTATCTGCTCTCTATTGGAGAAGGCAATGGCACCCCACTCCAGTACCCTTGCCTGGATAATCCCAGGAGGAGCCTGGAAGGCTGCAGTCCATGGGGTCACTGAGGGTCGGACACAACTGAGTGACTTCACTTTCACCTTTCACTTTCATGCATTGGAAAAGGAAATGGCAATCCACTCCAGTGTTCTTGCCTGGAGAATCCCAGGGACGGGGGAGCCTGGTGGGCTGCCATCTATGGGGTCGCACAGAGTCGGACACGACTGAAACACCTTAGCAGCAGCAGCAGCAGCTCTCTATAGAGCACTGCCTTTTACTTCAAGTCTTTGGGGGTGGTGGTAAAGGAGCTGTGACAGCTGGAGGCCAGAAAGACCCCCAACAACTCCCTGAGAAGTGGACAAATGAAAAAAATAGCCCTCCACTACAAAGTGGCGGATGTGCAGTAGGCAAACATCCTGAGATGAACTCTTTACCTATCTCAATTCTTCTTGGCTAAAGTCTATGAAATAATTAATTCCAGCCCCCTTGTCATCACTTACATGATCTAGAGAAGTTCATGGGCACTGATGACAAGGCTGTCAACCTCTCCCTACAGCGCCATTCCTTTGTGTGCATGGGCTCCCCTTCCAGTCCGCTCAATCTCTGGAGGACAGAGGCCTTTGTCTCCAAAATCCCTCCCTCCACAATACAATCAGGGCTTAAGTGACTCCCTGGGCCTGTAGAACCAGTCACAATGCCCCACGCTTCCTGCCCTGAGAGCCCAGAATTCATGACCGTGCAGATAAATGAATTATACACTTGGCCAGAGATTAAGCCTGGTCCTTTGTACAGCAACCTCTGAGGTCTGGGGGAAGATTTGACCTGTCAGGATCTGTGTTCATTCTGCTTTGATGAGAGGCAGAGCAAAGCGGTCCTGGCTGTACAATCCCACACCCTGGGGTGTGATAATCAGCAAATTGCAGACAAGGAATTGGCTATTGCCTGATTCTCATTGTCCGAGGCCCAGGCCGAACAGTTCAGTGGCTGGCAGGAGGTTTTTCTGACTCCAGATGGCAGACCTGTGTCTTGCCAAGGCAACCAAGGAAGAAGAGCATCCTGAGTAGTGGTGCCAGCTCCAAAGAGGTCACAGAGAAGTTCCAAGAGGCTGAATTCATGGAGCTAAGTCTATCCAGAATCTCACATGGGGACTGAGGCAGGAGGGAAACTTGGCTATGAACTACTGTTGCCTTGGTTTTCAACCCAATGACTTAGGTAGAACTGGGGGACTGAGATAATCAACCAGTGCCCCTTCCCACAAATTGCTACTTCAAACCCATTCCTTAACATGTCAGCTGAGTAACCTACAAATGTGAGTCACTTAAAACCCAAACATCTTCAGGTGACCAGGGGTTTTTGGATGCCAAATAGGAGTTGTTTGTTGTTTGAAGGGTAACACTCTTGTGTTGACTAACTCTTCATGTCTCTGTTCAAATGTCTCTAGTTCAGAAAGACCCATCACAATGCCCTGATCTACATCAGATCCCCTTATAGCCTCTAACCACACACACTAATTTGTTTTCATTGCACTTGTCATTTTTAATTATCTATATTTAATTTACTCATCTCTTCAACCAATATTTATGACACATTTACTGGCTCAGTTCTAGGCTCTGCAGATACAACAGGCAAAAATCCCTGCCCTCATGTAGTTGACATCATAGAAGGGAGCTAGAGATACAAAAGTAATGTTGTGTTATATACTAAGTAATGTAGGTATATAACTATTAGTCGCTCAGTTGTGTCCCACTCTTTGCAACCCATGGATGGAAGCCCACCAGGCTCCTCTGTCCATGGAATTCTCCAGGCAAGAATACTGGAGTGGGTTGCCATTCTCTTCTCCAGGGGATCTTCCTGACCCAGGAATCAAACCTGGTCTCCTGCATTTTAGGCAGATTCTTTACCATCTGAGTCATTAGGGAAGAAAATAAAGGTCCAAACATGAATTGGCATGCAAAAACATTTTTGAAAGTTTTTATACTGGTCAACATAAATCCTTAGAGTGTATAGGAGTGAACTAATTATGTTTTTTCTTTTTTTTCTAGTTCAAATAAATCTGATCTTAACCCATGGTAACAAAGTGATCACATAAGCAAAGGAAATAATCATCCTTATAGCTATATCTACTATCTGTTAAATAACAAAAAGTGCTCACTTTTCATTGTGTTTATACCTCAATAATAACATTTACTCCTCTGAACTGTGATTGTTAATCTCTTGGTCTCTTCTGCCACCAGGTAATGAGGTGCCTGAGGGCAGAGTCTATGTCTTATTCACATTAATTTCCTTAGAACCTAGCCACATGGCCACGAAATATTTGTTGAAATGAGAGTCCTGGACCATGTCATAGGTACTGAGACCACTGAATGATTTTACATAGCCCAGGAACCAAGTAAAAACAGTTGTCATTGTTGTTTAGCCACTAAGTCATGTTTGACTCTTTTTCGACCCCATGGAATCTAGCCTGCAAACCTCCTCTGTCCATAGGATTTCCCAGGCAAGAATACTGGAGTGGGTTGTCATTTCTTTCTCCAGGGGATCAAACCTGCATCTCCTCCATTGGCAGGTGGATTCTTTACCTCTGAGCCACCAGGGAAGCCCAAGTAAAAATAGGGAATGCACTGTGTGGGTCTAGCTTATGCTTATGGATTAAATTAGATTCCATATATATGTATACAGTATAACTGTTACTACAAATACTTACAGATTTAAATTTATTTCAAAAAATGCAAAGCATATATGACAAAATATTAACACTTGTTATTTCTGGATTGTGGGTTTACATGTTCATAGTTTTCTGTGTTTCTTTAAAATTTTCAAAATAAAGAGAAATTACATTATTAAAAAAAAGAGAGAGAGAGAAAATGCATTGATTTCTGTGAAGTCCAGGTTAGGCTAGAACAGAACTAGACTCCTTACTTCTTTCCTAAGCTGGAGAAGTCCTTGTCTGATTCACAAGCCCTTCCTCAGCCCTTGGAAATTTTATTCTAGGATTTGTGAGTTCTCGTGGGCCCCATTTTCTAGAGAACTCATTAACTTATTAATGCATTTATTAGAACTTACAGTAAATCTTTTATGTAATGAGGACTCTTAGAGTATGCACTGTGCAAATTTACAGAATTGTAAGGTTCATTGAGGCCTAAGAGGAAAACCCTTATTGATGCAAATCTCTCTTGATTGTTAGAGGCAACCTTTCTATCTCATAAGACAGAGTCACTTGGAGATAATGGAAAATCTTTCTTTGCTATTTGAGGACTCAGTGGCTTCTGAGTTATTCTCCAGTAGATCATTTTCCATTGTTTGAGACTATTTTTTTGGAGGTGTAGGACATAGACTAAATGAGCAGGGGTCCAAGGATACTACCTGGAGGTTCTTTTCTTTTCTGGGTTATATCCCTGACTTCTCAGGTCATTTTAATTTATATGTGATTCTTCCTAAAAGAGGAATACCACAAATATCCCAGATAGCAGAGATTCTGGCCTGTTAAGATTTTAGTGGGCACTTCAGTGGGCATACCTCATTTAAGGGAAATGATTTTTACTCTATCATTTTTTATCCTAAGATGGATGCAGTAGGGATTCAACAAAAATCCTCCTAGACAGTTGTGGTTGATATCAGGGACCTTTTGTCATTTGATTTGAATGAACACATTCCGAGTCCCAAAGAATGTGACACTTTGGTTTGCTAACACGCAAGGGAAATGATTAATTCCTGTCTAGGGAAGAAAAAAAGGTGAGATCGATCAACTGTACATGTTAAATGCCCATTGATTTGAGGCTGGAATGTCCATTTTGCACAGCTCACACACTTCTCTACATCTTGCTCAATGTTATGTGGAAGCCTGGATGGGAGGGGAATTCGGGGGAGAATGGATACATGTATGTCGCTTTGCTGTTCACCTGAAACTATCACAACATTGTTGATCGGTTATGAAATGAAAAACTGAAAGTGTTAGTTGCTCAGTCATGTCTGACCCTTTGTAACCCCATGGACTGTAGCCCACCAGGCTCCTCTGTCCATGGGATTTCCCAGGCAAGAATACTGGAGTGGGTTGCCATGCCCTTCTCCAGGGGATCTTCCCAACCCAGGGATTGAAACCAGGTGTCCTGCATTGCAGGCGAATGCTTTCCCCTCTAAGCTGCTAGGGAAGCTCTATAGTGATAGAAGGGTTTAACAAGTAAAATAAAATCTTACCTTTTGTTTGTAAGTGTATAGATAAATATATAAATGTCTGCATAAGAAAGAGTAAAATGGGTTCTTTTAAAAAAATTGTTTTTAATGAAGGATAGTTACAATATTGTGATGATTTCTGCCATCCAGGTTTCCTGCATTGCAGGCAGATTCTTAACCATCTGAGCCAGCAGGGAAGCCCTAATCAGCTATGCTCCAATGTAAAATAAAAAGTTAAAAAAACCCAAATGATTCTGAGATGTTAAAAAAATACAAATATTTCCTAAAAGAAGGTCAGATTAAAAAAAAAATTGATGTGGTAACACCTGTGGATACTCTGTATATAGCTACCTGTATGACTTTTGCTTGTCTTGGGGAACTGAGTTGATTGGAAGAGGAGTCAGAGATGAGAATATATCAGGATCATGGGACTGAGGTCGAAAGATGGTAGTGGATGGGGAGATGGGAAGTTAAGCTTGGAGATTCTGTTTACTTTACCTTATCCAGGCAAATCCTGAACTTCTTAACTCCAGTGATGAAAAAGCAACAATGGAAAATGGTGCCTCAGGAAAAAAGCAAACCCTGACCAAGTTTTGTATAAACCTTCCCCTAGATCTGCCATGGAAGCTCTCCAAAAACTGGATGGCTTAAGAAGGCTCTATCCCTCTTGAGAGCACTTACAAAGCACCACCACTGTTGGTTCTGCTGATTGCCCAAGCCACTCTGAGCTTCAGAGGGAAGAAGAAAAAAGGAAGGGGGCCTCAGAATGCTGGAGGCCTACTTCCTCAAGACAGCTGTATGCAAAGTTCAGCTCTGATGGCCTGCTATTTGAATTGGCCCAAGGAGAGGGTCTATGTTACCTAGAAAAGTCTGTGTTAATGCTCCACACAAAAATGTAAAACAGCATTTCACAAAGTGAGGGGCTAGGATGCCCTTGGGGACTGAAAGAACTTGAGAAAGGACTGATGGTTCAATACAGTTTTTTTTGGCCACACTGCACGGCATGTGGGATCTTACTTCTCTGACCAGGGATCGAACCCGTGCCCCTTGCAGTGGAAGTGCAGAGTCTTAATCACTGTACCACCAGGGGGAGGCCCAAGACTGATGGTTCAGTAAAGAGACTCACCCATAAATAGACTTCTCCCTTGCCAGCCTATGGCCTACCAAACAACACAGCATTCGGTGCCTCTTCTCTTACTTGCCCTTTTCTCCTCTATCATCTAACTTTGTTAAGATCCAAGTTCTGTATGTGCCCTGAATCTGTTTTTTAGTTCTCTCTTGTCAGTGGTCTGCCAATCTCACCCCGTTAAAAAGCCCTGACTCTTTTTCTTGCCCATGTTCATTTTTCACACTTCCTCCTAATTATCTGGCAGCCAGCATATTAGGCTTCTCTTCCAACTCTAAGCTCTTAGGACAACAATCAACCACAGCCAAAATCCCTATGATATAACAACAGATGCTGTCACAGACCTATAAAATCAGGTTAAATGACAAAACCTTGATAGAGAGTATTAAAGAGACAGTTGCTATAAAGTCATCCTGAGGCAGGAGGAGAGGATAGTGGGGTATTTCTTCCAAGAGGTAGTAATGACAGTATCCTAGCCAAGGAGTTAGGAAACTTGGTCTCAGCTCTACCATCAGTTCCCATATTTGCAAAGAAGCCTTACAAGTGACATCAGTCTTCTTTCAAAGAGGGATCTCCAAACTGCTGGTGGCTTAAGGTATGTTTATTTTATTCTAATGCTTAAGCACATATTCTATCCTAAATTTGGAAAACATTGCTTTTCCATTTTTAGTTTCATTTTAAAATAAATTTAGCCAGGTACAATCATGAACCAACCTAAAGAACAGCATTTAGTTAAATAATAAACACTACATACAGCAAGAATAAAGGTATTATGCAAACTTGGATTTAGTGAGGGATGGGCTAGATCAGTCTTACTGGTTCTAGCATTTTGGGCCAATTAAACAATAATAGGGCTTCCCTTGTCGCTCAGTCGGTAAAGAATCTGCCTGCAGTGCAGGAGACCTGGGTTTGATCCCTGGGTTAGGAAGATCCCCTGGAGAAGGAAATGGCAACCCACTCCAGTATTCTTGCCTTGAAAATCTCATGGACAGAGGAGCCTGGTGGGCTGCAGTCCATGGGGTCACAAACAGGTACGACTGAGCAACTAACACTTACTTACTTACTTAAATAATAATAACTAACAACTTACAGCATTTATTATGTTCCAGGCATGCGCCAAGGTACTAAGAATTATATATATGAAATCACATAATCTCCACAACAACCTTATGAGGTAGGCATTATTATTATTATCTCTATTTTACAAATGAGGAAACTGAGGGACTATGAACTTGCCTAACACTACGCAACTTAAGAGTCAGAGCCAGGATTTGAACTCAGGCAGATTGGATGCAGAAGCCACAGTCTATATCAGCGCTTCTCAAAGTGTGGTTCCTGGACCAGTAGCATCCACATCCCTTGAGAACTTGCTAGAAACTCAAATGATCAGATCCCCACCCCAGACCTACTGAATCAGAATCTCTGGGAGGGAGGTTCAATAATCTGTGTTTTAACAAGCCGTGCAGGTAACTCTGACATGCAAACTCACACTGGAGTGTGTACCACACTGTAATGCACTAGCCTGAACCAATGGCAACAAGTGTGGGATGATGGGAAAGTAATGTGGATGGCAAACTGAGGTAGAGTGAAGGTTGATACAAGATTAGAGAAACCTGGACATGTGTGATAGCAGAAGGGAAGGAGTCCGATTATGGATGGATTATGGAAACAGAGGAGAAGAGGAAGAAAGCAGAGCAGCTTGGGGTCACAGAGGACAGAGGATGGCTATCTCTTGAGTACTGGAAATGACAGAAATGGACCCAGGGAAGAAGCCGATGCTTTTGACTTTTTACTCATATGACCAAAAAAAAGATTAATAGATTTTAGTGATGGTGCAGGGGAACTGACCAGCTTTTGAGGCAAGAGATGACTGATTCAAACAAACTCCTGTGAGCCACTGACATGGGTGAAATAATCTTTACTCACAATGTTTAGGTCATAGTAGCAGCTGGAGATGAAGATTTTCCAATAAACCAAACCCAGTGATTATTGGTTTTTGTGGCAGCCATGAAAATGTGCCACTAAGGTCTCTTGCTTTGGGGAGCATAATTGACAGATGGCTGTAGCTGCTGATCTCTGAATCCATCACCACATTTGAGCCAAGGTCATGCTTCCATCAGGCAGTTCCCAGACAGTGGCTGAGCATGGCAAGAATACTAAGGTGGGCCCCTTCCTGTGAGATGGGCTTCCCAGGTGTCCTAGTGGTAAAGAATCTGCCTGCCAATGAAGGAGACACAAGAGACGCAGGTTTGATCCTTGGACTGGGAAATGGAGAAGGAAATGGCAACCCACTCCAGTATCCTTGTCTGGAAGCTTTCATGAACAGAGAAGCCTGGTGGATTACAGTTCATAGAGTCACAAAGAGTCTGACACAACTCTTTGACTGAGCACACACTTCCTGTGAGACAGAGGACTCCTCTCCAATGGGCAGCTTTGGCTTGAAAACTCCCTACTGACTTGGCTGAAACACTCTCAGGACTGTCCTGTAATCTGAGATTCTACTGGTCCAATCCTCTTTCCTCCCCTCTCTCTTTCACAAGGGTCAGCCCTGCACTGTGATCTGACAGCCCCTACTTTCTTTGGGTCCCTTTCCTTTTTTCCTCACGGGCACCCAACTCAATAAACCTCTTGCATGTGTGCGTGCTCGGTCGCTCAGTTGTGTCTGACTCTTTGCAAACCCATGGACTGTAACCCACCAGGCCCCTCTGTCCATGGAATTTTCCAGGCAAAAATACTTGAGTGGGTTGCTGTTTCCTTCTCCAGGGGATCTTCCCATCCCAGGGATTGAAGGCACATGTCTTACATCTCCTGCATTGGCAGGTGGATTCTTAACCACTATGCCACCTGGGAAGACCAACCTGGAGAATTTCTAATGTCATATTGGAGTCTGCTTTACAGAGGTCCTAAGCTAACAAAGGATTCTTCCCCAACTATGATTTGCTATATGAGCAAAGATGTGGACTCTGCAGATATCTCAGGGTTGAATGTTTTGAGGCTAAGAGTAACTCACACTCTAAGGAGGTAAGAGGAGTAGAAGTAGAGATTGTGATAACCTTAAACCCAGACCTTTACAACAGGGGACCTGCTTCATTCAAATTCTATCAGTAACATAGAGACAAATGTCAGGGTTTTATAAATTATAATTGGAAAGCTCACCATTATACAGGTTTTGTTCTCTATGTGAATAACACAGGAAAAGCTCTGATACCAGGCCTTGAGTAATGTGCAAGGAGTTAATGATCTGAGTAAAATGGGTGGATCCTGGTGTGTGATGAGATGTATTATTTGCTCAGTCGTGTCTGACTCTTTGCAAACCCATGGACTGTAGCCCACCAGGCTCCTCTGTCTGTGCAATTCTCTAGGCAAGAACACTGGAGTGGGTTGCCATGTCCTTCTCTAGGGGATCTTCCTGACCCAGGGATCAAACCTGGGTCTCCCATGTTGCAGGCAGACTCTTTACCATCTGAGCCACCAGACAAGTCTAAAGCATGTGAGATAACTTCCCTCTTTATTGATTGGAAGGTATCTGATTCCAGGTGAAAATGAGGCTGGTGGTGACAGCAAGATGAGAAAGAAGAATGATCTGGCAAAAGCTGAAGGAGGTAATGTTGGCAGTGAGACTTTCGTTTTTTTGAGTGTAGACTTCTACTACATATACTCTTCGGGAGGGACCTCTTTGAGGCTAAATATCCCTGGGAGAAGTAAAATCTTAGGAGTGAACATCTCAGAGGAGATAGTCTGCGGTACAGTTGGAATAGAGCTCATTATGGGTGAGCTATGGGGTCTTACTGAAAGAGGAAAGTGAAAAGTGAAAGTGAAGTCGCTCAGTCGTGTCCGACTCTTTGCGACCCCATGGACTGTAGCCCACCAGGCTCCTCTGTCCATGGGATTCTCCAGGCAAGAATACTGGAGTGGGTTGCCATTTCCTTCTCCAGGGGATAGATATTCCTGACCCAGGGATTGAACCCAGGTCTCCCGCATTGCAGGCAGATGCTTTAACCTCTTAGCCACCAGGGAAGCCCGGATAAATGAAAAAGGCCCAAATTTTTACAACTTTCTCTTTCCCACGTTTGCACTGTTGTAGAGGACACTGACATTCTTCTCTGCCAAGAAAGCCTGAGTGTCTGGCCTGTTTTCCACTAGACCCAGGGTATGGCAGGAACCAAGCCAAACCAATCTTTTTTTTTTTTTTTGGTATATTTTAATCCTTTGGCTGCAACACATAGTGTGTGGGATCTTAGTTCCACAACCAGGGATTGAACCCATGCCCCCTGCATTGGCAGCACCAAGTGTTAACCATTGGACCACCAGGTAAGTACCACAAACCAATCTTGTAAAGAAAATTATAAGTTACTAGTAGAAGGTGTGTCTTCCTGTGGAAACTAGGGATCAGGCCTCTCTTACTTGTGCCTTCAGAAGAGCTGAGAAGCTTCAGACACTGAAATTTGCTTTACTGAGAGGATTATAAGGATTATAATCAACAAACTGAAAAACAACTAATTGAAAGGATCACAAGCAACTAATTGCAAAAACAAGTATGGGATCTTTAAGACACAACAAAGTGCTAAAAAAAAAAAAAAAAAAGGAACCAGAGTAAACTCTCTGATACAACTTGTGGTTTAGTGGGAATGTTCAATAGCGGGGGAAACTTTAGGATATAAACACACCTTCTACCCAGAGGCACCGAATATTTGTTTAGAAACAGATGCACCTGGCAGTTAAATGATAATGCCATTAACCACAATTATACCCTTCTCCTGATTGTTCATTTATAGTCATTATACTACTTAATAAATAATAAATGTGATTCTCACTCTGCAAATCATTTAACATTGCCAATCTAAAGAATCATTTAGATCATAAAGACAATCTAAAAGAAAGAAAGAAAGTGAAGTCGCTCAGTCGTGTCTGACTCTTTGCGACCCTGTGGACTGTAGCCTACAATCTAAAGAAGGGGTAACTCCAAAGGGGAAGGGGTTGTTGCTGCTGTTCAGTTGCTAAGTTTTGTCTGACTCTCTGTGACCCCATGGACTGCAGCACACCAGGATTCCCTGTCCTTCACTGTCTCCCAGAGTATGCTCAAACCCATGTCCATTGAGTCACTGATGCCACCCAACCATCTCATCCTCTGTCACCCCCTTCTCTTCCTGCCCTCAATTTTTCCCAGCATCAGGGTCTTTTCCAATGAGTCAGCTCTTCACATCAGGTGGTCAAAGTAGTGGAGATTCAGTTTCAGCATCAGTCTTTGCAATGAATATTGAGGGTTGATTTCCTTTAGGATTGACTGGTTTGATCTCCTTGCTGTCCAGGGGACTCTCAAGAGTCTTCTCTGGCACCATAATTCAAATGCATGAATTCTTTGGCACCCAGCCTTCTTTATGGTCCAACTCTCCCATCCATACATGACTACTGGGAAAACTAGCTTTGACAAGATGGATATTTGTCAACAAAGTAATGTGTCTTCTTTTTAATATGCTGTTTAGGTTGGTCATAGCTTTTCTTCCAAGGAGCAAGTGTCTTTTAATTTCATAGCTGCAGTCACCATCTGCAGTGATTTTGGAGCCCCCAAAAATAAAGTCAGCCACTATTTCCATTTTTTCCTCATCTACTTGCCATGAAGTGATGGGATTGGATGTCATGATCTTAGTTTTCTGAATGTTCAGTTTTAAGCCAGCTTTTTCACTCTCTTCTTTCACTCTCATCAAGAGGCTCTTTAGTTACTCTTCACTTTCTGCCATAAGAGTGGTATCATCTGCATATCTGAGGTTATTGATATTTCTCCTGGCAATTTTGATTCCAGCTTGTGCTTTATCCAGCCCAGCATCTTGCATGGTGTAATCTGCATATAAAATAAACAAGCAGCGTGACAATATACAGCATTGACATACTCCTTTCCCAATTAGGAACTAGTCCATTGTTCCATGGCTGGTTCCAACTGTTGCTTCTTGACCTGCATACAGGTTTTTCAGGAGGCGGGTCAGGTAGTCTGGTATTCCCATCTCTTGAAGAATTTTCCACAGTTTGTTGTGACCCACACAGTCAAAGGCTTTAGTGTAGTCAATGAAGCAGAAGTAGAGGTTTTTCTGGAATTCCCTTGCTTTTTCTATGATTCAATAGATGTTGGTGATTTGATCTCTGGTTCCATTGCCTTTTCTAAATCCAGCTTGTACATGTGGAAGTTCTTGGTTCACTTATTGTTGAAGCCTAGCTCAAAGGATTTTGAGTATTACCTTACTAGTATGTCAAATGAGTGCAGTTATACAGTAGTTTGAATGAATATTCTTTGGCATTACCCTTCTTTGGGACTGGAATGAAAACTGACCTTTTCCTATTCTGTGGCCACTGCTGAGTTTTCCAAATTTGCAGGCATATTGAGCGCAACACTTTAACAGCATCATTTTAGGGTTTTAAATAGCTTAGCTGGAATTCCATCACCTCCACTAGCTTTGTTCTTAGTAATGCTTCCTAAAGCCCACTTGACTTCACACTCTAGGATGTCTGGCTCTAGACGAGTGACCCCACCATTGCAATTATCTGGGTGATTAAGATCTTGGTTATCTGGGTCATTAAGAAGAGAAGCAAAAGGCAAAGGAGAAAGGGAAAGATATACCCAACTGAATGCAGAGTTCCAAAGAAGAGCAAAGAGAGATAAGAAAGCCTTCTTAATTGAATAATGCAAAGAAATGGAGGAAAACAATAGAATGGGAAAGACTAGAGGAGAAAATTAGAGATACCAAGGGAACATTTCATGCAAAGATGGGCACAATGAAGGATGGAAACAGTAAGAACCTAACAGAAGCAGAAGAGTTAAAGGGAAAAGGGGGAGGGATAAATTAGGAGTATGGGATTAAAAGATACACACCACTATATATAAAATAAACAACAAGGATTTGCTGTATAATACAGGGAACTATATCAATGTCTTATAATAATCTATAATGAAAAAGAATCTGGAATAGACTATATATGTATACATATATGTGCATATATACATATATTTACATATATATATGAATATATAGCTGAACCCCTTTGCTATACACCCAAAACTGGCACAATATTGTACATTAACTGCACTTCAATAAAATAAAAATAATAAAGAATGAATAACCAAGACTCCCAGGTTCCTGCTACCGCCTCTGATTAGAATAGCAGGTTTCACTCCTCTCTATTTAAAATGTGAGAGTTCAACTCTTCGACACAGCCTAACAATATCAGTGTTATTAAAACTTAATGAACACAGTTTTCGCATAAGAACAACGCCTACTGAGGACATAGTAAGAGGAGCAAATTATTAGGTGGAGAGCAACCCATTAACAAAGGCAAACATACAGGAATTTGCTCATGATAAAAATAAAGATTGTATTAGTTGATCAGAACTAAACATGCCCATAGATTTTGCTAAGCTAGGGTTGGTCATTTCAATTAATGGGCTACTACCTCTTTCTTGCAATCAGGTGGCACTGGACATAGATGTCTGGAAAACATGTAAGTCTGAATCATGGGAAAATAAACCAAATAATCTGTTTGGATGTGGCTACCACACAAATCAATGGATGGGCCCAGTTTAATAGGCAGGCCTCTCCAGTCTCACATGTCCAGGAAAGTAGATATCACTTCTAGTAAACTCAAGAATGATGATAATCTTGTACCAAATATCCAAAGTACAATTACCACATGGTAGGCTGGAGGCCATGTCTTGCTGAATCTGTCTGAGTCAGGAGGCTGGGACCTAGTCCCATTTTTGCCACCAACTGACTTTATTAACCTTATTTACCACCCCTCACCTCTTTCAGCCTCAGTCTTCTCATCTACAAAATCAAGGGATTAGATGGCATGCTCCTTAGGGGTCCTTTCAGCTCTAGAGTGTGTATTTTACTGTATTTTGTTTCTTGCAAATTGATCATGTCCACATGGCAAAAACTAGAGAGGGAAAATAAATTTCACCTTAAATGTTGCCATCTAATTGCCTTGATTGCTTGATACTGGCTGCCTAGAACACTGTTGAGAAGAATTCTGAGACTAGATTCAAGTTCAGCAGGAAAGAAAGCCAAAGACAAAGGTGGGAAATGCTAGCTTTCAGGCCATGGATTTACCAACCCTGGCACAGATAATATCACTTGGGCAACTGGATCATATTTGTTAGAAACCTCTATTCTAACTAGTCCATGGAACTGGAGTTTAGTGTTTTTTCAAATATCCCCAAGACTTATCATGAATGCTATTTGCTCTATAAGAACAATGAGAGTAAATTTTTACTTTCTTATTAACATTTATTATTACTTAGTTATTACTACTCCTAATAGTAGTTTTAGCAATAGTTAATACTAATATTTGATATTATTTGCTATATAGAGACAAATATTGTAAATTTGGAAGCATGAAAGACAAGTCCAAGAACAGCCATAGCTGGTTTTCAACTTGATAAGTTGTACAAAGCAGAGCTGCCACTGTTTTTAATTCAGACAGATGACTAACTGTCTGCAGCCATGGCTATGAAACATAGAACAGTGAACTATTAAATGGCAGAGAAACACTTTGAGAATTAAGCAAGCAAGCACTTTTTTGATATAAAAAATGTTTAATGTGAAATGATGAAAGTTGATTCTGGGCAGTCTGCTGTGATGTCTCAGAATGCCCTACTCTCATATTGTTTCCCCAGCTTAACAAAGTGCAGCTAAAAGCATATTAACATTTCAGACAGAAAAAAAGAGGAAATTAGTTCAATGGCTTGCCACTTTTTAGTGGAACTAATAAGAACTCAGGAGTTGTACATTTTGAAAATCTCAACACATCTAAGGATATTTGATTGTATCCCACCTTCTACATCAAAGAAAGAGCATTCCAACTGAGCAGTGTTTACCAACCACTTCTTTAATCTTCTCTAAATTAGAAGCCATCATTAGCGCAGATAATGGCCTTCTGTAAGAAGCAAGCCAATACTACCGCTAATTGTCTGGCATTCTGCTGCCCTATATGGTAGCTACTAATCACATGTGGCTATTACACTTAATAAAATAAGATTTAAAACTCAGTCCCTCAGCCACATTAGCCATATTTCAGATGCTCCATAGTTATATGTAGCTAGAGGCTACCTTTCATTGAGTTAGATTCATTGAGTTAGACAAGGCTGCGGTCCATGTGATCAGATTGGCTACTTTTCTGTGATTGTGGTTTCAGTCTGTCTGCCCTCTGATGCCCTCTCTCAATGCCTACTGTCTTACTTGGGTTTCTCTTACACAAGAGAAGACTCTACACATGGACATTACCAGATGGCCAACACCAAAATCAGATTGATTATATTCTTTGCAGCCAAAGATAGAGAAGCTCTATACATTCAGCAAAAACAAGACCAGGAGCTGACTGTGGCTCAAATCATGAACTCCTTATTTCCAAATTCAGACTTAAATTGAACAAAGTAGGGAAAACCACTAGACCATTCAGGCATGACCTAAATCAAATCCCTTACAACTATACAGTAGAAGTGAGAATTAGATTTAAAGGACTAGATCTGATAGAGTGCCTGATGAACAATGTATGGAGGTTTGTGACATTGTACAGGACACAGGGAGCAAGATCATCCCCAAGAAAAAGAAATGCAAAAAAGTAAAATGGCTGTGTGAGGAGGCCTTACAAATCGCTGTGAAAAGAAGAGAAGCAAAAAGCAAAGGAGAAAAGGAAAGATGTACCCATTTGAATGCAGAGTTCCAAAGAATAGCAAAGAGAGATAAGAAAACCTTCCTCAGTGATCAGTGCAAAGAAACAGAGGAAAACAATAGAATGGGAAAGACTAGAGATCTCTTCATGAAAACTAGAGATACCAAGGCAACATTTCATGCAAAGATGGGCTCAATAAAGGGCAGAAATGGTATGGACCTAAAGGAAGCAGAAGATAATAAGAAGAGGTGGCAAGAATACACAGAAGAACTATACAAAAAAAATCTTCATGACCCAGATAACCATGATGATGTGATCATTCACCTAGAGCCAGACATCCTGGAATGTGAAGTCAAGTGGGCCTTAGGAAGCATCACTATGAACAAAGCTAGTGAAGGTGATGGAATTCCAGTTGGGCTATTTCAAATCCTAAAAGATGATGCTGTGAAAGTGCTGCACTCAATATGCCAGCAATTTGGAAAACTCAGCAGTGGCCACAGCACTGGAAAAGGTCAGTTTTCATTCCAATCCCAAAGAAAGGCAATGCCAAAGGACGCTAAAACTACCACACAACTGGTCTAATCTCAAATTCTAGCAAAGTAATGCTCAAAATTCTCCAAGCCAGGCTTCAGCAATACGTGAACTGTGAACTTCCAGATGTTCAAGCTGGTTTTAGAAAAGGCAGAGGAACCAGAGATCAAATTTCCAACATCCGCTGGATCATCAAAAAAGCAAGAGAGTTCCTGAAAAACATCTATTTCTGCTTTATTGATTATGCCAAAGCCTTTGACTGTGTAGATCACAATAAACTGTGAAAAATTCTGAAAGAGATGGGAATACCAGACCACCTGACCTGCCTCTTGAGAAATCTGTATGCAGGTCAGGAAGCAACAGTTAGAACTGGACATGGAACAAGAGACTGGTTCCAAATAGGAAAAGGAGTATGTCAAGGCTGTGTATTTTCACCCTGCTTATTTAACTTCTATGCAGAGTACATCATGAGAAACACTGGGCTGGATGAAGCACAAGCTGGAATCAAGACTGCTGGGAGAAATATCAGTAATTTCAGATATACAGATGACACCACCCTTATGGCAGAAAGTGAAGAAGAACTAAAGAGGCTTTTGATGAAAGTGAAAGAGGAGAGTGAAAAAGTTGGCTAAATGCTCAACATTCAGAAAACTATGATCATGGCATCCGGTCCCATCACTTCATGGCAAATAGATGGGGAAACATTGGAAACCACGGCTGACTTTATTTTTCTGGGCACCAAAATCACTGCAGATGGTGATTGCAGCTATGAAATTAAAAGACACTTACTCCTTGGAAGGAAAATTATGACCAACCTAGATAGCATATTAAAAAGCGGAGACATTACTTTGCCAACAAAGGTCTGTCTAGTCAAGGCTATGTTTTTTCCAGTGGCCATGTATGGATGTGAGAGTTGGAGTACAAAGAAAGCTGAGCACTGAAGAATTGATGCTTCTGAACTGTGGTGTTGGAGAAGACTCTTGAGAGTCCCTTTGATTGCAAGGAGATCCAACCAGTCCATCCTAAAGGAGATCAGTCCTGGGCTGTTGAAGCTGAAACTCCAATACTTTGGCCACCTGATGCGAAGAGCTGACTCATTTGAAAAGACCTTGATGCTGGGAAAGATTGAGGGCAGGAGAAGGGGACAACAGAGGATGAGATGGTTGGATGGCATCACTGACTCAATGGACATGAATTTGGGTAAACTCTGGGAGTTGGTGATGGACAGGGAGGCCTGGAGTGTTGCAGTCCATGGGGTCGCAGAGAGTCAGACATGACTGAGCGATTGAACTGAAGTGAACTGAACTGAAGAGGCTACCTTATTAGACATTTCCATCATGGCAGAAAGTACTATAGAATGGCTCTGCTCCAGAGGGCCTGAGTATCACACCTGGAGTGGGTAGGGCTTTCAAAATGGCTTAGAGAGCATTTCCATGATGATTCAGAGCTGGAAGAAATTTTAAAAATTCAAATTCATCTCTTTTGTTTTCTTGATGAGGAAACTGAGGCCCAGCAAAGGTCAAACAGCTAATTGATAGCAGACTGGGGACTAGAATCCAGGATTCCTGATTCTGAGGCCTCTCCTCATTCCATGATCCTGGTAATATACCTATAGTATTTTTCTGGTTACACTACTAGCTTGGGGTCAGCTCCCCCCAACATCAGTAGCTCTATTCCAGTAGCCAGGTATGCCCATTATCTCCCTGTTGCTCCTTATAGAGAGAAAACATCAGGAGAACACTGAATGGGGTAGGAGGTTGGGGAAGAGTATGCAATTGTGCAAGTAAATACCTAGCTCCAGAATGAAGAGTAAACATTCCAAGTTATCTATAAATATTTAGCAAAGTCATACATCTAGGCCCCAAAGAAGGGGGTTTATTCTTGACATATGCAATTAAAAGAGATTAATCCCTTGACACAATGTTAACACTAACCTTTCTTGAGTATAAACATGTCCTAGGATACTCCGCACTGAGTGTAAATGTATAGGAACAGATTATTCACTGGATAGCCAGCTCTTGGCAAAAATACAATGGTCTATTCTCTGAGCACATGGATGGGGATACTGTACCAGTGAGGGATTTACTGGGTCCTGTTCCATGGGCAGAGGGGAAAGGAAATGGTCTTGTTTACAAGGACTATTAGGCTGTCCTCCAAAAGTTTGGCTGTTGGGACTCATTTGGCTGGGTCCAAGGCTGGATCCAAAACCTCCCATGGTAGTTCTGCGATGGTAGATTTTCATTGGCTACCATTCCCTCAACTACCCTGAACCAGGTGCTGGGGCTACAGCGATGGCTGGGTCCCAGCACACTGTTTCTCAAAGGACTCACGTCAGTTTTCTTTTTTCAGGCAAGGTTTTATTGGGCCCCTGCTGCAGCAGGAGGGGACTGAGAAGAAATAGCAGGTTCTCTTGCTTGCTTGCTCCCTGAGGATGGGGGGAAAGCTTGTTCCTTATATGGGATGAGGGTAGGGGTATGTTCAAGGGTCAGGTTGGAAGGGTGGCTTAGGTGATTTGCTCACCCCTTAGCTGGTGTTTTGTGCAGGGGGCATGCACAGTACCCTGCTTTTGCTCCTGACCCCTTGCTTTTGCTCCAGGCTCCTCAAAAGTGGCAGTTGGGTGTTTCTGGTCTCTTTCTATGTTTTGTCCAGAATTTACCCTAACTGTGCATACATGCAGTTATTTTTACTCCCATTTAGTTTCTTTGTGGGCTTAAAGAATCCTCCTGCCAATGCAGGGGGTGCAGGAGACATGGGTTTGACCCTTGGGTCAGGAAGATCCCCTGGAGAAGGAAATGGCAACCCACTCCAGTATTTTTGCCTGGGAAATCCCATGGACAGAGGAGCCTGGTGAGCTCCTGGGGTTACAAAGAGTCAGATACAACTTAGGGACTAAACAACACACAAACAACAACATAGTTTCCTTGTATTTTGTTGCTGGAGGAAATGTGTGTTCAGTTGCAAGCATTGCAGCACTACAGCCAAGGGTCCCAGGTCCTAGGCCTGTCTCATTCCCCATGCCCCCACCCCCGGAAGGACTCTATACCCTTATTCTTAAGCGGTAAGGGCCCAACATCCCTTTGAAGGACTCATATTGGTTTTTAAAACAGGTTACCGCTGCAAGGAATTCCTAAAATGAGAAGCGCAGGAAAAAACAACTTGCATTAAAGAGGAGTTAGTCCTCAAAGCCTTAGGCTCCCTTTGTGACCTCTTTGCAGCCCGCCAGGCTCCTCTGTCCATGGAATTCTTCAGGCAAGAATACTGGAGGGGTTGCCATTTCCTTCTCCAGGGGATCATCCCTCCTGACCCAGGAATCAAACCTAGGTCTCCTGCATTGTAGGCAGACTCTTTACCATCTGAGCCAGCAGGGAACCCCATGTGAGGTCCTTTTAACCTCTCTTTTATGTATCATTTCTTCACCAAGATAATCATGGCTCTTCCTTCCTGACAGTACACATTGGAGGTATTGGGGACTTAATGGGTTAGCCCTGTTTATACTTGAAAACATGGATCTGCTGCTGCTGCTGCTAAGTTGCTTCAGTCGTGTCCGACTCTGTGCGACCCCATAGACGGCAGCCCACCAGGCTCGGCCGTCCCTGGGATTCTCCAGGCAAGAACATTGGAGTGGGTTCCCATTTCCTTCTCCAATGCACGAAAGTGAAAAGGCAAAGTGAAGTCGCTCAGTCATGTCTGACTCAGCGACCCCATGGACCGCAGCCCACCAGGCTCCTCTGTGCATGGGATTTTCCAGGCAAGAGTACTGGAGTGGGTTGTCATTGCCTTCTCCATGGATCTGATGAGGAAAGGTTTAAACCAAGTATATTAATCACTAATGATGCAAAGTCAAGCCTAAGTGGGGAAATAGATGGAATTTTTCAAAAATGCATTTTGAGGAATAAAAGGAGTCCTACTGTATTCTGAAAAGCTTACCAAGTCTGGTGTGATCATCCCTGCTAGACTGGCTCTATCTATGGTTGTCTAGCTTCTAAAAAAAGAAATCAGAGAGATTCCATTTGCTTCAGAAAGGACCAACCGGGTGATGGGGTACAGGGCATGCTACCCCTCAAATATGGAAGCTCGGCATAATGAATATTTTAAGCTGAAGGAATCTGAGACAACAGCAGATGTAGGAAGGTCACTCTGACCTTCCCCTACCCTTCTCCCCTGAAACAGGTCGTAAAACCCTCATGTGAGAGATGACCTCCCCATACCTAGAGGAAAGGAGCATCCTTGTCTTTCAAAGACAAAGAGATGCCAAGAAAAATCTGAACAAACAGGCCTTGCTAAGTGTTCCCCAGTTTATTACACTTACCTCATACTTCTTCAGTTCAGTTCAGTTCAGTCGCTCACTCGTGTCCAACTCTTTGCAACCCCATGAATTGCAGCACGCCAGGCCTCCTTGTCCATCATCAACTCCCAGAGTTCACTCAGCTCATGTCCATTGAGTCCGTGATGCCATCCAGCCATCTCATCCTCTATTGTCCCCTTCTCCTCCTTCCCCCAATCCCTCCCAGCATCAGGGTCTTTTCCAACGAGTCAACTCTTTGCATGAGGTGGCCAAAGTATTGGAGTTTCAGCTTTAGCATCAGTCCTTCCAATGAACACCCAGGACTGATCTCCTTTAGAATGGACTGGTTGGATCTCCTTGCAGTCCAAGGGACTCTCAAGAGTCTTCTCCAACACCACAGTTCAAAAGCATCAATTCTTCAGCGCTCAGCTTTCTTCACAGTCCAACTCTCACATCCATACATGACCGCTGGAAAAACCATAGCCTTGACTAGATGGACCTTTGTTGGCAAAGTAATGTCTCTGCTTTTGAATATGCTATCTAGGTTGGTCATAACTTTCCTTCCAAGGAGTAAGCATCTTTTCATTTCATGGCTATAATCATCATCTGCAGTGATTTCGGAGCCCCCCCCCCCCAAAATAAAGTCTGACACTGTTCCACAGTTTCCCCATCTATTTCACATGAAGTGATGGGACCAAATGCCATGATCTTAGTTTACTGAATGCTGAGCTTTAAGCCAACTTTTTCACTCTCCTCTTTCACTTTCATCAAGAGGCTTTTTAGTTCCTCTTCACTTTCTGCCATAAGGGTGGTGTCATCTGCATATCTGAGGTTATTGATATTTCTCCCAGCAATCTTGATTCCAGCTTGTGCTTCTTCCAGTCCAGCGTTTCTCATGATGTAATCTGCATATAAATTAAATAAGCAGGGTGACAATATACAGCCTTGATGTACTCCTTTTCCTATTTGGAACCAGTGTGTTGTTCCATGTCCAGTTCTAAGTGTTGCTTCCTGACCTGCATATAGGTTTCTCAAGAGGCAGGTCATGTGGTCTGGTATTTCCATCTCTTTCAGAATTTTCCACAGTTAATTGTGATCCACACAATCAAAGGCTTTGGCATAGTCAATAAAGCAGAAATAGGTGGTTTTCTGGAACTCTCTTACTTTTTCGATGACCTGGCAAATGTTGGCAATTTGATCTCTGGTTCCTCTGCCTTTTCTAAAACAAGCTTGAACATCTGGAAGTTCATGGTTCACGTATTGCTAAAGCCTGGCTTGGAGAATTTTGAGCATTACTTTACTAGCATGTGAGATGAGTACAATTGTGCAGTAGTTTGAGCATTCTTTGGCATTGCCTTTCTTTGGGATAGGAATGAAAACTGACCTTTTCCAGTCCTGTGGCCACTGCTGAGTTTTCCAAATTTGCTGGCATATTGAGTGCAGCACTTTCACAGCATCATCTTCAGGATTTGAAATAGCTCAACTGGAATTCCATCACCTTCACTAGCTTTGTTCATAGTGATACTTTCTAAGGCCCACTTGACTTCACATTCCAGGATGTCTGGCTCTAGGTGAGTGATCACATCATCATGATTATCTGGGTCATGAAGATCTTTTTTGTACAGTTCTTCTGTGTATTCTTGCCACCTCTTCTTAATATCTTCTGCTTCTGTTAGTTCCATACCATTTCTGTCCTTTATCAAGCCCATCTTGGCATGAAATGTTCCCTTGGTGTCTCTAATTTTCCTGAAGAGATCTCTAGTCTTTCCCATTCTGTTGTTTTCCTCTATTTCTTTGCACTGATCGCTGAGGAAGGCTTTCTTATCTCTCCTTGCTATTCTTTGAAACTCTGCATTTAGACGCTTATATCTTTCCTTTTCTCCTTTGCTCTTTGTTTCTCTTTTTTTCACAGCTATTTGTAAGGTCTCCTAGGCAGCCATTTTGGTTTTTTGCATTTCTTTTCCATGGGGATTGTCTTGATCCCTGTCTCCTGTACAATGTCAGGAACCTCCATCCATAGTTCATCAGGCACTCTATCTATCAGATCTAGTCCCTTAAATCTATTTCTCACTTCCACTGTATAATCATAAGGGGTTTGATTTAGGTCATACCTGAATGGTCTAGTGGTTTTCCCTACTTTCTTCAATTGAAGTCTGAATTTGGAAATAAGGAGTTCATGATCTAAGTCACAGTCAGCTCCCAGTCATGTTTTTCCTGACTGTATAGAGCTTCTCCATCTTTGGCTGCAAAGAATATAATCAATCGGATTTTGGTGTTGACCATCTGGTGATGTCCATGTGTAGAGTCTTCTCTTGTGTTATTGGAAGAGGGTGTTTGCTATGACCAGTGTGTTCTCTTGGCAAAACTCTATTAGCCTTTGCCCTGCTTCATTCCGAATTCCAAGGCCAAATTTGCCTGTTACCCCAGATGTTTCTTGACTTCCTACTTTTGCAATCCAGTCCCCTATAATGAAAAGGACACCTTTTTTGGGTGTTAGTTCTAGAAAGTCTTGTATGTCTTCATAGAACCGTTCAGCTTCAGCTTCTTCAATGTTACTGGTTGGGGCATAGACTTGGATTACTCTGATATTGAATGGTTTGCCTTGGAAACGAACAGAGATCATTCTGTCATTTTTGAGATTGCATCTAAGTACTGTATTTCAGACTCTTTTGTTGACCGTGATGGCTACTCCATTTCTTCTAAGGGATTCCTACCCACAGTAGTAGAAATAATGGTCATCCGAGTTAAATTCACCCATCCAGTCCATTTTAGTTCGCTGATTCCTAGAATGTCAACGTTCACTCTTGCCATCACTTAATTTATCATATTTCTATACAACTGCCCACTCTTCATCAAACCTAGCCTAAAACACAAGTGTAACTGCTTCTTGTTGTCTCCAGTTCCCTCTAAAAGTTCTCATATCATGTAAAACTTAAAGTAATTTGTATGCTTTTCCCCTGCTTCTCTGTCTCTCTCTCAGTGTAATTTAGACCCTGCCAAGGACACTAAGAGGATGAAGGAAAACTTTTTCTCCCCTACAAGAGCCAGTCATGGATGGGTAAGTTAAACTGATCTTTTTGCTCCTACTAATTCACAGTGAGGGCCGTCAAAGGCCTCTCACTTGAAACACAACTTTGTCTTTACAATGACTCTATCTCTTAAAAGCATCAATTACCCTAATTTTCATTTGATTATCTAAATAAAAATTTTTAAAAATGATCCTCATAAACTTTTCTTAATGGAAGTAGAAAATATTGGAATCTACATTTTATAAACATCCAGATACACACAGTAGCTCTTTGTGTAAAAAAATGAGTCAGCCACTGCAGCCAATGTTTACATAGTTCAGGAAGACCGATAAGACCAAAATAACCATAATAAATGATAGATTCTAGTGGGTAAACAAGGTTTGAGAAACAGAAGTGGTTCTGCCACCTAACATCAAGTCAAAGCAATAGACTAAGTCAGGGACAAAATCCATAGCAAAAGAGAAATGAAATCTACCTGATGAACTTCCCAAATGAGGTTCCTGCATCCTACTTCTTAAAGCAGCTATTCTTAGGGTGTTAGCTACACATTAGAACCATCCAAGTTCTACTCTAGAGAGTCTGATTTAATTGATCTGGAGTTAGACTCAAGAACTGGTGTCTCTAGGGTTTCCAAGGTGGCTCAGTGGTAAAGAATCTGCCTGCCACGCAGGAGACCCAGGTTCGATCTCTGAGTGGTGGAGATCCCCTGGAAGAGGGCATGGCCACCTACTCCAGTATTCTTGCCTGGAGAATCCTATGGACAGAGGAGTCTGGTGGGCTACAGTCCAGAGGGAGGCAAAGAGTCAGACATGACTTAGTGACTAAACAACAACAACAGTAACAACTGTTCTTATTCTCAAGTTTCCCAGGAAATGCTGATGCGCAGTCAGGGTTGAAAGCCACTGCCCTAGAGTGCATGGTTCTCCTCAGAGCTGTCATTTATTTGAGGCATTAAGAAGAGCATGCGAAGGAGACACAGACATCAAGAACAGACTTTTGGACTCAGTGGGAGAAGGAAAGGGTGGGGTGATTTGAGAGAATAGCATTGAAACATATACATTACCATATGTAAAAATATATAGCCAGTGGGAGTTTGATATATGACTCAGGGCACCCAAAACCAGTGCTCTGTGACAACCTGGAGGCATGAGGTGGGGTGGAGGTGGGAGGGGAGTTCAGAATGGAGGGGGACACATGTATATGTATGGCTGATTCATATTGATGTATGGTAAAAACCATCACAATATTATAAAGTAATTATCCTCCAATTAAAATTAATAAGTAATAGTAAATAAAAGAAGAGCTTAGGACAGTGGGTTCCAAACCTGGCTGCATATCAGCTTCCTACCGTGAAGTTTTTAAAAATACAAATTCTTGAGACCTATCCCCGTACTTCCACATTCAAAGTCTGAGGATTTGGTCCCAGGGACCTCCAGTTTAACAAGTTATTCAGACAATTCTCACGCAACCAGCCTGGCATGTCCTTGTTGGAGAAAGTACACTTGAGAACTACTGAGTTAGGTCTTCTGTATATCTGTGATGGTACAGAGCAGTGGTCCTCAACCTTGGATGCTTGGACAGCTGAATCTTACCTCCAGAGAAATCTAATTTAATTAATCTGGGGTGGACTCCAGGTGCCAGTATTTTTTAAAAAGCTTCCTGTGATTTGTGTACAATCAGGTTAAGGAGCTAATAGCCCCAAGCAAGAGCTCCAAGCCAAAAAAGTAGATCATTTGCTGGCAAACTTTAATGTTCGTGGCAGACATCACTAATCAATTCTGGCACTCTTTCCTGCAGAACCCAACAGTGGCCGCATAATTCTATTCACTATATTGTTCTAGGCAGCTACTCTCACACATGGAGTGGGCATGAAACTACTGTTTGCCATCTTTACCTTAGATCCTGCCTGGTAGAAATAAAACAACTTATGGAGAACCCTTCAAGCTTCTGCTTCTAGTATCATACTTAAGGGTCCAGATTGCTGTTTACCAGGACATTTTTTTTTAAGTAAGAGAAGGTAGAAGCCAGAGGTGGGTGCAGTAGACAAATCCCTCATCTAGCTACCTCTACTACCAAGTGAAACACATTCAACCTCAGCTTCTGATGTAAGTAGAAAGCCTTCAGCAGAGGAATTTATTGTATTGAGCTCATGGAGGGACTCTGTATGACCTCCTAATATCAAGTGTACAGGAGTTCCCAAGTATAAAGGGAGTTCACTCAGTATTTACCTCAAATCCAAATTAGAGTTCTTGTTTGTATATCCTGATCCACATTCCATAAACATTCTACCCTTTGACGGTTGTCTTATCACAGGACTCATATGCAGCATGCTGAACTTCTGTCCCAGGCTATGGTACATGAGGGCTTCTCTGGTGGCTCAGATGGTAAGGAATCTGCCTGCAATGTGTGAGACCTGAGTTTGATCCCTGGGTTGGGAAGATCCCCTGAAAAAGGACATGACAACCCACTCCAGTGTTCTTGCCTAGAGAATTCCACAGACAGAGGAGCTTTGCAGGCTGCAGTCCATGGGCTCACAAAGAGTCAGACATGACTGAATGACAAACACACTTCATATACTTCATATGGTACGTGAGCCAACTCATTGGAAAAGACCCTGATGCTGGGAAAAATTGAGGGCTGGAGGAGAAGGGGACGACAGAGGATGAGATGGCTGGATGGCATCATTGACTCAATGGACATGAATTTGAGCAAACTACAGGAGATAGTGAAGGACAGAGAAGCCTGGCATGCTGCAGTCCACGGGGTTGCAAAGAGTTGGACACAACTGAGCGACTGAACAACAACAACAATGGTACATGAGAGAGAGCACTTGAACTTCAGAAATGAAGCTCTTCTCTTGCTGTACTGCTTCCTGGTTTTGGAGGAGAAGAGAGGCCAAGTGGGCCAGAAGTTTCAGCAGTTTCTTCTGTACCTGATAATTAATGTGGTATGTGAGGAGGGCAGAAAGAACATAATTTTTTTTATTCTATAAGTGACTTCCTCTTAAATGCAATACCTAGAACAGTCGAATTCACAGAGTCAGAAAGTATATTGGGAGATGCCAGGGGCCAGGGGTGGGGTGGGGAGGGGGAATAGGCATTTAGTATTTAATGGGGACAGAGTTTCAGTTTAGACAAGTGAAAAACTCAGGAGATGGATGATGGTAAGAGTTGCACAACAATGTGAATGTCCTTAGTGCCACTGAATTGTACAGTTAAATATGGTTAAAAGAGTATGTTTTATATTATGTGACTTTTACCACAATAAAAAATTTAAAAATAAATAAGTAAATAAATGTCTATATTTATGCCATTAAAAAAAAAAACGGGGCCTCTTCCTGGACACTCATGGTTTGCACAAATGCAGAACAAAGAACTGTTGGAAGACAGAGCTTTTCCCATTGTTGTTGTTGCTTAGTCACTAAATTGTAAAGCACCTTTAAAGGCAACAGATTGTAACTCTCATTAGGATTGGAGAGGTAGGTGCACACTGAACCTACCAAGGAACCAGAAGTCTACAAATGAGGAAAGCCTTAGGGGAGGCAAGTAGCCTGGAATTAAGGGAAAGAAGAGGGCTTTAGAATTAGAATAATATTGAGCGGCTCTGTGATTTATTATCTGTGTGACTCTAGGCAAAATTACTTAACCTCTCTTAGCCTCAGCTCTCTCATCTGCAAAATGAGGGATTAAATGAATACCTTCCTCATAGACTAGTGGAAAAGATTAAATTACATAATGGTAGCTTTCTATAAGGCCTCTTAGAACATATCAGTGCCTGGCAAACAGTAATTATCATTGAATGGTAGCTAATATTATTATTAGCCTGGCCAATAGGCTTCAGAATGACTTGGGAGGAGCTTTAAAATACAGATTCCTGGGCTACACGCTAGATCTAAAGAATCAGAATTGGGCTTGCCTTTGGGAATTAGCAAATTTGGCAAGCACTCTGGGTGATCCTGCTTCACATTCAGTTTAAGAGTCACCGCTCTATGTTCCCAGGTGGCACTAGTGATAAAGAAACTTCCTGCCAATGCTGGAGATGTAACAGACATGGGTTCAATCCCTGGGTAGGAAAGAGCCCTCAGAGGAGGGCATGGCAACCCACTCCAGTATTCTTGCCTGGAGAATCCCATGGACAGAGGAGCCTGGTGGGCTACAGTCCATAGTGTCACAGAGTTGGAGATCACTGAAGCAACTTAGCACACACAGCATGATCTATCCAATAGGGCCAATTATATCTAGCTTGTTTATCTTACAAAATATCCAATTAATTCATATGGAGAAAATTATGTAGTACTTGAGACAAACAACACTGCAAAATTTCTAAATGGTATTAACCAACACCATTTAAATGATAGGAAAGGAAATGGGAGTGAATTTCAGGATTCCAGGTTCAGGGGGAATCCCCAAACACAGGGCACATTCTCTGCCATCATTTCTTCCTTCATATATAAGTTGCCTAAGACTTAACAAAGGTATGTTTTGACTGGACTCTACAAAGATGCCAACATTGTTTTTAATTAGTATTTGTGTGTGTGTGTGTATACTGTAGGGCTTCTCTGGTGGCTCAGATGGCAAAGAATCCACCTGCAATGCAGGAGACACAGGTTGGGAAAATTCCCTGGAGAAGGGAATGGCAACTCACTCCAGTATTCTTGCTTGGAGAATCCCATGGACAGAGGAGCCTGACAGGCTACAGTCCATGGGGTCTCAAAGAGCCAGACATGACTGAGCAACTAAACAACAACAATCATTATAACTACCATCTAGCAGGAACTGAAAATATCAGAATGGTTGCTGAGGATAGTACTATAAACTGTTTGTGTATTTGCCAAATTAATATGTTGAAACCTACTTCCTCAGTGTGATGGTATTTGGAGGTGGGGCCTTTGGGAGGTGATTTGGGCATGAAGGTGGAGCCCTTATGAGTGGGATTCAGTTCAGTTCAGTTTAGTTGCTCAGTCATTCTGACACTTTGTGACCCCATGGACTGTACAGTCTGTGGAATTCTCCAGGCCACTGGAGTGGGTAGCCTTTCCCTTCTCCAGAGGATCTTCCCAACCCAGGGATCGAACCCAGGTCTCCTGCATTGCAGGTAGATTCTTTTACTAGCTGAGCCACGAGGGAAGCCGTTTATCATCTAAGCCACCAGGAAAGCCCATAGCAGCTTTAAAAGACTAAGACAGATGGTGGGGAAGGGTGGAGAATGGCGCTGGAATGTGGAGAGGAAGACAGGGCCATCAGATCATGATGACTCACAGTGCTATACGATGAAGAGTTTGGACCTTATTCTTAGGATAGTGGGAAACCATTGAAGGGGTGTCCAATAAGGAAGGCAATAAAACACAGATACTACATGTAATAGAGGACAAAATGACCAGTAATTTGGGGCACAAGGGTATGACTCAGAACTGCATACTATAGAGGCAAAGGTGAGCTGCTATGGCTGGGGAGGCTATTGTTGAAAGTAGGCATGAGCTGGACCTTATCTATAGGAGAGACTTGGGGTTCATAAGGTCCCCCATTTTGGATGGAGGAAAACACCTGAATGGAGTGGAAAGCTCACAATGAACATAGTCATGTGGGAAGATGGAGCATGAAGGATTCATCCTCTTTCCTTGGTGGAAATAACTGTTTTGTTGCTGATATTTTTATGTTGGAAGACTGTAACAATAGAATACAGGAAAGTCACTTTGTAGGATGGGTGAATGAGTGAAAGAAGAGATTTTGGACTTCCAAATCCAAAGCAATCTGAAAAAAAGGATTAGAGGAAGAGTGGAGTTTGTAATGGCCCAAAACACTCTGTTTTACAAATGAACAGAAAACTAGGTATTCCTCAGTCAAGAAACAGGAAGATGTTGAGAACCACCTTCCTGTTAAGTATAGGTTTTGAAATGGGAAGACATAATGAAAATAGCCTGAGAGCTCCACAAAGATCCTTTATTTATGCTGTTCATCGAAGAGGCCTTAGTGGGGACTTCCTTGATGATGTGGTGGCCAAGACTCCTTGTTCCCAATGCAGGGGACCTGGGCTCAATCCCTAGTCAGGGAACTAGATCCCACATGCTGCAACTAAGATCCTGCATGCTTCAGCGAAGACCCAGCATCACCAAATACATTAAAAAATAATTTTTACAAATGAGGCCTTAGCATTTAGCATGCATGAGTGTGTGCTCAGTCATGTCTGACTTTGCAACCCCATGGACTATAGCCCACCAGGGTCTTCTCTCCATGAGATTCTCCAGGCAAGAATGTTGGAGTGGGTTGCCATGCCCTTCTCCAAGGGATCTTCCCAACCCATGGATCAAACCCATGTCTCCTTCATCTCCAGCATTGCAGGCAGATTCTTTACCACTGAGCCACAGGAAAGCCCAGAATTTAGCATACTGCCTGGCAAATGGTAGGAACTTAGTAAATATGGTGCTTCTGTGCTCACTGCAGTAGTACCTATACTATATTTGGAGTGATACAGGTAAGACTAGCATGGCCTCCAAGCAAGGATGACACGTAAATTTGTGAAGTGTTTAAAAAAAATGGTGCTTCTAAGTCCAGAGCCAGATATTAAGTATAAATTCTGTGTCTATGGTACTTGAAATTATGAAGGGACTAGGTTTCCTATAAGCACAGTTGCAGGACAGGGAGGGGGGGTGGTGGTGGTGGTGGTGGTGATGGTTAGGGGATACAATTTGTTGTTTGTCTTCAACTTAGCTCAATGTCTACAATAGTTTCTTATTACTGCTGTAACAAATTACCACAATCTTGGTAGCTTATCAACACAAGTTTATTATTCTGGGTCAGAAGTCTTGAAAATGTCTCACTGAGCTAAAATCAGTGTTGGCAGAATGGTATTCCTTTCTGGAGGCTCTGGGGTAAAATCCATTCCTTTGCCTTTCTAGATTCTAGATGCTGCCTGCATTCCTTTGTTTATGGCCCCTTCCTTCTATCTTTAAAGCCAGCAACTTGGGTCAAGTCTTTCTTACCTCATATCACTCTGACATTCTCCCTTCAGCCTCCCTCCTTCCACTTGTAAAGACCTTTGTGATTACATCCCAGGGAATCCAGGATAATCTTCCCATCTCAAGGTCAACTGATGAGCAACATTACTACCATCTGCAAGCTTCATTTCCCCCTGGCATATAACATAGCATGTTCACGTGTTCCAGGGATTAGGATGTGGACATCTTTGGGGGGGCATTATTCTGCCTACTACGAACTTGCACCAATAAAGCTGGTAAATGGACTCTACTGAGCTTTCTTTCAAGCCCAGAGCATATAAATTAGTTAACACAATTGTTGTTTAGTCGCTAAGTCGTGTCTGACTCTTTTGCAACCCCATGGAATATAGCGTGCCAGGCTCTGTCCATGGGATTCTCTAGGCAAGAATACTGGAGTGGGTTGACATTTCCTTCTCCAGGGGATCTTCTCAACCCAGGGATCACACCCCATCTCCTGCATTGGCAGGTGGATTCTTCACAACTGAGCCACCCGGGAAGTCCTACTTAACACAATACATTGGCCATATAGTAGAAGCTCCCTTGTATATATAACACTCTCTTGCATAACAAGTACTTGATTGATTAGAGTGAAGAATCATATAAAGTTATACTTATGGTCCTTAAGCACTTTATTTCAACCTAAAACACACAAATGCATATTCATTCAGCCATCTGGTGATGTGACGTAAGCAAGGTGCTTTTTCTGAGCGTGGGTCCTTTGGCTGAAATTTCTGACTCTTTCTTGCATAAACTACATCCCTAATACATCCCATTTGCTTTCCAGCTTCATGGTTTTTTTTCCCCTAACAATAGAGAGGTTTTTAAAAGTAACTTTTCTTTATCAAGTCTTTCCAAAGAACTGAACTTCATTCACGTGGAAACAGTGGCCTTCCTTTTGTATTCATAGTTCATAAATTTACGTTATCTAATTATATTAGCAAGTACAACTGGCAAAAATGGGTTTGGTGACAAAACAACTAAATCTTTTTTTTTTTCCAGATCAAGCTAAATATATTTGTGACCTCATATGACAGAAATGATATTTAATTCACTGGCTATAGGGCAGTATGTTCCATGAACGGTGCCAGCTGATAATGAAAACAACTTGGTAAGCATCAACTTGACACATGAGAGCAGAAGTGTATGGGTCGACCGAAGGGTGACTTACTGCCCATAATCTTTCTTTGTGCTCTGAGCATTGGTCAGTATATATTTCAGTAGAAAGGAAAAGCATCAACTCAATCTACCATATTGGTTAAGTAGATGTTAGTGATGGGAGCTTTTACTATATTTAAGAGTTTACTAAAAAAGGGACACTTGGGGGTTCCCTGGTGGTCCACTGGTTAGGACTCTGTGCTTTCAGTACTGAGGGCATAAGTTTAATCCCTGGTCAGGAAACTAAAATCCCACAAACTGTGTGGCATGGCCAAAAAAAGAAAAAGAAGCACTCAAGAGGTATATCACAGTCCCAATGTACTCTTGTACTGAATTCCTTCTTGAAAATGCCCCCATCCAAAATGTGCATCAGCTAGTGTTAACAATGGTTAGTATTTATTTAGTGCTTATAATGGTGCCAAGAGCTTTAGAAACATTATTTAATCCTCATGACAACCATACGAAGTAGGCCGGATTATGCCCATTTTCTAGATGAGATAATTAAGCATTAAGAAATTCACTAAATGTCACACATCAGAAGACATTCAAGCCCAAGTAGTCTGGCTCAAGATCCCACACTTACTAATATTATACTCTGTGGTCAATGATTAGACAAGCCAGTCAGGAAGCATAACATATGGTGCCACCCTACCAGCCACCTCTTGCTTTCTGTTAATATTCCAATGGTGGGCTGTACCAACGAGGGAGGCAAAATATCTATGGCAGGACTTCCCTGGTGGTCCAGTGGTTAAGTATCCATTAGACAATGCAGGAGACACGGGTTTGATCCCTGGTTTGGGAACTAAGATCCCGCATGTTGTGGAGCAACCAAGCCCCTACGCCAGGACTACTGAAGCCCGTGCACCCTAGAGCCCATGCTCCACAACAAAAGAAGCCACCACCATGAGAAGCCTGTATACTGCAACTAGAGTGGTCCCCATTCATCACAACTAGAGAAAAGCCTGCACACAGCAATGAAGACCCAGCACAGCCAATAAATAAAAAATAATTAATTAAAAAATATATCTATGGCAATGCTCCTAACCAGACTTCTTTGCTTCTTTCTCTCTCTAGCACTGACCCAGCAAGATAAACAGGGACCACAAGGGGATATGTACCTAGTTTCTTTATGAGTAGCAGCATTTTTTTTTTCAAACTTGTCCTTATTTACTTCTCTCTGGGTTTAGCTATCATCTCTGAAGGCTCCAGGACAACCATCATTCCCTCTTGGTTCTACCACTATAGAGGCTACTCACTTACCTTCTGCCTCCAGAAATTACTGCAAGTAATCTGTCTTCCAGTCTTCCATGGAAGTATGGGAAAAGAGATCAGGACTCTGCCTCGTTGCTCTGGCTAAGGCATGTTAGCCCTTAGAATCAAAAGAGATTAGACGGAGCCTCACTGAATGGTATAGCCAGACAGCCATATCAACCAGCTGTGGAAGTTAGGCTGCAAATTTTTTAAAAAAATGATAAAAGAGAACCATGCTAAGGAAAAGGAAGAGGCTTTCAGAGACTGGAGTCATGGAGACCTCTGTCTAGAAGGTTCATATAAGGCAAACACATTGCCAGTGCATGTTGGTCAGAAACCCCGAGGAGGAGAATTTGTCAGATGGTACCTTCTACCTTTACTATGCCAGAAGCCATAGTTAGCAGTGCAAGTGTATCAGAAGCCACAGACACAGGGTTGCCATGGAGACTCACACCTGAAAAAATCTTGCAGGCTGTATCAAAGATACCAGCTGACATCTCTTTAGGCTGGCTCTGAGCAGCTCAGATGAAAATTCTACCCAGACCAGATTGGGCAGGATGGGGCAGAGTCACGATTTGAGGGCAACCAAAAACTCTACAAAGGCAGTCAGGTAAGGGCTAGCCTGAACCCGTTAACATCTAAGTGAAGCTCAGAGTTAGTAAAAACCATGTTGACAGATTTCAGATTTCAGACACTTATAATCCTCCCATTCTTCAAAGAACCATGGTATATTGAGGTTTGATGTCACTCTGGTTCAACTAACATGGGATGTTTAGTTTAAAGATCTAATATTTTAAATTAATTTTTAATATTTTTATTAAAAATGGAGAGATTGGTATGTCTGTTTCAGGGATGGGAGAATTTGTGTCTATGTATTTCAATAGAGGAACTTCATCCATCCTTCACCCCCAAACAGGTCCAAATGGAAGAGTAGATGGTGATGACTGTGAAGGAGGCAAATTCCAGGGGCATAAGAGAGAAGAGAAAATGAGTAGGCCATAAGGATTCCTCCTTGATGAGAAAAGAGCCATGGACCTTTACCTAGCCACATACGTTATGGGATCATGGAATTTAGCTTGCCAAAAAACAGAGAGGATTAGAATTTTCCATGTGACCTTGGGCAAATCATTTCAGTTCTCTGGGTCACTGGTTTCTCATCTATGAAATGAGAGCAGTTATATATGCCCTAGCTACCTGTGAAAAATTGCATTATTGACCCCTAATTCTTTGCCCCTGCCATCTCCCATCCATTGACTCTGGGTTTGATCATGGAACTTGCTTTGGCAAATTGGACAATGTGGAAATAACAGTAAGACAATCATGAGGCCAGGCCTTAAGAGGCATTACGGTTTCTACCCATTCTTGCATTTCTGCTTCACCACGAAAATAACAAGCTCAGGTTAGCCTGCGGTTCTAGGGGGAGGATGAGGAACACGTGAAACACAGCCACTCCCAGCCTAAACCAGGTAACTCCTGGGCTTGCCACAGAGTCATGACTGAGCCCAACTAATACTGGCCTGTGCCCAAGAAAGCTGCAGCCTGGTGAGAAATGTTTTAAGCCACTGGGTTCTGGGATGGTTTGTTACATAGTGACAGTTATTTAATATGTTAACTTGCAGATGTGATATGAGTCTCAAATGTGATAATATATGAGAGTAGAAAATCTCCAAGGTTTACACAAATGCAAGGGACTATTTTAGAGTGGTAGTAGCTTGAAGGGCTGGAATGCTAGGATAAAGTGGAATTTGGTCATGCTCTGTTACTGCAGTTCTTAATTGAAAGGGTCCCCTTTGCCACAAGTAAACGAGGCAGAGCTAAGTCCCAAGGTTCCACCCCAGCGACCTCATCCTGAAGTCGTTGCTGCCCATGAGTCCCTGGTCAGGCAGCTGAGGAAGAACAACAAAGCCTAGAGTAAAAGGAGATAGAAAAAGGATGGCTTAATGAGAAGCCTTGCAGACTTCTTCAGATAGCAGAACAGGATGCCAACAGCTCTTCCATGTGCCTCTTCAAATACTTGCTCTGTTCACTGAATTGGCCATAAAATTCATCGATGTTGGTGGAGTCTTGTGGGCTGTGGCCAGCAGGCTTGCTGGGCAATAATTCTGTCAGCTCTCTATTCCAAGCAACTGTCTCTGAGACTTCCAAAAGTTAAACACAGGAAAACCACACCAGCCACAGGCCTCATTAACCAATAAACCCTTGATGGAAAGCAGGATCTCACACGGTTGTTTCTGGTAAAAAACTCCCCCAAGGGAGGGGGACAGTTGTACTTAAAAATCCCACTGGGCTGACTAAAGATGCTCCCATCCTTCACAATTTACTTCAGAGTTTGGGTCAGGCCAGTATTTCTACCCATAAAATAAATATCAGAAGGGATATTTAGAAGACCTTGGCAAGAAAAGTATAAGTAAATATAAGAGCACAGGCAGGGGTATTTTGAGAAGTAATATTAACTGGGATCAGTGGACTAGAGAGTAAATTATTTACACTCCTAAAGATCCAGGGCAGACTGAGCCATTTAAGGGAAGGAGGAACGACCATCTGCTGCTCCAGCTACAAGTGACTAGCTTACATGTCACAGGCCAAGGCTTGAACCAGAGCCAAAAATATAAATTACAACCAGACACAGCCTTAGAAAGTGCCACCTTGGGGGTCTGTAAAGGGGAAAAAAATTGTGTGCTCTCTTTATTGGCAGCTGGGATTGCTGGTTCTCACCTGATGCAACTGTCCAAAGGGAGCTCTCTCCTTTATAAAGACTGTGAAAATGCGGATTTTGTCAAACCGCTTCATTTCTACCATGTTTCCCTTGTGAAAACGATCTGTCACCCATTCACTCTGATTCAGCGAAAGCATACAGTCGATGAATTCTCTTAGTATCCAGCTGCCATCAGGGATACAGGAGAACTTGAAATCTAATTAACCAGTTTGAAAATGAAAGTGAAAGTCACTTAGTCGTGTCTGACTTTGCGACCCCATGGACTATACAGTCGATGAAATTATCCATGCCGGAATACTGGAGTGTGTAGCCTTTCCCTTCTCCAGGGGATCTTCTCAACCCAGGGATCAAACCCAGGTCTCCCACATTGCAGGCAGATTCTTTACCAGCTGAACCAATTAATCAATTTACCCTGCCTTTAACTACAATGCCAAAATAGATACACTTTGACCAAATTCCTTATTACCATCTTGCTAAGCCCAAAGCTTGGCAACCTGCATCCAACAGGTCTTTCCAATTTGCCTTTTATTCAGTTTCATCTCTGGATTTGTCCTGCTTCTCTCCCCTTCCATTGCTCTGCCCTATAAAAGGCTCCATTCCCCATGCTTTGCTTACTGCAACAGCCTGTGAGACCCCTGGCTTTTAAGTTTTCTCTGACTTTTCTTCATGTTGCACTCTGGTCATCTTCCCCAGCTATCATTTTGAAAAATCAGTTCATTCTCCTTTTTTTCACAGAATGAGAATGACTCCCAGTTTCTTACATCATCAGAGCCTCTGTGTGACAACCCTGTTGCTCTAACTTCACTCATTGCATCAACTACCAACTTCAGGCTTATACCTGGAACCCTAATCCCCTTCTTTGAAACTGCTCATAACATTTCCTTTGGTTGGAATGCTCCTTGAGACCTCTTCAACATTCCTGCCACACCATGCATGCATAAGCAGCCTCCAGTTTCTATCTTCCCATGAAAACTGTCCTAATAACACTGTTCAGTTCAGTTCAGTCACTCAGTCATGTCCAACTCTTTGCGACCGCATGGACTGCAGCACACCAAGCTTCCCTGTCCATCATTCCCTGTTCATCAATTCCTGACCCAGGGATTGAACCCATGTCTCTTACATCTCCTGCATTGGCAAGTGGGTTCTTTACCACTAGTGCCACCTGGGAAGCTTTCTAATGGAATGTCTATATATCTATTTCTATTTATCTATATATATGCAAACATATGGGGCTTCCCTGGTGGCTCAGAGGTTAAAGTGTCTGCCTGCAATGCAGGAGACCTGGGTTCGATCCCTGGGTCAGGAAAATCCCCTGAAGAAGGAAATGGCAACCCACTCCAGTATTCTTGCCTGGAGAATCCCATGGATGGAGGAGCCTGGTGGGCTACAGTCTACCGGATTGCAAAGAGTCGGACACGACTGAGCAACTTCACTTTCACTTTCACTTTCTGCAAACATATATGCTATATTAAAACAACACAGGTTAGAGAAGAATATAGTATGTTTAAATCTCAATTTTATGTGTATCTTAGTTTTTATCATTGCATAACAAATTTCCACAAACTTAGCAGTTTAAAACAAAACAAATTTATTAAGTCACAACTTCCATCAGCCAGGCCTCTGAGCATGGTTTAACTGCTGCTAAGAGTCTCTCTTGCGGCTTCCCAGGTGGCACTAGTGGTAAAGAACCTGCCTGATAATGCAGGAGACATAAGAGATGCAGGTTCAATGCCTAGGTCGGGAACATCCCCTGAAGGAGGGCATGGCAACCCACTCTAGTATTCTTGCCTGTAGAATCCCATGGATAGATGAGCCTGGCGGGCTATAGTCCATGGGGTCACAAAGAGTGGGACACGACTGATCTAGCATGCACACATGCACACGGGTCTCTCTTTTAAAATGTAGGTTTTATCATCAGTCAAGGATAGTGAGTGCAACAGATCAGATGACTGCCATTGAAAAGATAATTTGTTATTATAGATCCCAAGAGGAGGGACATAGCACACCACAGAGGGCCACATGAGAAGTGCCAAGATTGGCCAGGTGGCAGAAGAAATGTGGTAAAAGCATGGGCAAGGGCCTTTATTGTAGTTTCTATGAGAACAGCAAGGTAAGGTAGTGTAATCAAGTTTAGGACAGTTAGTTTGAAGAATTTTAGTGGGCTCTGGGCTACTGGAGCTATCACTAGTTGTCTGGTACCTGGCCCTGGGATGATTAGGGCAGAGGAATATTGCCTCTTAGAGGGTAGGCCAAATAGGGAAGTGGTTCAGATACCATCTCTGGATTGGTTGGTTTGCATATGAAAGGCACTCTTCTGGGCCAGTCATTTGCTATCTTTAAGACCTGGGTAGTCCTGAGAGGGCCAGTCTCTCCCTAGACAGCAGGCCCCAAAGGCCAGAGCATCAAGAAAACAGACAAGAAGAAAATATAGTTAGTACACTCACCAGGTTGAAATCACAGCATCAGCAGGGCTCTGACCCAGGCTCACTGCTTATTGGCAGAATTCAGTGCCTTGTGATCTCAAGACTAAGGTCCCAGATTTCTTACTGGCTGACTGTTGGGGAATCACTCTTATCCCCTAGAGGCCGCTCTCAGGTCCCAGCCACATGGCCCTTTCACAATGCAAATATTCTTCTTCCAAGTTGGCTGGAAATTCTTATATAATGTAATGGGATTACAGATGTGACTATCCTAACACCTTTTCCATAAAATATGACTTGATTAAGGGAGTGATAGCACATCATACTCACAGATCTGCCCACACTCAAGAAAAGGGGATTATATACAGCATATAGGCAGGGAACAGCCATCTTAGCATTTTGCCTTCCACAATATGGAATTATGCTTATGTATATATTTGGATGCGATAAAAGTCTGGAAAGATATATCTACATACATGGAGAGAAAGGGGGAGTATATTAACATGAATCATCTCTGCTGAGGTCCTTTGAGGTGGAATTATTTTTTCTCTTTTAGGTATTAATTGTTAGCATATATAGTACTTGGGAATTATGGCTGCCCAGCACTGGAATGAGATACCCCATGTCCAAGGGCAGAGAAGTACCAGCAAGATGGTAGGTGCTGGAAGGGTAGCTGTGCAGTGCTGGAGTGACTTTAAGAAGATACCCCACGTCCAAGGGCAAAGGAGAAGCCCCAACAAGATGGTAGGAGGGGCAAAATCTCATTTAGAATCAAACCCCATACCCACCAGAGATGCTCAGATGGCTCAAACAAACCTTGTGCACACCAGGACCCAGAGACCCCACAGAGACTGAGACAGAACTGTGTTTGAATGTCTCCTGTGGACATATGGGTCAGCAGTGGACTGCTGCAGGGGTAGGGGCTCTGGGTGCAGTAGACCTGGGTATGGCATAAGCCCTCTCAGAGGGGGTCACCATTAACCCCACCATAGAGCTGCCAGAACTTATATAGGACTGGGAAACAGACACCTGGAGGGCACAAACAGAATCCTGTATGTACCAGGACCCAGGAGAAGGGAGCAGTGACCCCACAAGAGACTGACCCAGATTTGCCTGGGAGTGTCCAGGAATCTCTGGTGGAGGCGTGGGTCGGAGGTGGCCTGCTGCAGGGTTGGGGGCACTGAGTGTAGCAGTGCATGCATGGGGCCTTTTGAAGGAGGTCGCCATTATCTTCATTACCTCCACCACAGTTTGGCCCCAGGCAAATAAGAGGGAGGGAACACAGCCCCACCCATCAACAGAAAATTGGATTAAAGATTTACTGAGCATGGCCCTGCCCATCAGAACAAAACCCAGATTCACCCTCAGTCTTTCTCTCCCATCAGGAAGCTTCTGTAAGCCTCCTTTCCTTCTCCATCAGAGGTCAGACAGACTGAAAACCACAATCACAGGAAACTAACCAATCTGATCACATGGACCACAGCCTTGTCTCACTTAATGAAACTATAAGCCATGCCATGCAGGGCCACCTAAGACAGATGGATCATGGTGGAGAGTTCTGACAAAACATGGTCCACTGGAGAAGGAAATGGAAAACCACTTCAGTATTCTTGCCTTGAGAACCCCATGAACAGTATGAGCAGAAAGATAGGACACTGAAAGATGAACTCCCCAGGTTGGTAGGTGCCCAACATGCTAATGGAGATCAATGGAGAAATAACTCCCAAAAGAATGAAAATACAGAGCCAAAGCAAAAACAACGCCCAGTTGTGGACGTCACTCGTGATGGAAGTAAACTTTAATGCTGTGAAGAGTAATGTTGCATAGAAACCTGGAATGTTAGGTCCATGAATCAAGATAAATTGGAAGTGGGCAAACAGGAGATGGCAAGAATGCACATTGACATTTCAGGAATCAGCAAACTAAAATGGACTGGAATGGGTGGATATAATTCAGATGACCATTATACCTACTACTGTGGGCAAGAATCCCTTAGAAGAAATGGAGCAGCCATCATAGTCAACTAAAGAGTCCAAAATGCAATACTTGGATGCAATCTCAAAAATGACAATGATCTCTGTTCATTTCCAAGGCAAACCATTCAATATCATAGTAATACAAGTCTATGCCCTGACCAGGATTGCTGAACAAGCTGAAGTTGAACTGTTCTATGAAGACCTACAAAATCTTCTAGAACTAACACCCAAAAAAGATGTCCTCTTCATTATAGGGGACTGGAATGCAAAGGTAGGAAGTCAAGAAACACCTGGAGTAACAGGCAAATTTGGCCTTGGAGTACAGAATGAAGCAGGACAAAGGTTAGTAGAGTTTTGCCAAGAGAACACACTAGTGATAAAAAAACACTCTCTTCCAACAACACAAGAGAAGACTCTATACATGGACATCACCAGATGGTCAATACCAAAATCAGATTGATTATATTCTTTGCAGCCAAAGATGGAGAAGCTCTATACAGTCAGCAAAAACAAGACTAGCTGACTGTGGCTCAGATCATGCACTCCTTATTGCCAAATTCAGACTTAAATTGAACAAAGTAGGGAAAACTACTAGACCATTACAGTAGATGTGAGAAATAGATTCAAGGGATTAGATCTGATAGAGTACCTGAAGAACTATGGACAGAGGTTCATGACATTGTACAGGAGGCAGTGACCAAGACAATCCCCAAGAAAAAGAAATGCAAAAAGGCAAAATAATTGTCTGAGGAAGCCTTCCAAATAGCTGTGAAAAGAAGAGACGTGAAAGGCAAGGGAGAAAAGGAAAGGTATATCCATTTGAATGCAGAGTTCCAAAGAATAACAAGGAGAAAAAAGAAAGCCTTCCTCAGTGATCAATGCAAAGAAATAGAGGAAAACAACAGAATGGGAAAGACTAGAGATCTCTTCAAGAAAATTAGAGATACCAAGGGAACATTTCATGCAAAGATGGGCTCAATAAAGGACTGGAATGGTATGGACCTAACAGAAGCAGAAGATATTAAGAAGAGGTGGCAAGAATACACAGAAAAACTATACAAAAAAGTTGTTCATGACTCAGATAACCATGATGGTGTGATCACTCACCTAGAGCCAGACATCCTGGAATGTGAAGTCAAGTGGGTCTTAGGAAGCATCACTATGAACAAAGCTAGTGGAGGTGATGGAATTCAGTTGAGCTATTTCAAATCCTAAAAGATGATGCCGTGAAAGTGCTGCCCTCAATATGCAGGCAAATTTGGAAAACTCAGCAGTGGTCCCACGACTGGAAAATGTTAGTTTTCATTCCAATTGCAAAGAAGAGCAATGCCGAAGAATGCTCAAACTACCACACATCTGCACTCATCTCACACACTAGCAAAGTAATGCTCAAACTTCTCCAAGCCAGGCTTCAACAGTACATGAACCGTGAACTTCCAGATGTTCAAGCTGGATTTAGAAAAGGCAGAGGAACCAGAGATCAAATTGCCAACATCTGTTGGATCAGTGAAAAAACAAGAGAGTTCCAGAAAAACATCTACTTCTGCTTTATTAACTATGCCAAAGCCTTTGACTGTGTGGATCACAACAAACTGTGGAAAATTCTGAAAGAGATGGGAATACCAGACCACCTGACCTGCCTCCTGAGAAATCTGTATGCAAGTGAGGAGGCCACAGTTAGAACCGGACATGGAACAATAGACTGGTTCCAAATTGGAAAAGGAGTATGTCAAGGCTGTATGTTGTCACCCTGCTTATTTAACTTATATGCAGAGTACATCATGATAAACACTGGGCTGGATGAAGCACAAGCTGGAATCAAGATTGCTGGAAGAATTATCAATAACCTCAGATATGCAGATGATACTACCCTTATGGCAGAAAGCGAAGAAGAATTAAAGAGCCTCTTAAAGAAAGTGAAAGAGGAGAGTGAAGAAGTTGGCTTAAAACTCAACATTCAGAAAACTAAGATCATGGCATCCTGTCCCATCACTTCATGGCAAATAGAAGGGGAAGCAATGGAAACAATGACAGAGTTTATTTTGGGGGGCTCTAAAATCACTGCAGATGGTGACTGCAGCCGTGAAATTAAAAGACACTTGCTCCTAGGGAGAAAAGTTGTGACCAACCTAGACAGCATATTAAAAAACAGAGACATTACTTTGCCTCAAAGTTCCGTCTAGTCAAGGCTATGTTTTTTCCACTAGTCATATATAGTTGTGAGAGCTGGAGTATCAAGAAAGCTGAGCACCAAAGAACTGATGCTTTTGAACTGTGGTGTTGGAGGAGACTCTTGAGAGTCCCTTGGACTGCAAGGAGATCCAACCCGTCCATCCTAAAGGAGATCAGTCCTGAATATTCATTGGAAGGACTGATGCTGAAGCTGAAACTCTGATACTTTGGCCACCTGATGTGAAGAACTGACTCATTGGCAAAGACCCTGATGCTGGGAAAGATTGAAGGCAGAAGGAGAAGGGGATGACAGAGGATGAGATGGTTGGATGGCATGACCGAGTCAATGGGCGTGAGTATGAGTAAACTCTGGGAGTTGGTGATGGACAGGGAGGCCTGGCATGCTTCAGTCCATTCAGTCACAGAGTCGGACACGACTGAGCGACTGAACTGAACTGAACTGAAATGATAGTACTTTGGAAGCAAGGAAGGAAAAAAGGAAGAAGGAAATAACCCTCAGTTGCTTACTGAAATAAGCATAAATTTATCCTGTCAAGACAGGTTCCCCATATCATAATCCCAATTCTGCTTAAGGAATCATCTTCCAATTCCCCCATCAAATGACCCCATATTTTAGCCAAACTACCCTACCCTGGCCCATATTTTACCTTGTGCTTTTCTACCTGTGTGGTACACTGGTATTATTTCACTGCTTTGTTTCTGTTAAAATCTATCCCTCAAGGCCCATGGCTGTTTTCTCTGCAAACTCACCCTTGACTCTACCAGGCATGAGGTGCTTCCTCTTGATTTTGGAATCCCTGAGCAATAGACTGTAGGGGTTAAGCTCCTAAATTCTAAGGTTATATTGCCTAGATTCTACTCCTGGCTCTTGCTACTTTCTATCCAAGAATTCTGGGGTAAATTGCTTAATCTTTGATAAGTTAGGACCACTGCTCAGAAGAGATAAGGCAAGTAGGAGAAGAGGGGCTTTTTTCCACAATCCAAGGAGAACTAGCAGAGTGGGAACACTGGACTTGAAATATCAAAGTCAGCAACTCAAAGGAAAGCACATATGTCTGCAGAAGGAAATCAACTCTAGGGGTTCAAATGAGTGGAGCTTTGAAGTTCAAGACCAAAATGTAACCTTCACCTTGGAAAATTCCCCAGCCAAAGTCACAGAAACTAAACAGGAAGCAAATGCTCCAGGAAACCACAGGCAATGCCATCAATGATGCTTCCCAGGCTATGTCTCCAAAACAGAGGGTTCTTCCCATTTAGGTCTCTTTGCAGTAATGCATGAGTATGTTAACTGCAAGTGAGGAAATCCCTTCATTGTGATTTTTTTTTTTTTGAGAATTGATTTTATCCAAGAAAAACAACCATCCTTTTTGACAATTTTCTTCTCTATTTATGCCAGTCCAATTATGAGATGCAAAGCAACGCATACTATTTTCCAGACCTGTGCTTTAAAGAAACATAGTATCACACCCTCTATTTAGCTCTCTGTCCTGGCACCGTTGGGCACACTACGATTGCCAATCCCTGCCAGGTTCCCTGAAAAGGGAAGGATGTGCCTTGACTCCAATAAATAATATATGAAATTGGCATCCATCTAGGAAACCAATTTAACTCAGCATGGACTTGGATTCTGGTTCACAAATCCTCATTTTCTTTGCCTATATAATAACTGGGAGCCACATCACTGAAAGATATCACTTTAATTTTTTTAACCATTAAAAATTATTTGTTTTTTATTGAAGGATAATTGCTTTACAGAATTTTGCTGTTTTCTGTCAAACCTCAACATGAATCAGCCATAGGTGTCCATATATCCCCTCCCTCTTGAAACTCCCTCCCATCTCCCTCCCCATCCCACCTCTCTAGGTTGATACAGAGCCCCTGTTTGACTTTCCTGAGCCATACAACGAATTCCCGTTGGCTATATATTTTACATATGGTAATGTAAGTTCCATGTTACTCTTTCCATACCTCTCACCCTCTCCTCCCCTCTCCCCATGTCCATAAGTCTATTCTCTATGTCTGTTTCTCCATTGCTGCCCTGCAAATAAATTCTTCAGTACCATTTTTCTAAATTCTGTATATATGTGTTAGAATATGGTGTTTATCTTTCTTTTTCTGACTCACTTCACTCTGTATAATAGGTTTTAGGTTCATCCACCTCATTAGAACTGACTCAAATGCATTCCTTTTTATGACTGAGTAATATTCCATTGTGTATATGTACCACTACTTCTTTATCCATTCATCTGTCGATGGACATCTAGGTTGCTTCCATGTTCTAGCTATTGTAAATAGTGCTGCAATGAACAATGGGATACATGTGTCTCTTTCAATTTTGGTTCCCTCAGGGTATATGCCTAGGAGTGGGATTGCTGGGTCATCTGGTAGTTTTATTCCTAGCTTTTTTAAGGAATCTCCATACCATCTTCCATAGTGGCTGTGTCAATTTACATTCCCACCAACAGTGCCAGAGGGTTCCCTTTTCTGCACACCCTCTCCAGCATTTATTGTTTGTAGACTTTTTGATGAGGGCCATTTTGACCAGTGTGAGGTGATATCTCATTGTGGTTTTGATTTGCATTTCTCTAATAATGAGCAATGTCAAGCATCTTTTCATGTGTTTGTTAGCCATCTGTATGTCTTCTTTGGAGAAATGTCTGTCTAGTACACATAATAGGTGTTCAGCAACACTTGCTATGTACCTGTTGGTTCAAAGAGAATGTTTGCACTGGGGTGTCTTTACCTTAAGATGAACAGTCTCTTTTGTCCAAGCTCTCTGAAGTTTTGGGGGGAAGTGAGCCTCAAATGAGGCTCTCTTTTGAGGGTGTAAGTCTTTCATTCTTATTCTCTTCAGTAGCTGTAACTGACAATTCTGGGATCTGACATCCTTGATTACAGGTAATGGCAGGACGCAGTACTTTATAACTGGAGCACTTTAAAAAGCCCTTAAAATCTGCCATGACAAGGGCATAAAAGTGACAAGAATGTATTAGATATGGGCTCTCAAGAAAAAAGAGGGGAGGAAGGTAGAGCCTCTTTAATAGAGGGTGCTGGGGGAGGAAGATTGTTGGGTACTAATTTACTGTTTGAAAAGATATTCTGGTTATATAAGACAACATCTGAAGAAGAGCCACACTTGAGAAATGTGAACAAGATGAAGAAGCCCAAAATACAGACAGAATTGTAACACATTCAATAGGTTTAGTGTTATATTTATTGATTTGCTAATACTACTCTATTGCCCTGTCTGAATGGTAGAGGAGAGAGAGCTCTTGTGCTTTAGGTTTAATCCACTGAAAAGAAACATACAAAGACCTAAAGCTGAATTGTCCTTTTGTATATTATTGGGTGAAACTCTCAACAAGTTTTTTTTTTTTTTTCAAAGACCACAAAAACCCTCTTTGATTTGCCTCATTTGTGGCAATTCACTATTTGGATCCAAAACACTTCACAGATCTGGAGCTAACCTGTTCAAAGAATGTTTTCCAAATCAATAAAACAGAGCGGTCAGAAAAACAGGTACTCAGCTAGCAAATGTTTGTGATTTATACACTGCTAATAATCATCAACAGTTCAAGTATTCACCCCAATCTTTTGATAGTACAGTCAATGAGGGCTTAGTTAGAATAAGTGGAACAAAGTTCTAGTTTTTAGAGCTCATAAAACATCAAGCTTCAAATACACCTCCAAGCCTAACAAAGGCTTCCTTTTCACCTTCACCTGGAAAACAACTTAACCTGTTAGTATCCATTTCTTGGGTGAAAACACACACCCAGTCTCATGAGTTATCCCCTTTACATTAGCTCTCCATCTCTACCCTTCATTTTATTCAAATATGAAGGTCTTACTGAAAATGAAATTGTACCTGACAAAAAACATTTTGTTAAGTCAGAAACCATCAGCTCTTTCCCAGGTGACCCAAATGGTATGCTCTGGGTCTAGTGGATGCCCAATGGGAAACCAAATTAGATAGGGTGCAGCAGGACTGTGTTTACTGAATATACTCCAGTGTGACCTCTTGTGGACAGGTTCACAGTGAGAGAGTCCAGGAGTAGCCAAAGTGGTTGTTGCCCCATTCTCCCAAAGATTTGGGGAAGGTTGAAACAGGAGTGGAGATTTCAACCAAGTTTCCCTAAAGCTGAGTTCCTCTGCTGGGTTTATGATTAATGTCTCTGCCCAAAATTGTCTTCTCTTTCTTGTCCCAAACTTGTTCCCCTCAAGATTCAGGAATATCAAAGAAAAGGGGGTATTGAAACATATACAAGCCCCAGTACCTCTGTCCTTTGAAGTAAAAGGCTTTTGCTTTAGTCTCTCAGGCCTCCCTTGAGTCTCAAAAGCCTGGCTCAAGAGTTAATGATTAGGAAATGTGAAGATGTATAAACAAAGAATACTTGTTGAGCCAGGAAACTGGTAACAATTTAGACTATAAATCTGCCACATAGAAGAATCACTGAACTCTCAGTTCCCTGAAAGATATAGATAAAGGTCTGACACACATTCCTAAGTTGTTTTACAGGAAGTAGACCCCACCAGAAGAAAACTGCTGACCACAAGCACATAGACTCCAGACTGGTTGAAACCAAATTGATGATGCACAAAATTTCACCTTGATGCCAACCTACCTGAGAATTGCACACAAGCTGATCACATACCTGCAGCCCCCTCACTCACACTGTCTTTTACAACCCTTTCCTGAAAGCCCTCGGGGAATTTGGGTCTTTTAAGCATGAGCTGCCCATTCTTCTTGCTTGGTGCCCTGCAATAAACGCTGTACTTTCTGTCACCACAATGTGGTGACAGTAGATTAGGCTTTACAGCACACAGGAGAGTGGACCCAAATTTGGTTCTGTAACAAGGAAAGAGTCTTCCCCTGAGGGTCACAATCTGGAGTCCAAATTAGCACTGTAAGTTCCATCTCAACGCCTTCCACCAAAGCATTTCTTTGGACTGTTAGTTTGCTATATGCAAACCCTATGCATGTTATACTTCAAAAATCACTATTGTTTAGTGTAAATAATAATGATGCTAATAATAGAGCAGTGGTGTGATTATAAGAGGAGAGAGCTCACATGGGGAGAAAGTGGAAATATTACACTGCAATGTCTGAGTAGAAGGTTTTAAACGTTACCAACTGGATAGCACCCGGGCATGACTTCTTGCAGATTTTTTCATCTGTGTTGCTCAAGAAAGCACACAGAGCTAGTGCAAAATGTTCTGCGGGAAGACTCAGTGAGCCAGATATACATTTGGTTTGTATGGTACCTTGAAAGAACTCCCATTTTTCAGCAATAGTTTCTTGCCTGACAAAAACAGATCAATTGCATGTCCACCTACCATCTCTTGTGGAAGATAGATTGTATATATTGTGTGCTAAAACTTTCTCCATCAGGAAGAAGGCACAAGGCCCTGAGGTTCTGGGGTGAGCAATATGGATGCCCTTGTGAAAGTTAATTTCAGCTACAGGTGTTAGTGATTTTATTAGGAAAGAAAGAAAGTGAGCTGTTTCAGGACTAGGCCATAAACACAATGAATGACCCTGCTTTCTTTGCCAGGACAAATGCTGGCATAAGTCAAACAAAATGTTAAACTCCATCTCTAGCTTGGTGTCACTGATTGGGGAAATGGAACAACTCTGGCAGTTTGTTTGAGATAAGCTCAAAATTGTATGGAGGTATGGGGGCTGAAAGTCAAACAACCTTAAACCAAATTAATTAGATTGTTAATTTTTGAGGTGCTGTTTTATTTGGATTGTTTTAAAGCCAGGAATCATAATGTTCTTAAAACTGGATCAGGACATCTCCTGCATTGATAGGAGTCTGAACTTGAAAAGTGGTGGCTAGTTGTCCCCCTATTTTGGTTCTCCCATTCTTTACTAAGTGGTAAAACTCTGATATTTTAGCTGGGCACATAGTAACCCAGAATAAAAACTATAATTCTTGATCTCACTTGCAGAGTCTCACTTTCTGAGACTCAGTTCTGACCAACTGGATATAAGGGAAAGTGATGTCACGTGATTTCTAAGTGTCTTTAAATGGAGGGGCATACTCTTTTCCCCTAGTCTGCAAACTGACTGGTTGGAATGCAGATATGATGGCTGGAGCTAGAGTAGCCATTTTGGATCATAAATTGGAAACCATATGTTGAAAACGGGAGAACATCAACACAGAAGGAACCTGGGTCCCTTGGTATCATGGAGATCCCATATAAGCCCTCAACTATGGACTTTTATATCATCTCAGACATTGAAGTTCTATTCTGGTCTTTTAAATGCCTCCCATGTCTTTATTTAACATGTTCAATTCTTCATCTAGCTTCTCGAACATATGGAAAGTAGTCAAAATAATTGTTTAAAAGGCTTTGTATACCAGTCCCATTATCTGTGTTATTTCTGAGTCAGTTTTGATTAATTTATTTCTCTCCTTATTATGGGTTATATTTTCCTTCTTTTGGATACCTAGAAGTTTTTGATTGGATGTCAGATGTGACTTTTATCTTGCTGGATATTTTGTATTTCTATAAATAGTCTTGGGCTTTGTTCTGGAACACAGTTAAATTACTTGGAAACAGTTTGATTGTTTCAAGGCTCTTTTTAAAACTTCATTAGGCAGTTCTAGAGCAGCCTTGAGTCTAGGGCTAACTTGGCACCATTATTGAGGCAAGACCCTTTTGAGAACTCTGATACTCTGAATTATGAGATTTTCCATTCTGGCTGGAAGGAACAGGCACTATTTATAGTCTTGTGTAATTGTATCTGAGGATTGTTTCTTCTGATCCTTTTGGGTGATTTTTTTCCTAGCCTCATAAACATGTGTTGATCAGAATTCAGTTGATGAATCAGGGGGGACTGTGCAAGTCTCCAAAGTTCTCTTTGTATACAGTTTTCTCTTCTCTGGTGTCTTGTCTTGCAAATTCTAGCTGCCCTAGTTTTTCCAATTCCCAGCTCCATATCTTCATCCACCTGGCCCTGCCCGGGTTCCTTCTCCCTCTATTGCTGCCTGGAAACTCTCTCCAGGCAGTAAGCTGGGGGAATCATAGGGCTCACCTTGTTTGTTTCCTGTCTCTCAGAAATCACTGTTCTTTGTTGCCTGGTGTCCAATGTCTGAAGACTACTGTTTTCATTTTGTCTGGTTTTTCACTTGTTTCAGGCAGGAGGGTAAATCCAGTCCCTGTTACTCCATCTTGGCCAGAACTACAGACTTTTACATCAGAGAGAAATAAATGACTGTATTGTTTAACCCACTGTTATTTTGGGTTTTCTGTCATTTGCAGCCAAGTCTAATCCTAACAAATGCAGGGCTGATCCTTGATTTATTTAGAGCAGTTTCTGACTTTAATATAGAGAAGCTAAGATTTTTAGAATAACCAGAGTCTTGAATAGTGCCTGAGTAAGGTCAAATACCTGGATGAAACTGAAAGCTCTGTCATTTCCCATGAGAAGAGTGGTGCTTAAGTAGCCAAATCAATTCCAGCTGCTGCCAGTTGAAAAAATAAGGTACATTTTTTTGCTTAGTGTGATTAATTTCTTGTTCATGGAGACAGTACAGTGGAGAGATATTTATTCCATAAACTTTCCCCGAGCACCTATGGTTGCCTAGGCACTAGACTACGTTCTAGGAACACATATATGTATAAATTGGAACATAAGCCTCCACCAGCAGTTCACAATTTAGATAAGGAACCCCTTATTTAGATAAGATCCCTCATCATGTGAATAGCTCATGAATTTGGCTAAGAGGTTTAGTGCCATTTAAAAAAAAATAAATCCCGTCTATTTTTTCCTTTTAATTAGGGAAAATGCCTTTTCAACCCATGGTTCTGCAGTGAACTATGTAATTTATACCTTGAGTAATAAGGTAATTTATACTTGTGGCATAAAGAAGCTTCTCCTTGAACAGAATATTCACACAAACTCAAAACTTGACTAATATCAGTGCAACAGAGAAATTGGACTGATACCACCAGTTGGATACCACCCTAGCCAAATGATTGAGTTTAACATTATCAATAATGGACGAAATGACATGTTCCTTTGTTTTGAGGCACTAAGAAGGATATAACATTATGGAAAACAAAAAAATTTAAGCTTAATGTATTCATTAGTTGCTCAGTCATGTCCAACTCTTTGCAACCCCATGGACTGTAGCCTGTCAAGCTCCTGTGTCCATGGGGATTCTCCAGGAAAGAATACTGGAGTGGGTTGTCATTTCCTCCTCCAGGGGCTCTTCCCAACCCAGGGAACGAACCCGGGTCTCCCGCATTGCAGACAGATTCCTTACCATCTGAGCCACCAGGGAAGCCCGAGAAATAATCAGAGGAAGCAAACTGAGAGACATTCCACAAAACATCTGGCCTGGACTCTTAAAAAAATCGCTGACATCATAAAAGTGGAGTGTGGGATTCCAGATTAAAGGAGACCCAAGATACTAAAAACTAAATGGAATTCGTAATATTTTATTGCATCAAAAAAAAAAAAAAAAAAAAAAAACTATGAGGCATTATTGAGACAATAAGGGAAGTGTGAAAATAAACTTTATGAATGTGTGTGTGCTAAGTTGCTTCAATCGTGTCTGACTCTTTTGCAACTCTATGGACTGTAGCCCTCCAGGCTCCTCTGTCTATGGGATTTCCCAGGCAAGAATATGGAATGAGTTGCCATGCCCTCCTCCAGGGGATCTTCCTGACCCAGGCATTGAACCCACATCACTCATGTCTCCTGCATTGGAAGGTGGGTTCTTTACCCGTAGTGCTACCTGGGAAGCCCTATAGACTTTATACCTGTCTGTGTATCAGTGTTGTATTTGCTGAGTGTGATGACTATACTGTAATTACATAGGATAGTGCCCTTGTTTTTAGGAGACTCTTACTCAAGTATTTCAGGGGTGAAGAGTCAAGATATCTATAAATACCTCTCAAATAGTTCATAAGCCTTTCCCTGGTGGCTCAGACAGTAACGAATCTGACTGCAATGCAGGAGACCTGGGTTTGATTCATGGGTTGGGAAGATGTGCTGGAGAAGGAAACAGCAAGCCACTCCAATATTTTGGCCTGGAGAATCTTGTCATGGACTGAGGAGCCTGGCAGGCTACAGTCCATGGGGTTGCAAAAAGGAGGACACAATTGAGCAAATAACATACACACAAAATAAAGTAGATGTGGGAAAATATAAAGAATAGGTAAATCTAGGTGAAGGCTATATGGGTGCTCTTTGTTCTATTCTTGTAACTTTAATGAAGGTTTGAAAATGTTCAAACTAGAAAGTTGGTGGGAAAATGAAAAGCTTGACAAGCAGGGGAAAAAAATTCTCTCATCCTTAGGTGCTTGGCTTTACTGAGAGGTTTCATGAGTGGCCAGATCTGTACCTGCAGGAAGTAACCAGAAGCTTCTCTGTTCCCCTGGACCATCCTTTAAATTATCCCACTAGCTGGAGTATCATAACCCATTACCTTGTATTCCCTTCCTTCTCCCTTTTTCACATACTAAAACCAAGCTCCTTGAATAATGCCCATACTTGAATTCTCACTGGGTTTATATAAGCTCAGGAAAGCTACCGATTCAAAGTTAGTATTCTGCTTCTAGTAATGTGCTGGAACTGGCCTGCACTACTTCATACTGGCTAGCACTGGTTCACAGAAGCTAATCACAGTGGTAGCTTGAAACCAACCCTGGTGGAAATATTTATGATGTGATGTCTGCACATGCTACAAATTAGGGTCCCTCTACCCCTTCTCTCAGAGCCAGTGGTTAAACATTTACTATAACACTACTGACTTTCATCCTTACCCTGTGAGAAGTCTCCTGCAGGCCTTGTAATTTACAGCTCTTCTAAAGAATCCTGAAGTTCTCTGAGGCTTGCAAACAAATATCCCATAGAATGTTCCCTGGTGGCCTGTATTTGGTCTAAGAGTAGACTTTGACTAAACTGAAGATTTAGGTAGGAACGTTGTCTACAGTAAAAAGAAAAAAAAAACCTGTTGTCAGTGTTCTCAAAAAAGGCCAAAAAGCTTTTCGCTGGGTGGCAGTTTAATGAAAGCGGAAAAGAATGCTGGTGCTCAGTCACTCAGCTGTGTCCAACTCTTCACAACCCCATGGACTGTAGTCTGACAGGTTCCTCTGTCCATGGGATTTCCCACACAAGGATACTGGAGTGGGTTGCCATTTCCTACACCAGGGGATCTTCCTGACCAAGGGATCGAACCCGCAATGTCTCCTGCATTGGCAGGTGGATTCTTTACTATTGAGCCATCTGGGAAGCCCAAAGAGTGCTGGAAAGAAAAGAAAGTGAAAGTTGCTCAGTCGTGTCTGACTTTTTGTGACCCAATGGACTATACAGTCCATGGAATTCTCTAGGCCAGGATACTGGACTGGGTAGCCTTTCACTTCTCAAGGGGATCCTCCCAACCCAAGGACTGAACCCAGGTCTCCTGCATTGCAGGAGGATTCTTTACCAGCTGAGCCACAAGGGAAGCCCAGGAATACTAGAGTGGGTAGCCTATCCCTTCTCCAGCAGATCTTCCTGACCCAGGAATCAAACTGGGTTCTCTTGCATTGCAGACGGAATCTTTACCAACTGAGCTACCAGGGAAGAGCAGAGTGTTGGACCAGGGGACAGATGGTCCTACCACTTTCAGTTCAGTTCACTTCAGTTGCTCAGTCATGTCCGATTCTTTGCAATCCCATGGACTGCAGCATGCCAGGCTTCCCTGTCCATCACCAGCTCCCAGAGCTTGCTCAAACTCATGTCCATTGAGTCAGTGATGCCATCCAACCATCTCATCCTCTGTCATCCCCTTCTCCTCCTGCCTTCAATCTTTCCCAGCATCAGGGTCTTTTCCAGTGAGTCAGTTCTTCACCTCAGGTGGCCAAAGTATTGGAGTTTCAGAGTCAGCATCAGTCCTTCCAATGAATAATCAGGACTGATTTCCTTTGGGATGGACTGGTTGAATCTCTTTGCAGTCCAAGGGACTCTCAAGAGTCTCCTCCAACACCACAGTTCAAAACCATCAATTATTTAGCACTACATTTTCTTTATGGTCCAACTCTCATGTCCATACACGACTACTGGAAAAACCATAGCTTTGACTAGATGACTTGGTCGGCAAAGTAATGTCTCTGCTTTTTAATATACTGTCTAGGTTGGTCACAACTTTTCTTCCAAGAAGCAAGTGTCTTTTAATTTCATGGCTGCAGTCACCATCTGCAGTGATTGTGGAGCCCCCCAAAAGAAAGTCTATCACTGTTTCTATTGTTTCCCTATCTATTTTCCATGAAGTGATGGGACCGGATGCCATGATCTTAGTTTTTTGAACGTTGAGTTTTAAGCCAACTTTTTCACTCTCCTCTTTCACTTTCATCAAGAGGCTCTTTAGTTCCTCTTCACTTTCTGCCATGAGGGTGGTGTCATCTGCATATCTGGGGTTATTGATATTTCTTCCAGCAATCTTGATTCCAGCTTGTGCTTCATCCAGCCTGGCATTTCGCATGATATACTCTGCATGTAAGTTAAATAAGCAGGGTGACAATATACAGCCTTGATGTACTCCTTTCCTGATTTGAAACCAGTCTGTTGTTCCATGTCCAGTTCTAACTGTTGCTTCTTGACCTGCATACAGATTTCTCAAAAGGCAGATCAGGTGGTCTGGTATTCCAATCTCTTGAAGAATTTTCCACAGTTTGTTGTGATCTACACAGTCAAAGGCATTGGTATAGTCAATAAAGCAGAAGTAGATATTTTTCTGGAACTCTCATGCTTTATCAATGATCCAATGAATGTTGGCAATTTGATCTCTGGTTCCTCTGCCTTTTCTAAATCCAGTTTGAACATCTGGAATTTCATGGTTCAGGTACTGTTGAAGCCTGGCTTGGAGAATTTTGAGCATTACTTTGCTAGCGTGTGAGATGAGTGCAGTTGTGCAGTAGTGTGAACATTCTTTGGCCTTGCCTTTCTTTGGGATTGGAATGAAAACTGACCTTTTGCAGACCTGTGGCCACTGCTGAGTTTTCCAAATTGCTGGCATATTGAGTGCAGTGCTTTGAGTCCTATCACTTACTGACTATATACACTTAGGCAAGGCAATTAACCTCTATGAGCCACAATTTTCTCATCTGTACTCTAGTACTATCCCATAGAGTTGATTTCAGGGGATTCCCATATCTGTTTTTTCAAATTGAGACATATAATCAGTCACATAGTATCATCAGAGCAAATGTTTAATGAGTGTTTACTAGAAAATAAACATTGTATTAATTTATTTAGAAATATAATATCAGACTTCAAGTTTGCTTCCCTGGTGGCTCAGAGGTTAAAGCATCTACCTCCAATGCGGGAGACCCAGGTTTGATCCCTGGGTCGGGAAGATCCCCTGGAGAAGGAAATGGTAACCCACTCCAGTATTCTTGCCTGGAGAATCCCACGGATGGAGAAGCTTGGTGGGCTATAGTCCATGGGGTCGCAAAGAGTCGGACACGACTCAGCGACTTCACTTTCACTTCTCAGACTTCAAAATTCTATATGTTGGGAATCATTAATACTCCCCTAATCTTAGAACAGTGCCTCAAAGTGATGTAGTGTGTGCCTACTACATGTTTATTGTTACTGACAATCCCTTGTATTTGAGAATAATTGAATTTAGTCTGTGGAACAAGTAAAGAAACAAAGGCAAGTGTTTATAGCCTTAACTAAGACTGAAATGAAGTACCTTGCTAAGAGGCATCAGAATAGCAAGTAGAATGAAGCCCTTTGAATTTCCAGCCCAGTGCTCTGCTTCCTGTGTGACTTTGGTCATGACACTACCCATCTCCCAGTCTCAGCTGGCTTGAGTCTGGGGTGACTAATGCATCCCAGTGTACACAGAAGTTTCCTGGTTTAATGCTTCAACTCCCACTCTTGGGAAACCCCTTATTCTTGGATTAACCAGGATGATTGGTCATCCTACTTGAGTCTGCCCTCTGATTCACAGAATAGACCCAGGCCTCTTCCCAAGAAAACTTACTGGGCTTTGCTACTCATTCATCACCTCATTCCTTCAGATCTCATTAGCATCATATTTAGGAATACTTTCTCAGTCTTTTTAGTGGGCTCTTGTTTCTCTGCGTGTCCAAAATTTCCCTCACAATTCTACTTCCTGATGATAACCACTGCTAACTTTTTGTATACGTTCTTTCAGTATTTTTTTTTCACAGTTGGGTATACATTATAATTATCATTACAAACTTGTGATCATACTGTATAAATACTCATTTCCCATAATTCCCACTTAATGTTATATCATAAGCTTTCTTCAAAGAAACATACCAATGACTGTACAATACTACACTGCAAGGTATATACCATATTTCTTTACTTAACCATTCTCCTATTGTATGAAATTTAGGCTTTTCCACTTTTTACTGTTATAAACAGGGCTCTAATGAATATCTTCATTCATAAATCTTTCTGTACTGCTTTGCTTTATAAGAGTGGAATTACTGTGTCAAAGGCTGTGAACATTTTTAAGGCTATTGATACACATTGCCAAAATGCAGAGAGGATTAATTGGGAAGGGTAATTGGCAGTATTAATTTTAGAGACACATTTGGAAATTGTTTGAACAGTATCCTGGTGATTGTGGAACTTCATTTTATAAATGGCTCTGTGGAGAGAACTTGGATTACTTTGGAAAGCACTTTCAAGTTAACGTCTAAGAAGGTGAAAAAATTGTTAATAAAATGTTTAGTCAATGTATATTGTATTGTTTATTTTAGGTGAATTTTATAATTATATGAAAAAGGTGATATGGCATGCAGCATGGCTCCGTTTTGTAATAATTATGTAGACTGTATCTGTGTCCATTATAAGGTGCACACATTAATTTTATTATTTAGAATTATCATAGTCTTATTGTAAGTGTATCTGTGCTAATATGACAAATCGTTGGTCATAGTTTAAATTTATTGGATACAGTGTCCTTGGTTTGAAATATAGCTCCAATGATAACATTGTTCTTTTTTAATATTTATTTTTGATTGGAGGATAATTGCTCTACAATGTTATGTTGGTTTCTGCCATATAATAATGTGAATCAGCCATAAGTATACGTATATCCCCTTCCTGTTGAATCTGTCCCACCTTCCACTTCATCTTACCCCTCTAGGTTGACACAGAGTATCAGGTTGAGCTCCCTGTGCTATACAGCAACTTCCCACTAGCCATCTGTTTTACAAACGGTAATGTATATGTTTCAAGGTTACTCTATCAATTCATCCCACCCTCTCCTTCCCCTCTGGTGCCGATAACACTGTTCTTAAGGAAGCAATCTTCTTTGGATATTATTTCCAGGATTGCATTTACAGTACAAAGTGGGCATCGCTTATACCACCATTCTTTCCTCCTTCCACTTACCACTAGAGGGGAGAAAACATTCAGAGGTAGCTCACAGCCTACCTCCACTTCCAAGAAGACCAAGGTGCTTTCCAATAAAGGCTCCAATAAATGCTTCCAATAGAGGCATTTACCACTCTCTTCAGCTCTTTCCTGCTGAAGCTGTTTCTGAGCACCCAAACTCCATCCAAGCATCTTCTCCTGCTTGTTGTATTTTGTTTATAGATCAAGGGAAACAGGTAAGACATTTAAAGGTAGAGTGATCGGAGCTATTATTCTATTTGTAACCACTGAAAATTAAAATATATGAGGCAATCAAGACATTTCCAGGGCACATCTATAAGACAAAGTGAACTTGTGTACAGCAGCAAATAAAGCAAAAGCCTGAAAAAATCATTTCAGTAACCCACCTCGGTTCAACCCAGACCCTGCCATAGCCCTTTCTTGATATTCTCAGCCCTACCTCAGACTCTCAGCCTACTACTCCCATCAAAAAGTAGGAAAAACCATGATCCTTCACTTCAGTAATTCTCTGGCTAAGCAGAAAATCAGCTTTTTTGTTGGGATCATTTAATCCTTGTGCCTAAGTCTCCATCTCCACTGTATAATCATAAGGGATTTTATTTAAGTCATACCTCAATGACCTAGTGTTTTTCCCTACTTTTTCCAATTTCAGCCTGAATTTTGCAATAAGGAGCTGATGATCAGAGCCATGGTCAGCTCCAGGTCTTGTTTTTGCTGACTGTATAGAGCTTCTCCATCTTCAGCTGCAAAAAATATAATTAATCAGATTTCACTGTTGACCAACTGTTGATGTCCATATGTAGAGTCATCTCATGTGGTAAGAGGGTGTTTGTTATGACAGTGTCTTATCTTGGCAAACTCTGTTAGCCTTTACCCTGCTTAATTTTGTACTCTATGGCCAAACTTTCCTGTTACTCCAGGTATCTCTTGTCTTCCTACTTTTGTATTCCAATCCCCTATGATGAAAAGTACATTTTTTTTTGGTGTTAGTTCTAGAAGGTCTTGTAGGTCTTCATCGAACTGTTTAACTTCAGCTTCTTCAGCATTAGTGGTTGGAGCATAGACTTGGATTACTGTGATTTTGAATGGTTTGCTTTGAAAACGAAATGAGATCAAACTGTAGTTTTTGAGACTGCACCCAAGTACTGCATTTCAGACTCTTTTGTTAACTATGAGGGCTACTCCATTTCTTCTAAGGGATTTTTGACCACAGTAGTAGAAATAATGGTCATCTGAGTTAAATTCACCCATTCTGGCCCATTTTAGTTCACTGATTCTAAAATGTTGACATTCATTCTTGCCATCTCCTGAAATTAAAGATGCTTGCTCCGTGAAAGCAAAGTTATGACAAACCTAGTCAGTGTATTAAATAGAGACATTACTTTGCCAACAAAGGTCTGTATGGTCAAAGCTATGGTTTTTCCAGTAGTCATGTATGGATGTAAGAGTTGGACCATAAATAAGGCTGAATGCTGAAGAATTGATACTTTCAAACTGTGGTGCTGGAGAAGATTCTTGAGAGTCCCTTGGACTGCAAAGAGATCAAACCTCTTAATCCTAAAAGAAATAAACCCTGAATATTCATTGGAAGGACTGATGCAGAAGCTGAATCTCCACTACTTATCCACCTAATGTGAAAAGCCAACTCATTGGAAAAGACCCTGATGCTGGGAAGGATTTAGGGCAGGAGGAGAAGGGGAAAGCAAAGGATGAGATGTTTGGATGGCATCACTGACATTCCTAAAATGTTGGACATGATTTTGAGCAAATTCTGGGAGATGGTGAAGGACAGGGAAGCTTGTGTGCTGCAGTCTATGGGGTTGCAAAGAGTTGGACAAAATTTAGTGACTTAACAACAACAATAAAGTCTCCAGGTGTGTGGCCTGTGGTTACCATCAGTACTCTGATATTTTGGGAGGCATTAATATAACACAGTGATTGAGGGCATGTATATTGGACAGATATAGGATTCACTCCTGGCTTCACCACTTTTCAGTGCTATGATCCTTGGTTTCCTTAATTTTTAAAACAGGGAGGATAATGCTACTTACTCTTATAAGATGGTTGTAAGAATTAAATGAGATAATGAATGCACAGTAAAACCCATAGCGCAGTGCCTGTTATACGATATATAAACAGTGGCTACCATGATCATGAGTCAAGCTCAGGTCTCTGGCATTTATCTTAGATTGTGTCAGGGCATCCTGCTGTTTGGATCTCTGCTGACTGCTCACCCTGCTCCTATTCGGATTGTATGTTGGAAGTGACCTAAACCCTAACCTGCTAACCTGGCTTAAAATCTATATTCCAGATTCTCATCTTAACCTACTAACTCTAAAATAGCCCATAGGTTATACTCTTAACTATATTTGGGCCTTTGACCTCTATCCCACCATGTGGGGTCTGCCAGGACTACTTGATCTCTCAGGCATGTTGGACCCAACCAGATCTGTACCACTCCTGGCTATGCTCAATACCTTCAAGTCAAGTCAAGTTTTGCTTTTTGATGACAATAGGGAAGCAGTGTAGTTTCTTAAAGAGGGAAATGCCATGACTGCTGTGAGGAAAGCAGAGATTTAATGCTAAAAGGGATCTTTATGCTTTTAGTTGATTAAACTGGCAAGAATTTTCAGGAACTATTTAACTTGATTGGTATACTGCCTGACAAACTATCATTCATATCCTTGCATAATAAATGCTTTAAAAAAAGAGATTAAAGAGATTCCAGGCCATATATCTTGATGGGTACTCTATAATTCCCTATTCTACCCATTCGCTGAAGTCACCAAAATAACTACCACCATTTACTGAGTATGTACTTTATTTCAAGGGCTTTCCAGGTGGCACGAGTGGTAAAGAACCTTGCTGCCAGGCTCTCTTACGCTGGAGACATAAGAGACACAGGTTCGATCCCTGGGTAGGGAAGATCCCCTGGAGGAAGGCATGGCAACTCACTCCAGTATTCTTGCCTGGAGAAACCCATGGATAGAGGAGCCTGGTGGACTAGAGCCCATAAGGTTGCAAAGAGTCAGATACTCCTGAAGCGACTTAGCATGCATGCACTCTGTTTCAAGGCATTGC